>NW_026000170.1:8646743-8708896 GCF_001458135.2 Marmota marmota marmota | reverse complement strand
CTCTCATCCCTATTTAATGTTAATCTTCTTCTCATGCTCTTCGACCCTACTCTGTTCTTAGTTACTCTCCTTATATCAAAGAAGACATTTGGCATTTGTTTTTTAGGGATTGGCTAGCTTCACTTAGCATAATCTGCTCTAATGCCATCCATTTCCCTGTAAATTCTATGATTTTGTCATTTTTTAATGCAGAGTAATACTCCATTGTGTATAAATGCCACATTTTTTTTTATTTAAGTTTGGTTTTTTTATGTTATCCCATATCTCTTGGATGTTTTTCTCATGATTTTTTTACCAGCCTTTCTGAGTTGGTTAGAATCTTTTCAAGATGATATATTTTGTCTTCATTATGTGACGTTTGGCTTCTACTTGCTCCACTCTGTTAGTGGTACTCTCATTTGAGTTTTTAATTTGGTTTATAGTTTCCTTCATTTCTAGAATTATTGTTTGATTTTTTTTATAATCTCTGTCTCCTGATAAAGATGCTTAATTTGATTTTTTAAAATAATCTCTATCTCCTGATAAAGATGCTTAATTTCTTTTTTTATCTGTTTATGTAATTCATTTTTTATGTGTTCTTTCACTGTTTGAATTTGCTGTCTCATATCCTCTTTAAGGTTCCATTCCATCTGTCTAAGGTAATCCTTGAGTTCTTTATTTGACCATTTTTCTGATGCCTCTAGGTCCTCCTGAATATTTAGACTGTCCTGCATTGTTTGTACTCCTTTTCTTCCTTGCTTTTTCATGCTGCTCATGTTACTTCTTGTTCTGTTTGACTGCTGAGTTACTGTTTACTCCTATAAATTTATTTGATGCTTGGGAGGAAAGGTATTAGAAGGGAAGGGAAGAAGTCACTAAAGAGAATGAGAGTAAGCAGGTAGAATTCAAGGAAGGGGGAATAAGCAAATTGAAAAGAAATGAAAAGACGAAAGAAAAAAATAGAAAATAAAAAAGAAAAAAAAATTAAAAAATTAAAATTAAAATTAAAATAATAATAAAAAAAATTTAAAAAAAACAACAAAAAAATGAAAATAAAAAAAAACAAATTAAAAAAAAATAATAAATGCAGTCTTAGATTTTGATTAACTTCTCTTCCAGTAGGTGGAGCTGTTCCCACCAGGCCATGCTTCTTCTCTCAATATGTGGGAACCAATCACTGTGCAGCAGCTCCTCCTCCCAGACTGGGCGGGTCTCCAATCCTGAGTGCCTAGGGCCTTCTCTTGTGTCTAGTCAATTCCCGACTTTTCCTCAAGCCAGGCCCTGCTCACCAGTGACGCTCACCACAATACTGGCTACACGCCAGGTCTGCTGCTCTCAGGAGCCTTATTTTCATGAATGACTGGGCACACTCTCCCTGTTTGCCATTCCCTCAGACCTTAAGTTTGTAGAGCTTGGGGCTGAGAACCCTCAGCGAATTTTGCTTGCCCTCCGGTAGCCACGCCCCCGGTAGCTGGTGCAAGAGACCTCAGTTGTCAGCACTGGTGGGAGTGGTAACCGGGAGTTCCGAGCTGCGGGTCCCTCGGTCTGGCTATTGCGCTCACGGGAGAGCTGGGAGGGGCCCTTAAGGTTTCCCCACTGTGTGGAGAGGGAAGGCTAGGGGGTTACACACCTGATGCCACCAGTTTCAATGGAGTTATCTCCTCTGCCACATTCTGGTGATGTCAGTTCTCTGCCATGGTGGTATCCCATGCAAATGGTGACCATTCGTTCCCTTTGCCGGGTGACCAATGCAATGGGTGGGTCCTGACTGGCTCTCCCAATCCCTGTTTCAATCCTGTGGCCACTGCCTATGAAGGCTCGGTTGGCATTAACCTCCATAGGTTCAGAAGAGCCAACCAGTTGTTTCAGCGGGATTGTTTAGTGCTGAGTCACAGCAGTTTGTCTGCGAGAAGCAGGCTAACGGGAGCTTGAATTCAGCCAATCCGGGTTCGGTGTGTGTTCTGAGAGGCCCAGACTGTTCGCCCCAGATCCATGTCAGCTCAGCATTGCCTAGTTATCCTGAGCAAACAGCATTTAGATAGTTTACGACTCCCTATGCCCATGCAGCTGAAGAGGTCAGAGACTTGATCTCTCTGCGCCTGCTGCCATGTTCGGAATCGCCTTGCTATATTTCTGAGGCTGGCTTTGAACTTGCAATCCTCCTGCCTCAGCCTCCCTGCCTAATCCTCCAATGGGGTTATAGTGGTGAGCCACAATGCTCAACCAATTCCTTTCATCTTGTTATTTTCAAGAAACAATCTTTGTCTTTTTCATTCAGTGATTTCATTATTTTATGTCTAGATCCAGATCCCTTTTATTAGGACAAATGATGCCCACATGACAAAGGTGGGAGATTGGAAGCAAACCTTAGATGAACAGGCTTTTCTTTATTCAGTATTTGATGGCCAAGTGAAAAACCAGCCTCTACCTCAGAGCAAAGCCTGTCAAAGGAGGGTGTGTGATCCTTGTCCTTGGAAAGACCCACAGAGCACTCCTTGGCACATACCCACCCTGCTGAGTTGTTTATCTACAAATAACAGGAGAGATATTCAGAGCTAGGTGTCCCTGACTCAGTCAGGCTAGGTGAGGGCCCATAGCAACCCCCTAGCAACCACCATCAGCACGAGACAGGGAAATACCTGGGATGCCAGATGACTAGTAGTTTATGGTGGTTGATAGCATGTTGGGAAACCATGTAGTTCAGCACTACTCCCCTCATGGCTTAAACCAATCAGTTCAAAGGAATCCCCCATTGTACTAACCAATCACCCTTACCCAACTTGTTCCCGCAAGTGAATGTGCTAATCAAGGTTAAGAGTTATTTTATGATTTTCCTGTGGTGTGTGATGATTTGATAAGAGATGCTATGATGTATGTGGAGTCCCTGCCTTCCCCAAAGAGTGTATAAAACTACTGCAAACCCTGGGCTCAGGCCTCTCTGCATCACCAGTTGCTGTGTGTGCACAGAGGACAGAGCTAGCTCGCAATAAACACCTCTTTGCTGCTTACATGGATCTTGGTATCTGGTGGCCTTTTGGGGTCCCAAATTCGAGCATAGCAAAGGCCAATTGTTTGGAATTCTTGCACAGCTCATTTTGGGAACACAAAATGGCGATGGACAGAAGCAAAAGTCTGGGTTATATAGGCTTTGTTTAGAGTAGAACAGGAATGTGTATAGGGAATTTCCTGGGGCTTATTTTATTGGGGTCAGGTGACCCATTAGAGTGGGTTTCCTTCCCCTGGCTGAAGGCCTGGGATTTTAAATGACAAAACCTAGAGAAAAATGTCCCTGGACTTATTTTTCATATTCTTCACCTTTTAGTTTATCACAATTTTTTTAAAGACTCTTCAGTGCACAAATTCATATATCTTATAATATTTTGGAAGCTTTACTACTATTTCTGTAATATCCTTCCACTCTCTTTGCTCTCCTCATGGGTTGTGTTCCATGGTTTCATTCAATTTTATTTCATTCTATTATTATTTCTGCACCTCAGACTGGGTAATTTCAACAGTATTATTTAATTATTTGAAATATTTTAATGAGTTCTGCTTTTGTTTGTTTGTTTGGCTTGGTTATTCATTTTTTGTGGGGTGAGGAAGGGGAGTATTGGAAATTGAACCCAGGGACTTAACAATTAAGTCACATCTTCAGCCTTTTTAATATTTTATTTAGGGATAGGGCCTGGCCAAGTTTCTGAGGCTGGCTTTGTGCTTGTGATCCTCCTGACCCTTTATCCTGAATTGCTGGGATTACAGATGTGCACCATATCTTTATTGATATTTTCTATTTGGTGATACAACTTTCTCCCACTTTCCTTTAGTTCTTTTTTTTTTGTGTGTGTGTGTGTGTGTATGTATGAATTGTGACTTACTTTAGCTTTTTGAGCATATTTTAGATAGTCAATCTTAAATGTTTACCTAATAAATTCAATGCCTGACCTTCCTGAGGAGCAGTTTCTATGATTACCTTTTTGCATAAATGGACTATTGAAAGGAAAAAAGAAGTGGGAAAAGGGTGAGAAATGAAAGACAAAAACCAGGCAGAGATACACATGAGAGTTTATTTGTCAGAGTTGACAGATAAAGGTCATCTTTCCATAGAGTGAAGGAGATAGCACATGCTTGGATTTGTGGGCTTTTATGGGCCAGGCTCAGGGATCAGAGCTAGATGGGTCCTAATCTGGGCAATTTAAGAGAGTAGGGTTGGTATAAGAGTGTGGTGAGCCTTTCTCAGAAAGACCCTTGGATGATAAAATGGTGGCTGTCACTTAAGATGGCCACCCAGATGCTAAGCAAGGACCTTACAGTTATACTTTCGTATTTCTTTATATCACTTACTTTTATTAGAAACCAGACATTCTGAATATTACAGTGTACTACTTTTTTGTATTTGTTTTATGACTTTTCTAAGCAGATTTTAGAAAGTCTGTATTATTTTTCCTATGGGACTAATGAAATCTATTTCATTTTTGCTTATTGATTTGATAGAAAATTTCTGAAGTAAATGGAAACTATCCCCCCAAACAAACAGCTCTCTTAATATTTTCAGACTGGCTCTGAGTTAAAGTGCTCCAGTGTTTGAGGGGGGGGAGGGCAGTTATCAATGCAGGATTATCATTTCTTCCCTTCTGGATGAAATGGGAAGGTCAGCACAGGTGAGAACTTGGAGTGATTGCAAGTCCTTTCTTAGCAGACATTTCACCCTGGGTATATATATATGGCCTCAAGATTTGCTAACACATTTTCTAAGCCCTTATTCCCTCAAGTGTCTCTTCCTTCAGCTTTCTTTTGAGGTTTTTTTACTTGTTACAATGGCTTTTTTTTTTTTTTTGCTGCAGGCAGTAGCACTTAAACATTTATATATAAATGCTTAACAATTCATGATGCTTGGGAAAGCACCTCCATTCTAGAGAAGATCTGAGACAGGTAAAATAAATGCAAGACCTTGATCCTAGCCTTAGGAATTCAGTAAAAAGTCAAAACATACAATCACAAGTTTTTGACAATATGTTTATTATTATTTCTTCTGATATCAGCAGCCTCCATGGGAATAATTTGTCCTCATCAAGCCTGCCTTGATTTAGGGAGTGATGGATGTCAACAAGATAGATAAAATTGCAATAGTTATCTTAATAAAAATTTATCAATTTTTCCTATGTTAATTCTTCTTCTGGTTGTAAGTTTTTTTTTTATTATTAGATTCCAGAATGCTTTGGTTTAATTATCCCCCAAAATTCATATGTTGGAAATGTGATTCCCCATATGACGGTGTCGAGACTCTGCCCTCATAGATAAATTAATCCTTTCATTGATAAGTGGGTCATGAAAGGAATGGATTTATTATAAAAAGGAGCTGTCACTGGCTTATTTGCTCTGTCTCCCCATGTATAGCACTCTGCCACGTTACAATGCAACAAGAAGGTCCTCATCAGATGTTGAGCTGGTGCTGTCAACATGCTTTTAGACTTTCCAGCCTCCAGAACCACAAGCTAAATGAACCTTTATTATTTACAAATTACTGAATCACAGGTGAGTTGCTACTGCACAGAAAACAGACTAAGACACCAAGTTCCTAAAAACGTTGGTTCTGACAGTCTCCTCCAACCCCCACTCTCTTAATTGCTTTTGTGGAATAAAAAGTCTTGGCATTCTGTACCATGCCATGTCTATTGATACCACTGTATTTATTGAATTTTAATGTTTTACAATTAAAAAAATAATTTTGCAAAGAAAGCAAACTCCCAACAGGTGTACTATGACTTACGTCAGAAACAACAGACAATAATTCTGTATTAAATTTGTAATGTATTATAAATGCCTGCTCCCCAAAAGTTGCAAAGGATTGATTATTCTTGTGACAATAATATTATGTCATTATTATTGTGATTCTGTGTATCTTTCCTAGTGGTAAATCTGAGAAAAATGATACTTTTCTTTCAGTTACAGTATTTAATGCCAAATTAAGAGAGGTTCCTGCCAACATTCATGCTTAGAAAGTCTTTTGTCACATGTGAGTTCATCATCCATCCAGTCATCTGGGCCTAATCAAGCAAAGACAGGTAGGGAGATGAATTGGGATTAGTTATACACAAAATTTTAGTTAACATAATTCTTTTATTTTAAATAATACATATTATTGTACATTAGTTTTTGCATTGTGTTCTAGCAGTCAGGAAAGCAACAGAAATAATTTAAAATTTTTGAACTATAAAATTGAAAATATATTATAGTTTGATTTAATATAATGCTTAAGCTATTAAATCATTTTAATGTTGCTTTAAAAAAATATGTTTATATTTATTGCAGCTAATGTCCTAATCTTTTCATCACTTCTCTCACAAAATGTCTTGAATAAACATTCACAAACTCACAGAAAATGAAAAGAAACTACATTATAGGGGTTGGTTTGGTTTGATGCATAAGGATTCATGAATCTAAAGGTTTTTATTAGCCTTTTAAAAATTAGTTCCATCATAACATTAATTCATAGCATAGCAATCTTTGACTATCTCTGAACTGAGTTAGTCATTGCTTATGGCCACAGATCAGGCCTACATGATACAAGTAGCTTTCAATCTGATATTGATTAGCTTCATGGAAGGAAAAGGAGTAAAGATAAAGCAGATAGGTTTTTATTCCATGGAGAGGCACACTCCCAGGACCCTGCATCACTTACTTATGTACCCTTTCCCTAGGGATATATACATAGGGATGCCACAAATAGATAAGAATAAATTTATGGATCAGCCACCATGACAGAGAGTTGCCATATCAGTTTCCCATCAGTTATTAAGACCTGCAGCTTTTGTGCAAATGCAGTTAGTGCAATCCAGAAGACTTACACAGATGAGAATATTGTGCAACACACACAATATTCCATGATGATTTTAAATACAGTTTTTAAGGGGAAAAGTCTTGGTTTTCAAGTAGGCTAGTATTAGCCCCAGCATAATATTAACTCTTTTACTTAAAAACCTATTAAACAAACATGAATAAAATCTACAATGAAAGAAATGCAATTTGAAGAAGATTTGGCAACTCCACATATTGCTTTTATTCCAAATCTGAATTAACTCTCTCTTTCTTGATGTCCTACAAGATCAAAAGTTCAAGTTTACTAGTTTCCCAAAGTTGTTAAGACTCTAGAATGCTCGTTAAAGGTAGAGATACTCATAAGGGACAGATGTGTAAACTTTGTAATTTATTAGCAATAAATGTCCAAACTTCCAGAAGAACCAGAAGTCATAATAAATGTGCCAGTTCATTATCTTCATGTGAAAAGCTATGTATGCCAAAAGACTTCTCTAGAGAAGCTTGCAAAGTCTAAAAAAAATTTATTTCAATCTATCTTTACTTTGTATTTAATCTTTTTTATATAGAGATAGAAATCTACTGCATAAATTATAGTCTTATTAGTATTAGACTCTGGTAGCTTTCATGCTTGTCCATGCCTTTCAGGGGCTCAACGTCTTGACACATGCTAAGTGTTTGTCAGCCCTAAAAGGTGGCCTATTCTGTTCTCTGGAAAGAATTGTATGAACTTAATCAAAGCTAGTCATTATACCTAATTGTTTTTCCTTTAAAGACTAACATCTCTCTAAAATGACAAATTACTTCTGCAGATGTGTAAATACATTTAAAAGGGTTTACTGTAGTCCTACTAATCTTAGAACTCTGTTGTGGTTTAGATATGGAGTGTCCTCCAGTAAGCTCACATTAGTTAATGCAGGAATTTTCAATGGTGAAATGATTAGATTATGATAGCTATAACCTAACCAGTGGATTGATCCATTTCATAGATTAATAATTTGAATGAACTATCTGGTTGGTAATGATAGACAGTGAGATTTTGCTACAAGAAGTAGATAACTGGAAGGTGTGATTTTTCTCCTTGGCTTCTCTCTCTTTTTGCTTCCTGGCTATGGTGAACTGAGCAGTTTTACTCTGGCATGTCATTCTGCCATGATGGTTTTTGCTCATCTAATGCACTGAGCAATGAAGTTGGCCAGTCTTAGACTGACCCTCTGAAACTATGAACCCAAATTATCTTTTCCTTCTCTAAGTTGTATATCTTGGCTATTTTGGCCATAGTGATAAAAAGCTGACTACCACAAAACTTGATTGTGGGGACAAGTGCATGGAATACTGCATGCATGACATACATTAAGAGTGTCTGAGTGGCAGGCCACTCCCCTCATGCTAGGCGTGTGAGTGGCAGGCTGCTTACCCTGTAGGCACAGCCCTGGGTGTGGGGCCATGTGTTGCAGTCTCTGCACTTGCTCCATGGCCCACTCCTCGATTGGTTGCTTCAAGGACAGTTAGCAGAAATTGCATTAGTGGCTGCCTATCATCTGCTTAGCTACTGCCTAAGCAGTACGTATACATGGTAACTGCACAATAAAATCAGACCTGCTTGCTGCTTGGTCTCCGGATCTCCTCTACCCTGTTCAGAGGAACTTCTCCCTGGACAAGAGAGAGCCCATGCACTTGATACTAGAATTGAGGTCATTGCTATGATTAACCTGACCATTTGGTTGTTAATACTTTGGAACTGGTTTGTGTAAGATTTTGGAAATGTTTGGACATGTAGGCTGCAGAAGCCTTAGCATGTTGTGACTTGAAATTAATGGGCAATATTTTGTGTGAGCTCAGAAGACAAGAATGGCAACTGAAATGCAAACAGAAAAGACTGTGCTCATAAAATTTCAGAGGGGAACAAGGACTCAGCTGGGAATTGGACTGGAGACCATCCATGTTACATTACAGAAATGAATTTGCCTACCTTTTGTCTGTGTGGTGATAAGTTTTGTGGGGCTGAATTTTTTGGAAAACTAATTAATCAGAGGTGGTTAAGAAGTTGTTTACCAAGGATTCAGGTGCTTAGTCACTCAAGCATGAAGAGACTGTGTCAATCTTCATCCAAAGGGGCTGAACTATTGCTGGAGATGACAGCAGATTTTGGCTTCATCCACGTGGGGCTGGTTCTGCTGAAATGCAGGGTGATAGAGTTAGGGACATGTGGAGACTTTCACTGAGATTTCAAAGGAAGTCCCGGGAGGCCAGGCAAATCTTAACTGGGTCAAAGATCTCGATATGTTGATATATAAAGATGTGAAGGTGAAGGTGAAGCTATAATGGAGACCCCTAAAATTAAGAAATATCAGCACCATGGAACTTTTGGTTGCAAAGAGAACTAAGCTAAGAGAGAGGCCAATGTCTTGTAAACAGTAAGGTTATACAGGAAGAGCTAAGCAAGCCCTTTGGAAAGAACATCTTGCTAACATGTGGCCCAGATCCTGTTTGTGGAACTCCAAAACTTGTTTTTTTTCCGTAGGGTTTCAATCTTACATTGGTCCCATACTTTCTTTCTATACCTTTATTTCTTCCTTTTGGAATCAGAATGTGTACTCTGTGTCATTGTATATTGGTTATTTATAACTTTTGATCTTTACAAAGCTTATAATCAAGAGTTTTCCTTGAGTCTCAGAGGAGACTTTGGACTTGGGCTTTTGGGCAGTGCAGAAACTGGCAAGACTAAGGGAACTCTTGGAGATGAACTGATTTCATTTTGAATTGTGAGACAGAGATGATGTTTTGGGAACAGACACTGAATGCTATGTTTTGAACATGAGGTTAACTTCCAATAAGCTTATGTTACAAAATAATGCAGGAATGCTCAGAGATGAAAGAACTATATTACAAAAGCTTTGACTTCACTTGATGGCTTAATAATTTGAACAGTAATTAGGTAGTAACTATAGGCAGGTGGAGCTTAGCTGGAGGAAGTAGGACACAGAAAAGTGTGCTTTGGGGGCTTATATTTCCTGTTTCTCTTTCCTTCTTTCTCCTTTGTTCCTGGCTATCAGGAAAGAGCAGATTTTCTCCATCTTGTCTTTGCACCATACTTTTCTGCTTTACCTCATGCCCAAAGAAATAGAACAGAGCAACCATGAACTGAACTTCTAAAATCATGAGCTCAAAGAACTTTTCCTCTTCTAAATTGTCATTGTCAGGTGTTTTGATTACAGCAATAAAAATCTGACTAACACAGATTGCTACATTTTATTAATTAATTTATATGTCTTTGTTATTAGCAATGATATCTTGATGGATTGCACAAAATGGAATGCAAGTGAATTTTAGGTTACCTGACTCATGGATTCCTATCTCCACCACTCATAAATAGCCTATAGATAATATTAGGCATATGCATTTGAATATCATTGAAAAATCAAGAGATAACTGTTTCTACTTTTATTTCTAAATATATTTACCCAGTTTTTTATGTGAAATTTTTTTCTGATTTACCATTCACTACCTTTCTTGAAATTGCTTAACCTCCAGCTCCTGAGTTGATCTTGATTTCATTCTGTGTCATATGTAGACACCAAATGTCTAGTTCTGGTTTAAACCATTAAGACCAGAGAGTCAAATCACATTAGATCCATGTGACTACTAAAGAACATCTTCTTCATTTTGGGAGATGACAGATATTCTACTGCTTTTCTAGTAGGACTTAAAAGTAAATTTTATTTTGTATGATTCAGCATGTCATGCTAGCCTCTTAAGATTTTTATTTATTTATTTATTTTTGGATACTGACTAAATAATAAAAAAAATTTCTTTAGTATATATTACAGCAAAATTTTATCTACATACTTAAAATATATTTCTTCTATTACTATTACCTTTTAAAATTAAAAAATTAAAAAAATTAAAATGTCAACTTTAAAAATGAATAGTTATAATAGACATGCACTTCAAGTGTGAAAGCATTATTCAGTTTGTCACCAGAGATCACTCTATTTTGTTATAGATTAGCTGATTTTGTTGAGGTTATGTCATTTTGAGTTACCTTCACATAAAAACATTTGAACACTTATTATAGGGTAGCAATTTTAATTCTTGGTCATTATTGTATTTTACTAAATGACAATTTTAGTTAAATATCTATCTTAATATAGTTCTATGGATTTTGTAAAACATGACATTTGAATTTACTAATTGCTTCCATTTAAAGCATTAACCTTTATGAGCTTTTGAAAATACTATATCTGAAGTTTAATATGCTTAATGTTTGTAATAGTCCTGAATATTACATAAATGCATGTTTGCTTTTGGCTATTGCTATATCAACTAATATGTTTATTTTTGACCACTGCAACATTGTTGAGTATTTTCACGTAATATTTCATATACTGATGTGTTTAACAAGTGTTAAATTCTTTTAAGCTGAAATAGAAACTCATTTGCTTTGGAGTCTGATTTATATTACCCAGTAATTGAATTGCTTTATTCTATTGCTCTCCAGAAGAGTACACATAATTCCTTTAAACCCTAAAAATAGTTACTTGAATGAAAACAGCTTCTGCTTCATTGTCTTTTTATTAACTTAAAATTTTCAATCTTATAAAAGAATTAAATCCTAATGCCACACATAGGAATCAGAGTATGGAAGTGTCTAAAATTTTTGGCTTTAAAGCTGACTCTTACTATGTTTATCCCTTACTTAACATGGGCACAAAAAACATGTGTCTAAATCCTCTGGAAAACCACTTGGATTTTGCATAGTTTCCTCAACTTTCCCATATCCAAATTCACTTGTACCATGTGCTCAAGCCCTCCTTGCCTCAAAGGCACTAGCAAACATGAACCATGATTGTGTTGGTCATTCATTTATCAATTTCAAAAAAGTTCATGTTGAAATTATTGTAAGTTTTTCACCTACTAGAATGATGAAAATAAGGAGGTAGGGGAAACAATTTGTTTCAGGATCAATAACAATGAATAGCCATTTGATAAATATTTATTTAATTAATTAACCTTTAAATTACACAGTCCTGAATAGTCCTTTGAACTTGGAAAATAATAATCTGGTGACTTAATGAAAAAGTGAATGTGTTGTGTGAATTGGGAGTACTTCTTCCTTTCTGTTATATGTATAGATATTTCATCACCTTTAATAGTTTGTAAAAAAATGCATATTTTTTTTAAAGAAAATAATCCTGGCTCCCTGGCATGGAACCAATAAAGTGGACAGGCAGGTTCTCCCCAAAGTGGGTGAACAAACAAACAACAACAACAACAACAAAACCAAAATGGTGGGGAGCTTTACTGGAATTTAAAACTGGATATTCAAAGCAGATAGGGACTCAGAAGGTTGCATATAATAAAGTAAGAAAGAAATTGCCAGTGGCACATCCAGAGCTGTCCCTCCAAAAGCAAAGTGGAGGAATAAGGGAATTAAAGGAACCTGCATTTTTAGGAGGCCAGAAGTCTATCTGGGTGTTAGTGCTGTTTACTGGTGACCAGTCCTTGCTTTCCCAAATGCTGAAGTATAACACCAGAGAAGCACACCTAGGCAAGTGTAGAGTGGAAGGTGGAAGGCTTTATTAAAGGATAGTAGAAAAGACTTCCTCCCACAGGAAGAAGGGGACCCGAAAGGCAAAAGGCAGATTCGGTGGAAGGGGGAGGTCTTCCCTGTTTTATATCTAAGGTCTTCTTTTAGTCTTCCCACACTCCTGTCCTTTGTTTCCCTGTATCTTGGAGTGATAGAGGGCAGGTGGGTAGGCCAAATGGGAGACAGGTAGACTGAAGGAGTAATCTGGGCAGGATGGGCCTGGGGTGGTTTGAGTAGCACTTCCCAGTTTGCTGGGAGCTGTTTCATTAACAGTTCCTTAGGATGGGTTCCAGGCCTTGGGGACATTAACATTTCAATTTCCCCAAGTGCTGCTCTGCTTTCCTGGACTCCACTCTCAATAGTGGTCTCCATTTTCTTTATCCTGCTTGTAATTAGACCCGATTTACCTAACCACACTAACTACCCAACTTTAAATCTGGCTTCATGGGTATGGAGTATTTAGAGAATATGCACATTGCCCTACAAACCTGAAAGGCAAGCTGCACAATATCCTTGAACAGGAAAGGAGCTACCATCACTCCAGGCAGTGGGTGGAGAACAAAGGAAGGAATCATTTTGCAGCCATGGTCCAGGGGCCAGTAGTTGAGGGAGCTGATTCCTGGCAGACCCAAGTTTGGCCCGAAATACAGGCCAAGTAAACACACTGCATGAAATAACAGTATGATTAAATGATCAGGAAAAAGTCAAAAGTGGCTATAGTTTTACTCAGGGGACAAATGGTTGTGAAAACATACCTAGCTTTACCCCTCCTGCTCCAATCTGGATGCTTACAGGACTGGCTGGGAAAGATGAGTCTGGCTGGGGATTTGGAGGGGAGAGGATGGGACAGATTAGAGATGAAAACTGAGACCAAAAAATGTGGGGTCCAAAGGCAATGTAGGGGACTAAGAATTGGCTCCCCCCACATGAGTGGAACCAAGGAGAGATCCCTGGGTACACTCTTCTAGCATGGTCCAGCAATATCTGGGCCCTGGAGGTGCACTGATTTAAAAATCTCCAGACAAATTGGCATTCATTGAAGAGCCTGAAGTTCACCTAAGCCTAAAACCTGCCTCCAGAAATTCTTCCTGCAAGATTACCTCTCTCACTCCAACAATATGGAGGATGGAACATCATGCTCCAAAATCCACTTAAAACTGCTAAGAAGAGACACTGAGAATTTTTTAAACTCCAACAGAAAAAATTCTTGAACTTTTCCTTTTTTTAAAAATTATTTTCTCTGTTGAATAGCAACCATGGACATTTAGACATATTTACATGTCTTTTTTCTCATTTCTAGTACTTTTGAAGACAATTACATTTTATGGATGAGTTTTTGAGGATTAGGATGTTTGATTAGTATATTTTAGTTTGTTTGTATTCTTTTATTTTTATTTTTAATTTCTTTACATTTTTACTTTATATATATTTTATTTTACCCATTTCCTTTGATTCTCTTTTCCTTTGCTAGCAGCCAATCTCTATTGGTCTCTCTTTCAAATTTCCTTTAATTTTTTTTTCATTTCTATCTGTTCTCTTCCTACCTCAAAATCTTTACATATTATATCACTTCAGTGTTCTCCATGTCCACCTTTTAAAATTACAAATCCTTTTGCAAACTTGCTGTTTTTATTGTAGGCAATGAAAATGTATCAATTCTGCTAATTGTGTAATTAACGTTGTAGACATCATAGTAGGGATTATTTAGTTTAATTCTGTATTTAGTTTGCATTGATTGTAATTACTTGTCTCCTTTTAAAGAGTGAGGTACTGGAAAACTTCAGGGACAATACAAGTACACAGGGTAGAAACTCTACTGCCTTAGAACCATACTGTGACATGGGTACACAAACAACATGAAAAAGCAAGGAAATAAATTGCCTGAAACAAACCAAGGTACTAGGGTAAAAGAATCCATGGATACCCCAATGAAAGAAATGTCAGAGAAGGAGTTTAGAATGTACATAGTTAATCTGATTTGTTAAGTAAAGAATGGTATAAGAGTGAAATTGGAGAAAAAATACAGAAAGTGAAAGGTCACTTCAATAAAGGGACCAAGATTTTGAAAAAAAAAAAGCCAAAATTCTCAAAATGAAGGAATCAATGAATCAAATTAAAAATTCAATTTAAAGTATCACTAAGAGGCTAGATCACTTGGAAGACAGTTTCTAGCAATCAAGACAAAATATATAATCTTGAAAACAAATTTGACCATGGAGAAAAGATGTTAAGAGACAGTGAACAGAATGTGCAACAAATATGGGATAATTTGAAAGGAACAAATTTAGAATATACTGGGATAGATGAGTCTTTGGAAATACAAACAAAAGGAATACACTATCTTTTCAATGAAATAATATCAGAAAAATTTTCAAACATAAAGAGTGAAATGGAAAGTCACATACAGGATACTTACAAACCCCCAAATATACAAAATTACAACAGATTTTTTAAAAAGCACTTTATTATGAAAATGTCTAGCATACAGAATAAGGATAAAAGTTTACAGGCTGGCAGAGAAAAACAGCAGGTGAAATTTAGAGGGAAACCAATCCAGATTTCATCTAATCTTTCAACCCAGACCCTCAAAACTAGGAGGTCCTGGAAAAATATAAACTGAGATCTGAAAGAAAAAGGATGCCAACCAAGGATACTATACCCAGCAAAATTAAGCTTCAGAATAGATGACTAAATAAAAACCTTTGGAGATTAAAAAAAAAAGTTAAAATAATTCACAATTAGAAAACTTGTACTACAAAACATACTTAATAAGTTGTTTCATGAAGAAAAAAATGAAAAATAAAAGTTAAAACGAGCAAAGGGAGAAAATACACTAAAAAAAACAAAACAAAACAAACAAAAAACAGTGAACCAATAGAGAGACTAATTCAAAATAAAAAACAGAAATAAATCAAAATGTCAGGGAATAAAAGCCATATCTGAAAATAATATTGAGTATGAATGGACAAAATTGATCAAAAGACATATACTGACAGACTAGATTGAAAAACAAGACCCAACAATATGCTGTCTCAAGAGACTCAAATTCACAAGGATCTCATAAATAAGCAGTGCTATCTATACTCATATCAGATAAGATGGACTTCAAACCAAAGTTGATCAGAAGGAACAAAGAAGGACATTTTATAATTCTTAAGGAAATCATACATCAACAAGAAATAGTAATCATAAATATTTATGCCTTAAATAATGGAGCATATACACACATCAAACAATTCTCAACTTTAAGAATAAAATACTGCACAACACAAGATACTGTGTGATTTTATTGAACCTCACTCATGACTGGAAGTGGGTCATAAACATCAGTTAAGACAAGTGAGAGGTGGGTCAGAGCTGTGGTTGTAATAAGTGTGTTGCTCCAAAGTTTCTATCAATGCTTAATCCTCAATGAAATGATGCTGTGCGGTGGGCCTTGAGGAGGTGGTTAGGCCATGAGGATTTAACCCCAGGGATGGGATGAGTACCTTAAGAGTGCTTCTCCTGCATGTGCATGGACCTGGTTCACTTCCCAGCAACTCCCATCCCTACAAACACACACATACACCATTACATTTGCCAAACTTGGTGTGTTGGCATATGGCAGCTTTTTTTTCCCCCCGCCCTTGGTACTAGGAATTGAATCCAGGTGTGCTTAACCACTGAGACACATCTCTGGACCATTTTTTATATTTTATTAGAGACAGGGTCTTGCTAATTGGCTAAGTTTCTTGCTAAGTTGCTGAGGCAGGCTTTGAACTTGTGATCCCCCTGTCTCAACCTGCTGAATTGCTGGGATTAAAGGCATGTGCCACCATGCATGCCTGGGGGCAGTGTTTTAATGTGCTTTTCCATCACAGAGGCCAAGACGCTTGACCAAAGCAACATAGAGAAGGAAACTGTTACCTGGGGATCATGTATTCATAGACCTCAGATCATAGATGGCCAACTTAATTGCTCTGGGACATTGGTGAGGCCACCCATCATGAGGAAAGAGCCCAGCAGAGGAAAGCTGCTCAACTGAGGGCAATAAACTGGCAGAGCACCTTCATGCTGAGGCCTTCTGTCAAGTAGCCCCAAAACTGTGCTCCCCATTCATACAGCCGAAACTCACTTTCCCATCTTTGGTTACAAATGCCTGTTCTCTCTTACACCTCCTTCAGTTCACCACTTCCTAAGGCCTCTTCTTGCCTATTGGTCTCAAGTGCAGCCAAAAGAGGATGGGTGTTTGAGTCAGTGCATGGCCATGTGTAGCAGTCCAGAAACCCAGAAGGGACAACCAT
The DNA here is from genome assembly GCF_001458135.2 of Marmota marmota marmota. NCBI lineage: Eukaryota > Metazoa > Chordata > Mammalia > Rodentia > Sciuridae > Marmota > Marmota marmota. The sequence continues at coordinate 8,692,231 of NW_026000170.1, read as the reverse complement.
CTTCACAGACCATGAACAGAAGTAGGCCTCATTGTGCTTAGTGAAAACAAGATGGTGGCCTTGGAGCCACTGTGCATAGTTGCCCAGGTGACCCAGTGTATCCATCAACAGAGTTTGCTCAAAGTAAAAAATGGAGATTAGAAAGGTTATTTTGTTTTTGTTGCTGCTGCTGCTACTTTTAATGAGTAGAGCTTCAGTAACCTATGAGATGGTCTAGCATTAATGTCATCACAGATCTCACATTAGAGGATGGATGGAGCACGGCAGTGAAAATAAATATGGCTCAACTTTCCAAATGTGGTGAAAGACATGAAACTATAGACTAAAACAGATTAGCAAACCTCAGTAGGAGAAACTCAATGAAATCCATACGCAGGCACACACAGAGCCCTAAAAACTCCAGATGGAGTAAAACACTTTCCTTCAACCAGAAGAAAATGATAACTTATTAGTAGACATGGAAACATTGAAATGACTGTCAGAAACTATGCAAGACAGAATTCAGTAAAAAGAGCATTTTTGAAGTGCCCCAAAGGAAAATATAGTAAAAGTCAAGATTTGGTACCTAGAAAATATTTTTTCAGGAAGAAAAGTAAAATAAATATAATTTCATAGAGAAAAGGCTAGAAGATTAGGAAGAGGTGATCAGACAGACATATGATTGTACAGATTGATATAAAATAATTACAGGACCAAATTCAACATCTAATGATAAAATCTCTCAGGTATGTAAGTCCAGGGAGTGTTATGGAGTAAATTATAACCCTTGAAAACAGGGTAGAAGGTTCAAAACTCAACACTTAAGTTATTTTTTTAAAAAATTTGTTTGTGTATTTGTTTGTTTCTCTTCTTTTCTTTTTTTTTTCTTTTTTCTTCCAGAAATGGCATTATTATGGTGTGATGACCTAAGATGAGGTCTTTAGGTGATAGGTTGAACTCATGGTTCAGTCTGTCTTATATCCTTATAAGGAGAGCAGGGTGGACTCTTGGTTTGGTATGACTTGCTTTCTTATAAGGAGAGCAGGGCAAGTTTTGATTCAGTGTGACTTATGTCTCTTGTGTTCTATGAATGTTTGTGGTGAAACATTCTAATTCTTGTACCTCTCATTTTGGATATGTCCTATAGGTATTTTTTATGGTACCTACTGAGGTTTCCATTTAATATAAGAATGGGACTCCATTCTGATGCAAATCTGCAGCAGGACAACTTCAGTAGTGTAGAAAATTTTGCTGCTGTGTCTCTCCATCCCCACCCCCTCAGCTGCTGATGTCAAATGTTACATGAGAGGAAACTGTGTGTTTAATACTATACAACACAGATGGGGTTTTCTTCTACATGACTCTCTTACATCTTGTAGAAAAGAGAATTTGCAATAGCTTTTATAATTGTCATGGATTGGCTTTACCAGAGATCTTTCTGCCTTCATGGAAATCTGAGATTCTAATCCTCTCAGACAAAGCACATCTAATGAGGACCAACTCCTGGGATTGTCTCTTGGGTGCTGTGGTTGGAATGTGTGTGTGTCTCTCCAAAGTTCCTGTTGACACTTCAGCCACAAAGTAATGACATTGAGAGGTGAGCCTTGAGGAGATGGTTAGACCATGACTTCAACTCCCCAGGGATGGAATGTGTACCTTAACTGTGCTTCTCCTTTGTGTGCAAGAACCTGATTTGTGTTCCAGCACTACCACCCATACACATACCTGCATGCGCACGCGCGCGCACACACATACACACACACACATAATTTCATTTGCCAAGCTTGGTGTAATGGTATATGGCAGTGGGTTTTTTTTTTTCCTTCTTGGTACTAAGGATTGAACCCAGGTGTGCTTAACCACTGAGAACATATCTCTAGACCTTTTAAAATATTTTATTAGAGGGTTTGCTGATTGGCTAAGTTCTTTGCTAAGTTGCAGAGGCAGGCTTTGAACTTGTGGTCCCCCGCCTCAGCCTTCTGAGCTTCTGGGATTACAAGCATGTGCCACTATGCATCACTGGACGGCAGTGTTTTATTGAGCTTTCATATCATGGTGGTCAAGACACCTGACAAGAGCAACTTAGAGGTGGAGACATTTACTTGGCCAATGTAATTGCTCTAGGACAAGACGAGGCAGCTCATCACGAGGAAAGAGCCCAGCAGAAAAAGCTGCTCACCTGAGGGCAGCAAACTGGCAGAGCCAGAGCCATATCCAGAGACAGAAAGAGGGTATGAAGAGGGTCTCAGGGACGAAGCACCCTTTTATAGCATGCCCAATAACCCACTTCCTTCAGCCAGCTGCCCACAGTAATCAGTCAGTCCATTCAGGGTAGGATGAAATGATAAGGTTACAGCTCTCCAGTTCCCATCATTTCACTTTTGAATATTCCTGCACTAGCACAGAAGCCTGTGCAGGGGACAGCTCATATCTGAATCATAACAGGTTATACTGCTCTCAACCCAGGATACTGGGGCAGGAAGATCACACATTGAAGCCAAACCTGAGCAACTTAGCAAGACACTATCTTTGTGAAACAAACAAACATGAAAAATAAAAAGGAAATTCAGGGAGCTAGAGCACTTTCCTCACATGCCTGAGGCCCTCAGTTTAATGCCCAGTGTGTTCAAAGAACACACAACACAAACTGAACAACAACAACAACAAAAACAGAGCCTCTTGAGAGAATGTGGTCAATACTTCTGCCCCTCCCATTATGTGAAGATACAGAAGTCACTTTGGCTCCTTAGGCTTACTGGTCTCCAGAATGGTGGGAAGTAGATTTCTATTGTTGATAATTTACCCAGTCTAAGGGGTTTTGTTAGCAGCAGCAGGAAGGGACACAGGTGTGTGGGAATGTCTCCATTTTTTACCCCAGTGGGAAAGACACTTTTGCTGGATTTTTCTAGGATTGTTGGCTTTTGTACTTGATCCCTCATCACTGTGAAAACATCAGCCCACTGTATTTTGGGTTCCAGGGTTTCTAGGAAGAAATGTGATGAGAACCTGTGGGGAAATGATGATGAATGCTCCCTCTTTCTCAACCCCATAGATGTTAATGTCTAGCTCTAGAGCAGAGTGTCTTAGGGAACAGAGCGATTTGTTATAGCATCCCAATGTGAGTGACGTGCTACCTCCCTTGGACATCAATCATTGTGAGTTGGAAGAAAGAGGAATTGAATACTTTGAGTGTAGATAATGATGTGGTCTTTAAAAGCTGAAAGTCATTACAGCTTTTCAGCCCCCAAGTGAAAAGACCATTGAAGCATCCTATCAGATTTCATTTCCTAACAGGTAAATATTAGTCTTCATAGCCCAGTGAAGCAAAAAGCTTATAATGTCCTTTCTTCCACTCATAATGAAAATCAAAAAGGTCTTAGAGGCCCCAAAGTGAGATTTCCCCTTGGGGCTGTGCCTAGGCATGGTGGAAATTCATTTGTAACAGGGCGAAATTTAATCCTTGTCTCTCACCCTGCACAAAACTCAACTCAAAGTGGATTAAGGATCTAGGCATTAGACTAGAGACCCTGTGCCTACTAGAAGAAAAGTGGGTCTGAATCTCCATCATGTCAGCTTTTGAACTGAATTCCTCAAGAAGACTCCTAAAGCATGTGAAGTTAAATCAAGAATCAATAAATGGAATTTTAACAACTCAAAAACATAACCCAGTCAATGAGCAAAGATACTGAACAGACAATTCATAGAAGAAATATGAATGATCAACAAATATATGAAAAAATATTAAACATCATTAGCAATTAGAGAAATGCAATTAAACAACACTGAGATTCCATCTCAATCTAGACAGAATGGCAATTATCAAGAATACAATTAACAATAAATTTTGGCAACAACTTTGGGAAAAAGGTATACTCATACATTGCTTGTGGGACTCCAAATTGGTGTAATCCCTCTGGAAAGCCTTATGGAGATTTCTCAGGAACCTTGGAATGAAATCCCCATTTGACTTAGTTATCCCTTGTCCAAAGATCTTTAAATCAGCATACTATATTGATCAGTCCACATCAATGTTCATAATAGTTCAAATCATAATAGCTGAGCTATAGAATCAACATAGGTGCCCTTCAACCAATAAATAGATGAAGAAAATGCAGCACATGTACACATTGGAATATGACTCAGTCATAAACCAGAATGAAATTATGACCTTTGCAGGTAAATGGATGGAAGTGAAGACTATCATGCTAAGTCAAATAAGCCAGAATCAGAAAACAAAAGACGAAAGTACTCTCTGATATGTGATGCTTATTTACAACAGCAGGGGGTAGAGAGGAGTGAAGGTTCACCCAATTGGACAGGGGGAATGGGAAAGACAGTAGAATAAATTAAACATAACTTTCTTATGTTTATATATGACCAGTGTAACTCCATATCATGTATAACCACAAGAATGGGGAGTTATACTCCATGCATGTATGATATGTCAAAATATATTCTACTGTCTTGTATAACTAAAAAGAACAAATGAAAAGAAAGAAAAATAATCCTACATTATTTTCTATAATATGTAAACTTGAAAGCTTCAGTTATTCCCAGCTCAATTATAATTTCTTAAATGCTGCAGACATAAAAGTTTACATAGTTTTGCCATTATTCCTCCCCAGATGTACATTAAAATGCTCAGTTTTTCTCTAGCAATTTGCTAATAATATATAACACTATGTGACCTTTTTGTTAAATATTTTGATCATTTCTACCTATCTCCTCAGGATCACACTCAGAATAATGTAATGATTTATATGCAAAGCACTGTGCATCTGCCTAAAGCAGTTTAGCAAATGTCAAATGTTTACTAATAGGACACCACTCTTCCTGTATCTTGACAGAAAAAAAAAATCATGGAATGAGGAAGTACATGTGGCCATTTTGCTCTTGAAGCTTGAAGAAGTCCCATTTGTAACTGCTTTATGTGCTTTTAATATGAAAATGTGTGGTCTTATAGAACACACAAGAATTCTGGTAACTTTCCAAAATGGTCATATTTTGAATAATCAACATCACTGGAACTTTCCCAACAAAAAATTATTATGAGTACAATGGTTTCTTTAGAAAGAAGCAATTTGGGGTGGCATAGAGCTTCTTCAGTGACAAATACAAAGCCTTCAGAATGCAAATAAATAAATTTCAGAATCCTAGTGACTCAAGGGATATTGGGTGAGATTTATTTTGATGACAAGAGAAGATAATTAAAGTGTTCTCTACTTTATGAACATAGTTTAAAAAAACTAAATTATATTTACCTGAGTATGTGTTAATTCATCTTTCTGTTACTATGAGAAAATAACTGAGACAAATCAACTTATAATAAAGAAATATTTATTTGATAACAGTTTCAGAGGTTTCACTCCATGATCACTTGACTATGTTAATTTGGAATCATGGTAAAGCTAAACATCTTGGTAGAAACATGTGGTAGAGCAGAGCTTCTCACCTCATAGCAGCTGGGAAGCATTGAGAGAGAGAGACAAGGTCTTCAATTTCTTAAATTCTTCTACTAGGTCCTACCTCCTAAGGTTCATCTATCTCCCAACATTGCATCAACTGGGGCCAACATTTCAGCACATGGCTTTGGCAAACATTTAAGATCCAAATCATAACCATTGATAAAGAGAAAAATTAAAGAAACAAAAGCCTATTGTGTGGATATGAAGCAGTGTTATTAGTTTTAAATTAGGCAGGAAAGGGGTGTGGGAAGCAAGAGGCATTTAGACTATGTCTAACTCATATTTCTAAGTCCCAGTTACTGAATCCAAATAATTTCCAAGTCTTTCTAACTGAGAGAGAGAAGGATGATGTGACCTATGTATGCTTAAAAAGCCTTTGATAAATACAGAATCTGAAACTATATTTAAACAATCATATGTCAGCTATCAGTGAAATTTCTCTTAGAAAAGTAAGCTAGAGTCAATTTTATTAATAAGATTTACCCAATTATACATTATTATAAAGGACAAAAATTATGTTGGATGGGATGTAAAACCTATTTATCAGTATTTTTTAGTATGATCAGAATTAAATTAACTAAGAGACCATTCTTGATATTATGATAAATATTCCATTATTTTGAACACTGGTCATGGTCTAGGGATGCATTGTCTCTCTCCACACCAATATTTAATAGCAAACTAAAAGTGGAAGTGGGGTGAGATGATATTACTTTGGTGTCTCTTTTATTCCCAGAAATAAAGGGGCTCTGAGGAGATGCACGTCAAAGGCTTACATGATTTGTAGATTTTCTTTTTAAAGTCAGGCATATTTAGTTAACTTTTTAAGTCCAGATTGAGATGACTGCTTTATTCTGTCAGACATGGTACAGAAACTTTGTTTTTAGAGGTTTCAGAATGTTACCTTACATAAGATGTTGAAATCAGAGCTATAAAGAAATCCAGGTCCTTATTCATAAATTAAATTTACTGTCTTATAATCAATACAAATGAATTATTGTAAACATTTAAATAAATGCATACCCTGAAGAATATGTTATAATTTAGCCATCTTGAAGACATTCATTATCACTTTTGTTAGATTTAAATGTTAAACTTCTGCCAATATGCAATGAAAATCACATCAAAATCATTCAATAATGGCTGGAAAACTAATTAATGGTAACTCTGTTCTCCAAATAAACAATAAAATCTTCTTGGTAAGTACATACATATTCTTAAAGAAGTCATGATTCATCTGATCCTGGAACAAATCTGATAAGCCCGACAAATGCAAAAAAAAAAAATCAGGTATTAATAAATAAGAATATGTTAACCCATATTTTATATGAATATATACAATGCCAAAGCTACCATGTTTAAAACTGGAAATAGTAAAAACATCACCAATACCCTAGGCCCTGAAGTCAAAGTACCCATTGTTTTTATTACTCTTTAACACAATAATGAAAGTACTAGCAAGTGCACTTAGACAAGAAGAGTAAGAAGTTAACCCTTGGAAAGGTAGAAGCTAAACTACCTTAATTAGAACAAAATTATGCATTTTGGAAAACCAAAGAAAAATGGTGCTAAAATGTAAAACTATTTATTACTTTAAAGGCCAATTATATATTTATTTTCAGAAAATAAATCTGAAAACAATACAAAATAAATCTCATTATAAATAACAATAAAAATAGGAACTACTAGAAAAATTCAATTATAAATAGTGCTTCTCATGAAATACAGACATGATTTTTTTTAACAGATATTTTGATTTTCAGAGGTAAAGCTTTACATTTTGACTGGAAATTGGAAAATTTTGAGCAAGTATGTGCCCATGTTTATGAACTGGAGAGGAATCCATGTTCTGTTTCTCCCATTTTCCTTCTTGGTAGTTAAAGTTTGTGACTTTGGACTTGATTTTCCTTTGCCTTTCTAGTCTGCATTCAATTTATTCAAACTTATATCTCACAAATCCCTGCAGTCACCTTAAACTTGTGTTTGGAACAAGACAGGATATAAATAAATAAACAGTAAAAGTCTGTGATAGAAATATAGAACATGGTTTAGATTAGGAAAAATAGCATCTCTTTGGTATCCTCGAACTTATATAAATACTAGGAAGCTTTTAGGTACATATATAATACAGTCTGTGCATTAATCCCAATCATTCCCTAAAACACAAACAAAAAGCACTCAGTTCTATAACTGAAGTTCTTTAACATCTGCCTGGTGCTTTGCCATTAGGTCAGCTTGCTCTCTGTTTCGGTAGAATTGATTTTGTGATCAAAGTTCTTCCTCAAATTTCAAACTCTCCTGATATCCAAGCCTTTTTAGTTTTCTGCTGATAAAAAAATTCAATATAAATAAATGCAAAAAAATAAGTCAATCAGAGTTGTCAAACACAAACTGTGATATGGATATTCTAAATATGTTATTTTTTTGACCAATTTATTTCTTAAAGCAGTTCAAAGAGGTTTTGCATTTTTTACTATTTTTACAGACAAACAATTCCAGGCATTGAGAAGTTAAGTTGTGAAATCAGTTAGTAATGAAATAGGATTTAAAAAGAAGTAGTTTGATACTAGAGCTTATACTTCTATCCATCATATTATAGTGCCTAATCAAAGATAAATTATAAGAAATTACTATGGGAAGATATTTTAAATGAATATGAAAACTGAATGATGCAATACATATTAAACTCTACAGGTTTATTGCCCTAACAAATACAAGAGAGACTCAGCATGCTGTAAAATAAAATTCCAATTAATTAATGGATATGTCATTAGGAATTAAGAGCTCCATTCTTTATTTGTTAAGCATTTATTGTGCTTCAATAATTTTTTAAGTCATTGGGACCAATGGATCTTTTGATATATTAAATAGTCCTAAAACATGTACATTATTATCTTCATATTTAGAAATGAAAAACTTGAGGCTAAGGGTGGTTCAATGGGCATTTTTTCCCTTAAGAGAGGCTATATGAATTTTCTTACAGACTTGTTACCTCTTAACTAAAATCACAATGTATCTTTTCCCCCTTATCTAACAGGAAAAAGAAGAATACTATGAAAATCTGTTAAGGCTAACTACTATTTTCAAATAAGTCTCAAAAATTACATGTTTTTTTTTTCCTCCTCAAAGAACAAACAAAAATTTACATTGGAGCTGTAAGTAAAACATGTTGTACTTGCAAAGACACTGTGACCCATCTTTGTGTCAGCTTTCAAAACATCTGAGAAATAAACACATACACACAGGAGGTTTGTCTGGCTGGTGATTTCAGAGGTTTCAGACCCTTCTTGACCCTGTCACTTTGGGTCTGTGGGGCACAGTACATTAGAGCAGCAGTGTATGGTGGAGGAGGCCTGCCATCCTCACGGCCACCAGGAAGCAAGGAGAAAATAGAAAGGAGTCAGGTGTCCCAATATCCCCTTCGAGAGCACCCCCTCAATGACCTGCCTTGCTTCAATTAAGCCTCACCTTCTAAAGGTTCCACCACCTCCCAGTACAGCCATAGCCTGGGCATCAGGCTCTGACACCTGGGCCTTTCGGAGAAATTCAAGACCCAAACTATAGCAACCTACATTTAAGAATGTTTTTGGAGAGGTTTCTAAAAATGTATGCTAAATATCCAAAGGATACCAAAGTAAAGCCAACTAAATCTTTTCACATGAAAAACAACAAAGATTAGGGTCACCTCTGCCTATTGTCATATTTAGAGAGAGAATCTATATGTATTCAGAGCAGCCCCTCACACTGGGCTTAAGTGAAACCTGTGTTCAATCATTTTATAATTTAAAATTCGAAATCTGATCGGATTTATGAAAAAAAAATATATATATAATATTCCCATCCTTTAGGTTTAAAACCAGTGTTGCGATATTTATTTATTTATTTTTTAAAGTCAGGAATGGTTCTTACTAAAAACAAATTAAATTTAATCAGTCAAGGAAATCTTCCCTGTTTTACCAAGTGCCCAAAGCACATATCAACATGTCAGGCTGATATATGGCTGAATCTAGTTTCTAAAGCTAGATTTAACCACACTTAGCCTCAAGTTTTTCATTTCTGAATATGAAGATAATAATATTTGTGTTTTAGGACTATTTAATATATCAAAAATTCCATTGGTCCTAATGACTTTGAAAATTATTGAAGCACAATAAATGCTTAACAAATAATGAATAAAGCTCTTAATTCCTAATGATATATCCATAAAAATGACACATTTTAAATAAGCATATACCATTAAAGTACAACATCTTTGCCTGAATTTTATAACTTTATATTTTTTCCTGATTATCTTCAACATAGTCCATTATGTTTTTATGCCCAAAATCATTGCAATCTTCTCATAAATAAAAATAATAAGCATATTGTTATGAAGTTTGAATTAATGAAACTCAAAATTCCTGTGCTTTATAGTTTTCATTTTTATGCTTAAGAAATATTTATTTTCCAAGGTAATATCATGCCCTTTCTGATGTAATACCCCCCTTTTAAGGTGGGATCTTTCACCTTGACATGGATCAATGGGTGTGTTTCATTGTTTCCTTTTTTTATGTGAAAATTTAGAGCAAGTATGGTTTAAAGTTACAGTTCTCTCTTCAACTTCCAAATGATATTTCCCACTTTTATCAAAGAGTTTTGATAATATTATCAGTCAGGGCCAACTGACTGATGATAGAAAACAATAATAATCTGGTAGATAATGGAAAGACAGTTGAGATGCACATTGCACAAGGCTTATATAAAAGAGTATTTCTCCAACTATACAGGAATTGACAGTAGGCAGGACTAGATGATCCTTGCTATCTGTCAGGATCTCCTCTTCTCCCTCTTCCCTCTCTTACCCTACTCCCATTCTTCTTTCTCCTCCTTCTTTTAATAGTTTGTGCCTCTTAGAAGAATGAATATGTTGAGGACATTTCCTGGATACAATTAGAGCAAGCCAATTCTATTTCTGCTACCATAATTTTGACTTACACTACCATTTTTTTTCCTTTGCATAATTGAAGACAGCATTGTAGGTGGGAGGGAATTAAAACAAAATTTACCATAATTAACACTTTATGAGAAATGAGAAAATGTGCATCAAAACTGAAGCTGTGTGCCATGCTAAGCAGAGTCCTGAAGGACTAGTCTTTACTCCACTGGTTGCTGGATAATGGATTTTTTCCTATGTGGAGACAACTGTGGTAGTCCCAGGATGGGTGAGAAATTGAGCATTAGCTATTTACTAACCTGTATAAAACTAGTATGTCTATTTCAATGATATAGATGCTAGTATTATTTCAGAGTACCTGGATATCAGTTTTAGAAATAAGAAAGTATTAATTATTGAGAACTCAAAAGTTTTATTTTGAACTTTTACTCAACCTACAGATTTAAAATCTAATTAATAAAGCCAGGTTAATACAGGACTTCCCAGCTAGAGATTTGCCTTTTCACCAACAAATACCATGAATTATTCACTTCTTAAGTTTCCAGTGCAAAGAAGAAAAAGATGCAGATTTTCTTTCATACCACTTCAAATATATTTTTCTCAGCCAAACACTTGGCAAAAGTTTCTATTTTTGTTGTTGTCTGTGTTGTTCGTATAATAAATTGATTAATCATTTTATAGTTTCGGCAACTTTGGTCCACAGAATTGTAAGCAAATTAAATACCATAATGCCAACAAATATTTTCTCTGTGAAACAAATCTTTGTTTGTACATAAGATAGACTGAAAAGGCAAGGAAGAAGGAAGTGTAGCCTCACCAAAATTACTGGTGTTCTGTCTGAAACACATTCATGAGCTGGTTGATCTACAAGCAGATATTTTTATGATTTTTCTATTCTGTCTCGATGAAAAGTGTAAAACAGGTATATTAGGATAGTGATTTTTATTCAGGCTTCTATTATGCAATGGGTGCTGCCTGAGTTGAAAATGGATCATTGTTAGTTGTGTTTGTCACATTTCATAAAGATCTGAACCTTAAGTAGACTTTCTTTTGAACAACTTGCTTTGTAAAACCAGTAAAATAAATCTTATTCTTATTTCCAATAATTGGCCAAACTATCTTCCTTAAGTGAATAAATGAGATTGCTGTTTCTTTGCAACTTCTAAAATCTTACTAGTAGTCAAATAATGAATTTCTTCTCCCTTAAACTGTGGCTTCTAATAAAATTCCTGATTTAGTATACTCAACCCAGAAGAAACTCTTTTATCTTTTCGAATGTTGTCTGTAAATTTTCTTCTTACTTCTGAACTACTGTTTTTATTTCCTTGTTCTCTCTTTTTTAAAAAGAACACTGCTTATGTGGCTTTATTATATTTTGTTAACATTTCAACTTAGTTCTTTATATTTTCAAAGGTCCTTGCACTACTTACCTAGCATTCCTGTGTATATAAGCAAATGTACATGTATATGTTCATGTATATGCATGTGTGTTATTACATGTGCATATATAACACATCTAACTTATATTTTATATTAAATATCTTATGTAATATATGGCATATCATATATGCTTGTATATTACAGACAGACATGAACATACACATTTAGGCAAAGACATGAATATTGAGGGTTGTAAGTTTTGTTTCATTTTTACATCCATAAGAATGGAGTCCTAATTAGAATAAGATATATTCCTTGCTTCTATGATCATATCAAAATAAACTCTACTGTCATGTATAACTAAAAAAAACAATAAAATTTAAAAAATGTATGTCAAATCAAAATTTATTCATTTAAAATATAAATTTGAACGTTTCAATGATACCTTGCTCTTTAACATATATCTTGTCAAAGTGTATTATAATTAATAATATGATTTACATAAATTTATTGTTATACTATATAATTTATATTTAAATAATTTATATTATTAATAATATAATTTATAAGTTAAGCACTCATTTTATTATGTATGGCTTTACTTATAACATTTCTGCATGGAAAATGGAGTCAATATCCTTAGCATCATTTTATATATGTGCATATGGGAAAATAAAATTGTTAACTGTTCTATAGTCCACCCAAAGTTTGATGTCTGCACAGAGTACAAGTTATGTAGCTTTCAGTGTCTACCAATACCTCATACAATAACTATAGTCATAGAAACAGGATTTCTGATAAGCTATGTGGACATGGAGATCAACCAAACCACAATGTATCAGTTCTGGAACAGTTATCATAGGTCAAAACTGAAACACTGTGAGCCGATTCTAGAACACACATCATAGATCACAGTCAGATTTGATTGGAATTCATTTGTTCTCATTTAATCCATTTAAAATGAACACACTCCTGAGGGCATCAACCTGTATCTATTCATATATTGGTCACAGAACTTCCTGAGTTTGTGATGAGTATGCATGCAAAGATTTCTGGCCCCCACCCCTTGCATGAATTCTACAATATAATAGCAAAAATAAAACAGAATGAAATTCCTAAAATTTAGGCTCTTAACTCATAGATAATTCAAATAGATAGGGAAAGAAAAAAATCATCTTTTTGTAACCAGTTTTAAAATGAAAAAAATATGGGCCTCATGTTCAAAAACCAAAATTCAACAAGCCAAACATTTATTATTTAAGGTACAGCTAAAACAATGAAATATTTATATACATAGCCTCTTAGGTTCACTGCATTTGTGAAGAATTCAAATAGGAACTGCTCCTAGCATCCAGTGGGAGTCTCAGATAGAATTCTCAGCTTTGTGAGAATAAAGGCATTTCTTTCAACAGAAGATAGAAGTCAAATTTGTATATTATAGGTCAGAGAGAATTTCAATTGGCCAAGAGAGAATGAAAGGGGGGCTCTCGTGACTTTAACTCACCAGAGAACTAAGGGTTCACCTGAAAATGTCTTTTTAGTATTACCTTTCCTGAAAATAGTTTGACTTGGTTGAGTCTATTTTATGGCTACAGGTCAGTGTCATTAATGAATATGAAAGCTTCTGAGGATGAGGTTGAGAGTTCCAAGACAGAAATCAGAATATCTTCTCTGTGGTTAGAGTCATTTCCAAAAGGTGAATCTATTTTACTAATTTGAAAGGGGTTACTGTGGAGACATGTATTCTTCCACTGTATAGAATGAAAGACATCAAATTAGAAAACTATTAGGGTCCTTCCTAATACTAACATGAGTGGCTTTTGGATTTCATTTATTATATGAAAAGGAAAAGGTGAGTTGAACAATGTTAAGAAGGAAAAAATAATATTGTACTTTTTTTGATTTCTCAAATTTTGGGGTCAGAAGCTCTCAGAAATGAGCATTTTTGTAAGGTAATAATGGAAGAATAGTTTAATCTTCTCGCTAGCAAATGCAATATTATTTAAACCACTGAACTGAACTACATCAGCTCATGAGGACATTATTTTGAATAAGTTAAACTAGTAAAGAGAATGTGAAGAAAGTTTTTATTTGAAACATCCTAATACCCTGAGCTTTCTGTAGGAAAAATGAAACTGACATAAAATTGCAGTTAATATGTTGATTTTTTTTCCAGAATAATAGACTTATTCAGAGAAAATTATAGCAGCATTGTCTGTGAAGGTCTCTAAACAAGAAAATCACATTTTGGCAAATTTGGAATCTATTCTTTGAAAAGAAATATATTAAAGAAACCATTTATTTAGTGCCTTACTACTTTTTGGAAGAATTTTTTTTTTTAGAATGAGAGATTATGTCTTGTGGGATTTGTTTTCATACATATATATTTATGTTTTAGTCCTGATTCATAATGTGCTGAATATTTCTTACAGAATTACTTTGGCATTAAATCTGATGATAATTTGAAAAACTATGATAAGACAATTTTATGTATTCTGTTTCTTGTTTCTGAGAATAATCAAGCACTTTATGAGTTTGAGTAAGTGATTTAAGGGGCTGAAGTTGTAGCTCAGTGGTAGAGCACTTGCCTAGCACATGTGAGACTCTGGGTTCGATTCTCAGAACCACATAAAAATAAATAAATAAAACAAAGGCATTGTATCCCTTTTTAACTAAGAAAAATATTTTTTTAAAGTGATTTAAAACTCTGAAGCATGTGAAAAAACATGATGTGGAAACTTCACTTAACATTTTGTCGTTGGTGTTGGTTCTTTGGTTTGTTTCTTTGAATTACTACTACTAGAAATGATGAAAGAAGGAATGTAGGAAAAGCAGCAGTTGCAATAATGTGGAGGAAGATTACAGGTTATTTCACTGGCCAAACAATGGGGTGTCCTTATTGGAAAGAGATGGATGGAAAACTCATTCACAGAATTGATTTACCAAAATTTCAGTAACAGCATGACAGACTCAAACAACACCAAGGTTCTTGAACCCCTGTTTAAGTCCCCATTCTGTTAAATCATAAATTGTTCCAAAGTTTTAAAAATTACCTATAATAATATTTTCAATTACCTGGTAGCAGGCAACACTAATAAAATATTTCTTGATACAAATACCAACTCCCCTGCTTGCAGTCAATTCTATATGTAAATGAAAAAGGTCGATGCCCACATAACATGATTTATACCATCATTATGTAAACATAATAGCTTATATGAGTACAGAATTAATTTATGAATAGTATGGAGGAGATTATTTATCAGATTACTTAGAGCAGAACCTTATGGAATATTATTCTAATAAGAGGGAAGATGAGTGTTGCTGAATCAAACACCTCTGGGAATTGCTCGCCATATCAGGTTCTGTCAGCCATACTTGTATATTAATACTTTAAGATATTCTCATGCATCATTCTTGGCACTTGAATTTTTATAGTCAAAAAATTGTTCATTTAGAGAAACATTGAAAATTAGGATTTTTTAAATGAAGTTAGAATAGATATAACATGGTACTAGAAAAAAAACTAAACTAGAACTACTTTGCAGTTTACTGCAAACTCACCTTAGATATTTACAAGTTGCTTGAACTCTTTAAAAAACATTTTTCTCTTATGAAAAACAGAGAAGGACTGGGGTTGTGGCTCAGTGGTAGAGTGCTTGCCTAGCATGTGTGAGGCACTGGGTTTGATTCTCAGCACCACATATAAATAAATAAAGTCCATTGACAAATAAAAGATATATTAAAAAAAACAGAGAAGATTATAATTCTTAACTTATCCATCTACTATTAAAATAATTAAGAAAATATAGAACACATGAGTGTATCTACATATCTATCTGTATATCTATATATGCATAAGAATTATAACATTACTTGCGATGTGTATGATACACATCAGTCATTATTAGATGGGCACTATTTCTAATTCTACTTCACAAATTACTAGAGTACAAATAACATTTTTCGGATTATACAACTAATAAATGACAGGACCTAGAGATACAACCAGTTTTATCCAACTCCAAGGTTGAAATATTTAATCTAGGTCATATTCCTTCCCACAAAGACTGAAAAAGTATGTGCTCAGTAAGAAAACAGGAAAAATGTGCTATAAATCATCCTTTGAACCATGTTTTCTTTGAGTAACATCAGAAAACCTGGTAAAGAATCTCTTGTCCTGACATGTTTGAAAATCTCTTTAAAGTAATAAATGGAGTAATGACTTAATTCTCAGTAACTAGAGAAAACAAAGTTTAAGTTTGGTGAAAAGTAATTAGTTACTACTAAAGTTCATAATATGAATACATATGCATTTATGAGTATATATAGTTTTGTGTATATTACATAAATATTTTAAAAATAGGCACACACACACATATATATATATATATATATATATTAACTTTTCATAGTTCAGGCGGTATGTGCTACAGATGTGAATCTGACTGCAAACATTTATGTAATTCATGTGTGGAGTAAAACGGGGGAACAGCTAAGGCCCTATCCTGGTCACCTATGTATGCCTCTGGTAAGCTAGGGCATTAAAATAAGAAGTGCATAAGACAAACTGAGGGTCACATATTCTCACTAGAATGCTTAAACCCAGATAACATTAATAAGATAAATCTTGTGAAAAATGGTGACAGGACTATTCAAAGGAGGTAAACAAATAAATCTTATTTATAGGAACACTATTTGAAGATAGCAGCATGATATTAGCATATGCCAAATTTTATATTTTAACAATATTGAATAATTTGGGCTGGGAAAATAATTCAATGAAAGACAAACATGGAAAGAATTAATCATTTTGAAAACCCACTATTCAGTAGCTGGTATACTTTATATTTACTAATATATAAGTATATAATCATAACTACTTTTGGAGACTATTATTGTTGTTTTAGGAGAAAGGGTCTTAAATAAATTAATTATCCACATCAAAATATTCAGAGATGCCAGAGTTGTTTCTAGCCTACTTAATTCAGACTTCTGGTCTTATTATAGAGGGTATGACAATTTGCTCATACATCAGATTAAGAATATCTGTAAAATAAAGAGTGGTTTCAATTACATACATTATGTAATTTCAATTATATATATTATAGTTTGAAACATAAATATTTGCCTAGCTTTATACAGACATGGTTTGGAATAGCAGAAAACGGAGGAATAAATTCTACCCAATCGTGAGAGTAAGAGAAGCTTTCACAAATGAAATCTGTCAGCCTGAAATCTAATTGCACCCAGTTCTTCTCTGTCATGAGCTATGTTGGTTTCCTGGGGCCATATTGGTGTTGGACTACCTAGAAATGACTCAGAAAATACTTCCTGGATGAACTCAAATTTATCAAATTTATAAATTTCTTTTTTCTTTTCTTTTTTTTTACCTTTATGACTGAGTTTTTAAAATTATTCTAATTTGTTATATATGAGAGCAGAATGCATTTCAATTCATATTACACATATAGAGCACAATTGTTTATATATCTGGTTGAACATAATGTAGAGTCACACCATTTGTGTCCTCATACATGTACTTAGAGTAATGATTTCCATCTCATTCCACTGCCTTTCCTACCCCCACGCCCCCTCCTTTACCTTCCCTCTGCTTTACCCTATCTAGAGTTTGTCTATTCCTCCCATGCTTCCCATCCCCATTATGAATCAGCATTATTATAGAAGAGAAAATATTACGTATTTTTTTTTTTTTTGGATTGGCTTACTTCACTTAGCATTATATTCTCCAACTCCATTCATTTACCTGCAAATGCCATGATTTATTCTTTTTTAAAATTAAATTATTTATTTATTCTAATTTGTTATACATGATGGCATAATGCAATTCACTTCATATTACACATACAGAGCACAATTTCTCTAGTCACTGATTGTAATAAAGTATTCGTATCTTCATATGTGTACTTAGGGTAATGACTTATAACTCATTCCACCATCATTTCTACCCCTTTGCCCCCTCCATTTCCCTCCCTCCCCTTTTCCCTAAAATTCCTCCATTCCTCCCATGCTCCCCTACCCCATCACCATTAGGAGTCAGCATACTCATATTAAAGAAAACATTCAGCCTTTGGTTTTGGGGGATTGGCTTGCTTCACTTAGCATTATATTCTCCAACTTCATCTATTTATCTGCAAATGCCATAATTTTATTCTCTTTTAATGCTGAGTAATGTTCCATTGTGTATATATACTAAAGTTTTCCTATTCATTCATCTACTGAAGGGCATCTAGGTTGAATCCATATTTTAGCTATTGTGAATTGTGCTGCTATAAACATTGATATGGCTGTGTCCCAGTAGTATGCTGCTTTTAAGTCCTTTGGGCATAAAACGAGGAGTGGGATAGCTGGGTCAAAAGGTGTTTTCATTCCAAGTTTTCCAAGGAATCTGCATACTGCTTTCCAGATTGACAGCACCAATTTGCAGTCCCACCAGCGATGTATGAGTGTGCCTTTTCCCCTTCATCTTCACCAACACTTATTTTTGTTTGTATTCTTGATAGCTGCCATTCAGACTGGAGTGAGTTGAAATCTTAGTTGTTTTTTTTTTGAATGGAAACCAATCAGACTGTGTTCTGTCCCTCTTCATCTCTAAAGAGAATTAAGAATGATCATCAATGGCAAAAGGCAGTTGCAGTACTGCAACATCTAGAACCAGCTTCACGCTCAGGAGAGAACACTCAACTCCTCCTCGTGGTTTCCAGTACTCTACACCATCAGAGATACTTCTCTAGTAACATACCATAGGAATGATCTCTGAAAGTATAGTCTTCCTAGAGTAATTTTTATTTGCATTTCTCTAATTGCTAGAGATGTTGAAATTTTTTTCATATGTTTGTTGATTGATTGTATATCATCTTCTGAGAAATATCTGTTCAGTTTCTTTGACCATTTATTGATTGGGTTTTTTTTTTTTTTGGTGTTAAGATATTTGAGTACTTTATATATCCCAGAGATTAATGCTCTATCTGATGTGCTTGTGGTAAAGATTTGTTCACATTCTGTAAGCTCTGTCTTCATCTCATTAGTTGTGTCTTTTGCTGAGAAGAAACTTTTCAGTTTGAATTCATACCATTTATTAATTCTTGATTTTATTTCTTGCACTATAGGAGTCTTATTAAGAAAGTTGTGGCCTAATTTGACATGATGGGCCTCCTCCTTGATATCCTTTGCAACCCATTGTTCATTCAATAGTATATTATTTAGTCTCCAGGTGTTGGAGTAGCTTTTATTTTTTATTTTATCATTGATTTCTAATTTCATTTCATTGTGGTCTGATAGAATGCAGGGTAGTATCTCTACTTTCTGTATTTACTAAGATTTGCATTATGGCATAACATATGGTCTATTTTAGAAAAGGATTCATGTGCTGCTGAGAGGAAAGTGTTTAACTCATTGATGGATATTATACTCTATATATGTAAGTTAAGTCTAAGTTATTGATTTTATTATTGAGTTCTATAGTTTCTTTGTTTAGCTTTTGTTTGGAAGATCTTTCTAGTGGTGAAACAGGTGTGTTAAAGTCACCCAGAATTATTATGTTGTGATCGATATGACTCTTGAACTTGAGAAGAGTTTGATTGATGAGTGTACATGTTTCATTGTTTGGGGCATATATATTTATAACCATATGTCTTGCTGATGCATGGTTCCCTTAAGCAGTATGAAATGTCCATCTTCATCCATTTTTATTAACTTTGCCTTGAAGTCTACTTTATTTGATATGAGGATGGGAACCCCTGCTTGCTTATGTAGACCTTTTAAATGGTATATTTTATTCCAACCTTCAGTCTGTGGGTATCTTTTCCTATGAGTCTCTTGAAGGCAACATATTGTTGAAATTTTTTTTTAAATTAAATCTACCAGTCTATTTCTTTTGATTGGTGAGTTTAAGCCATTAACACTTAGGGTTACTATTGAGATATGGTTTCTATTACCAGTCATTGTCATTTATTTTTGGTATTTAGATTGACTTTGATTCTCCTTTGGTTGGCTTTTCTTTTATTGTAGTTCTTCTCTTTGTAGATTTTCATTGTTGTTTTTCATTTCCTCCTTGTGGAATATTTTGCAAAGAATGTTCTATAATGCAGGCTTTCTTGCTGTAAATTCTTTTAGCTTTTGTTTATCATGAATTTTTTTTATGTCATCGTCAAATTTGAAGCTTAATTTTGCCAAATATAAGATTCTTGTTTGGCATTCGTTATCTTTTAGAGCTTGGTATATGTTGTTCTAGGATCTGCTGGCATTGAGTGTCTGGGTTGAAAGTTCTACTGAGTTCTTAATTGGTCTTTCCTTATAGGTAATCTGATTTTTCTCTCTTGTGGCCTTTGAAATTCTACCCTTATTCTTTATGCTAGGCAGTTTCATTAAAATGTGTCTTGGTGTATATCTGTTGTAATTTTGTATATTTGGTGTCCTATAGGCCTCTTGTATTTGATTTTCTAATTTATTCTTCATGCTTGGGAAATTTTCTGATATTATTTCATTGAAGAGATTGTTCATTCCTTTGATTGGAATCTCTGAACCTTCCTCTATCCCCCAAAAATCTTAAATTTTGTCTTTTGATGGTATCCCATAATTCCTGGATGTTCTGTTCATGGTTTCTTACCATCTTTACTGTGAGGTCAACTTTATTTTCAAGATTGTATATTTTGTCTTCATTGTCTGAGTTCTTGTCTTCCAGTGATCTAGTCTGTTGGTGATGCTATCTATTGAGTTTTTTAAATTGACTTATTGTTTTTTCATTTGAAGGATTTTTGTTTGTTTGTTTTCAGTATCTCTATCTTTTACTTGATGTAATCTCTTGCAACCTGTATTTGCTCTCTTATCTCTTTGTTGGTGTGATTGATGGTTGCCTGAATTTGTTCTCTTATCTCTTTGTTGGAGTGATTGATTTTTGCCTGTATCTGTTCATTTAGGTCATTCTTTAATTCCCAAATCATTTTAGTTATGTATATTCTGAATTCCTTCTCTGAAATTTCACCTACTGCACTATGTATGGATTCTAGTGTTGTCGTATCTTGGTTTGTTTAGGGCAATTTCCTCCCTTGTTTTTTCATGATGTCCATGTATCTTCCTCTCCTGCAGTGTAGACTTGAGGTATTACAGCTTCTGTCCTGTTGTCTTATAGTGTGCCTACAGGTTACAAATACCTCACTTTTAAGGGAGAGATCAATATTACAGCACTCAATATACCCAATGTGCAGCCATATGTCAATTAGCTTCTACTTTTACATTTATAGTTTTGTTACTATAATCAGAAATGATGAGTTCAGTTATCTTCAACCATATACTCAATAAGTTTGAGTAATGCTTTACAGTTTCTGATGGTGAAAGGGGGCAGGGAGGGGTTGGCTGAGATGTTTATGAGGTAGGATCTGAGAATAGGAAGGTATTAGATTATAAGAATAGTGTGAGGGCAATCATAAGAAGTTGGATATTGGTAGGAGAAAGAAGAGATAAGCAACCCCATGCAAGACTCTCTGTTACCTCAGCAACAGGATAACTGTTGGCAACCCTAGTAGAGAAACCTCTGGTTCAGACAGGCCACAGGGATCTTGGTGACATCTTACTAGGTCCTTATTTTTGTCCCTTGATAAAAACCATAATAGCCCAATTTTGTGGTGGTGGCAACCTCAAGTCTATATGTATCCTGATGTTGGGCTGTGGAGCCATGCTTTGATGAATAAGGAACCCCAGTGCGGGGTGGCTGTCCCCTGAACTTCGAGCTATGGAGGATGAACTCAAATGTGTCATATTTACAAATTTCTATTAATTCATTTTTTAAAAAATAGTTTTCTGATGCTGGAGATTGAATGCACATCCCCAGTCCTTTTTACTTTTTATTTTGAGACAGAGTTTTGGTAAGTCACTTATGATCTCAATAAGTTGCTAAGTGCTGACCTGAAACTTGCAATCCTTCTGCCTCAGGCTTCCTCCTGAGTTGCTGGAATTACAGGCATGTGCCACTTGCACAAGGTAACTCTTGGGTTTTAAGCATGCAGTTGTTTTCATTTGTTAACAATCTCCAATTGTGTCCCATCCACATTTCCTTTCATGTGCTTATTTATTTTCCTCTCAGGATCTCTATGTATGTAACCATCCTCCAAAACCATGTTCTGTTTGTGCTCAAAGTTGTAATTTTTATACCTAATTCAAAATCCATTTCCTCTATTTTCCATTGTGCAAGCTAGAGCTGTATTAGTGGGGTCTGGGATCAAATTACATACTCTTTCCTTGTGGCTAACTAAGGAAAAGTACAAAGAAAAAAAAAGAGATACAGGCATCTCATTTGAATGTTAGGTAACACTTATCCTTTTAGATTGTGATTGTTGCATTCTGTCTGAAAATTTTTTACTTATGGGTTTGGGGGACAGAGAAGATCAAAGTGATCCCAAAGGCCAATTGCTCATTATGAACTGCTATCTAAATCTAGCGACACCTACTGATCCCTGACTGCTATCCTTCTTCAGATCCTTCAGTTCTATGGGCATGAGTCATCAGATCACCAGATGAACAGTGTCCAGCTGAGAAATAAACTAGTGGTAGCTGTTTTTCATATACTCTTTAATTTTTAAATGTGATTGTATGGAGACACCTACTCTTGGCTCTAGGAATATAGCCAGTGTGTGTTTCTGAAAGGTACATAAAGAAATAGAATAATTGATTCCTAAATTCGTGCAAAGATTTTTATTAAATGGATGTAGGATTGAAGACAAAAAAGTTGTTTTGGAACTAACCAAGTAGTGGTACCTGTTTTTGCCCACCTTGCAAAGAGAGGTTGGCATTAGCTGGCTTGGTGGATCTTAATTAAAATGCAGAAAAAAATGAGTCACTTACACTCAGTGTGAAAACTTCATCACAATTCCAGGAAAAGAGCAAGAATCTATTTTTTTTTAAATCAAGCTATGAATTAATAAAAAATTAAACAGATAAATTAGTATGTTATTCAAATTCCTTCAAAGTACCCAAGATGATTGGCTTTAGAGAATACTACAGGATAGGAATGAATATTACAAGAAAGGAGGGAATTCAATAAACCTGGTCTGTGGATGCAGATCATATGACTGCATTCAATTTTGAGAACCAACTGTGCAGAATAACAATGCTTTGAACATAACTTGAATGCTCCTGGAAATAAACTATGGCATATTAAGTTTTGAAAACATTCTATTTTATAACCAAATTATAACACTTGTGTTAGCAACCAAGTTATAATAGAGAAGGTAGTATCTTATATAGGTGATTCAAGAATATTTCATTTAAAAGTCAACAAGGGATGATTTCAGATAAGGTGTAGAAATTGATTTTTTGGGGGGGTCCAAGGGATTGAACCCTTGGATATTTATCCACTAAGTTACATCCCTCTTTCCATTTTTTTTTTTTTTAGTTTTTAAAATTTTGAGACAGGTTATCTTTAAATTGCTGAGGGTTTCTCTACATTGTTGAGGCTGGCCTTGAGCTTTCAATCTCCTCCCTCAGCCTCCTGTGTTGCTGGAATTATGTGTATGCACCATGGCACCCAGCTATAGGAATAGATATTGAAAAATAAAAACACAGATCTAGGTATTCACCTCCCTCACCAGATTTGGGGAGTTTTTTGTCATTAGATTTTAAAATATTTCTTCCTTTTTCTCCTTCTTTGCTCCTCTGAGACTCTTACAATGCATGTATTTTATGGCATCTTATAAATCACACAGATTTTCTTTGCTTTTTAAAATTCATTCCTCCCATGACTGAACAATTTAAAATTATTTATGGGACAAAATAATTTCATTGATCTTTTTTTCTGATATATTAAATCTGTTGAGGAAGTTCCCTATCAAATCTTAGTTCATTTATTGTGTTCTGTACCTTCAGAATTTCTGTTGGGTTCTTTTTCATGCATCACTGTTGAAATTTATATTTTGTTAATGTACTGTTCTCTTGATTTTTCTCTTTGCCTGTCTGTGTTCTCTTGGTGTTTACTAAATTTCTTTAAGATAATTATTATTAATTCTTTATCAAGCAGTTCATACACTTCCACTTCTATTTGGTCAGTTACTAGAAAATTTGTGTATTACTTTGAATTTCTTTCTTTCTTTTTTTTTTCTTGGTACCGGAGATTGAACTCGGGGGCACTCGACCACTGAGTCACATCCACAGCCCTATTTTGTATTTTATTTAGAGATAAGGTCTCTAAATAAAATGTTGAGTTGCTTAGTGCCTCAACATTACTGAGTCTGGCTTTGAACTCACGATCCCCCTCAGCCTTCTGAGCCACTGAGATGGGAGGTGTGTGCCACCACACTTGGCTCCCACGATTTTTAATATTTCTAATAAACTCACATTGAAGTCTGCATGTTTGAGGGAGCAGTCACTTTTTTCAAAATTTTCAGACAGGTTTTAGAGGAGAAAGATCCTTACCTATAGATGGGTGCAACATTGCCAATGATTTTTTGGTTATGACACTGAAAACACAGAAAACCAATACAACAGATAAATGGTATTGGATAGAATAACCTATGAATGAAAAAGGCAAACTTGCAAAGTGGGAGAAAATATTTATAAAACATACAACTGACAAGGGGTTAAATCCAAAATAGATGTGGAGCTCACACAACTCAACAGCAAAATAGAACACACACACACACACACACAAATAGCCTAGTTGAAAAAGGAAAAGCATGTGAACATACATTTCTCAGAAGAGAATATATAAATGACCATCAGGTTTATAAAAAGTATTCACCTTCACTAATCAGGGAGATCTAATTAAAATCCTTAATGGGATATTATCTTATCCTGTTAAGAATGCTATTGTCAGATTAATTAAATATAACTACTGTTGGCAAAGATGTGGGCAAAAGGAAAATAGGATGGAAGTTTCTCAAAACATTAAAAGTAGAACTGACTTATGATCTACATATTCCATATTTAGGTGCATATGCAAAGGAAATGAAATATTATCTCAAACAGATACCTGTTCACCCATGTTCATTTCAGCATTATTCACCACAGCCAAGATAGAGAAACAATCTAAGTATCTGTCTATGGGTAAATTTTTCATTCATATTTATAAAGCTGGATCAAAGTGTGATAGGTTTAGCCACATGGTCTCAGTTACATGTAATTGAATCTATAAATTTTAGACTTATAGAAACAGAGAACAATGTTGATTGATAGGGACTAGGTAAAAGGGTAGGGGAGGTGTTGTTCAAAGGATAAACATTTTTAGTTTTGTAAGATCGATGAATTTTGGAACTCTAATATTCACAATGTAATAATAGTTAACAATATTGTATTGTTCACTAAGACTAAGGTTAAAACTTATAGCTTTCTCATACACAGTCAAAAAGCTACCTATCTGATGTGATGGATAAAAACAGCATAATAATTAACAGTTTGATTAGTGATTAGTAATTAAATCAAATAACTAGTTTGTGATTAATAAATCACAATGAATATATTTATCAAATCATCAGGGTGTAAACCCTAAAGTTGTACCTTTTTAAAATGTCATCTGTACCTGATTGATGATATTAAAAACAATAAATAAATTAAAAATTAAAAAGGACAAATAAAGGAATAGTCTCTAGGGGTATATAAATATCGAAAATTTATACCCTTATAGTTATGGAAGATTGAATAAGAACAAGTGATTTTATTCCCCAATTTTTTTCAAAATGGACTTGGAATATGTCATTGTCATTAACTAGGATAAGAAAAAAAATTTAATAAATACAGAATGCCATTTGGAATTATTACTCCATTAGCTTAATCTGTTTGAACATGGAGTGCATTAATTATGGTAAAGAGTAACAGTATATAAGCTATTTCAAGTATATGAAAGTGTTTTTACACCTGTTTGAGATACAGGTGCTATATAAAAAAATGAAGATGCATAGTTTTTTCCTGGTCTTCTTGGAAAAACAAAGAAGATAAATCTTGATTATTTGTTCTGGGAAGAAAATAATTTCTTCATGCTACAAGAGTTCAGAGCTCAAAGACAGATGAATTGCAAGTAATTCAGGGACAAGGATCTACCCTTTTAAGCCACCTTTGGCAAAGCTATTTATGTAAACTGAAGTCTGACCTGTCATGCCCATTTATTACTCTGCCAATTTTTCGTATTGCAATGCATAGCTCATCTTGCTCTTATTTTTTTTTAGACTTCCCAGATGAATTTTTAATGGCATGACTTCAAAAATACCATGGATGTAAATGACGTTTATATTTCACTTGCAAAATCAGCACTTGAAAGAATCGTTTGCCTACAAATTGGCCCTGGAAAGTACTTAAAAGCTGCAGCCTCATTCAGACTGCAAGATTGCAGATAGCTTGTAGGTTAACTTGAGCTGCTTGTCTCACGGTGAGAGGATGGAGGCAGAACATGAATAGCAAGAAGGAATATCATATCTAGGGATTTGCTTTTGAAGAACTCATATAATCAATGAATGATGAAAGTGATTACTTCATCAAATATGCAATGGTGAATGACTTTGCTTTAAGAATTTTGAAATCATCGCTATTTCATCAAAATACTTGAATATGCACAGGAAACAATTATAGAATATTTATTGCTTCTTGCTTTATGATAATTTAATATTTCTTTTTCCAACAGATTAGGTCTCAAGTTTTATTTGCTAATAAAATCTGTATCTGTGGTTTAATATTTCCTTGGTCAGAAGTGATAGACATTATTATTGAGGAAGTTATCATCCCATAAAGGAAGTTACTTATTAAGCTGCTCTGAGTGTGTGGTAATAAATATGAGTAAGTTATTATTAATGAACAAAAAAAACCAATATTAAGTACTTAGTAGTAAATGGATTAATCAATAAAAGCATCTGAAAAAAGTTTGGGGAACAATCTTCAAGAAAAGAACAGACATGGATTTATATTCATGTTTTGTTAATTTTTTAATGAATGGAACATGAAGCCCTTTCCTTAGATTAATATTTTTTGAATTACACATCTTTTAAAACTAAAATTTTATGAAAGAATTCATAAAGTGTATAAATAAGTTGTAAAATGAATGTTTAATACATTGATTTTATTGGCATGCAGCTATAGAAGATATCAGAATAAAATAGAATGGACATGGATATGAAAATGAAAGCTACTGATTGAATTCTAGGTTTTCACATACTCACTCTGTATCTATAGTCAAAGTAATTTATCTAGGGTTTGATTTTACTATCTCAAAAATGGAGAAAACAACACCTGATTGTACTTTGTGTATTGAACACAATCACATATATAAAGTCCTTAGTATTGTGCTTGGTACCATTGTCAGAAAGGCACCATTCCTGTGTCCTATCAGGTCTACAATTCTAGGACTATGTTCCACAAATCAGCAATTCTATTAGATGCTTTTTGGGAAATGATTGATTTTTGTAAGCTCATACTTCAAGTATGATAGTACATGTTATTGACTCTAAGTAGACAGTGAGATTAATACCATTTCCTCTTTTACTTCCATTTCTTAATGAAAGCAGTGAACCACAAACTGTAAATAATTAAAAAATAGTAGCTCAACTGTGCAAATGAGGAATTCAGAGAGTCAGTTAATTACTTCTGAGGCTCTATTGTCATATCTGTAAAAACCATACACTTACTCATTGAATTAAAGTTTATTGAAGGCTGACTATGTCAAAGTTTCTGTGAGGTGCTGGGGTGAAGTGATGTGAACACATAGTGTCTGAATTTAAGAAACACAGCATAATGCGAGAAATAAATGGACACATTAAACAGAGATGAAGGTTGAGACAAGCAAAATTATAAGCAGCATTTATAGCAGGATTCCACGAGGGCAACATGAAGAGTAGTGCCTCAGGTCAGTCATGTTTAGACAGACCTGATAGAGCCATCAGAGCCTGATTTATATTCATCCACTCAAAACATGTTCACAGAGCATCTATGGAGGACCAGACACTATTTTGCATGTTAGAGATATACCAGGTAAACAAATATAAACATAATCTTAATTTCATGGAAATAGTGTGCAAGCAAAAAATAAAAATCTTTTATATAAATGATACGAAAAATAAACCAGGAGAGGAGGTAGTACAAAGAGAGTTGCTTTTAGGAGAATAGATTGGAAAGTTTAATTGAGAACTCTATTTGCCTACCCACGACTATCCGTAAGTCAAATATCTCACTGTTTTATAATCAACTGTGTTTATACATAAATTTCACGAAATAAAATGCATTACTTTTAATCATAAAGTTAGATGCATTTTTATAATGATATACACCCTAGTAACTAGCACCACAAAAACATCTGTATTACCTCCAAAATGTTTTTGTATTAGTAACTCATTCCATTTTACCACTTAGTAGGATTTTTTTCTACAAATATACAAAAATTTAAAGATAAACATATAGTTATTTCATGTTTTTGACTTTTATGAATAAAGCTGATAAGAAAATTTGTGCACAAATCTTGTAGGATCATGTTTGCATTTCTCTTAATATTTATGGGAAGGATTTTTAAGTCAGATGATAGGTTTATAAACACCTATCATCTTAAACAAGTTAGGACTTTTAGTTTTGACATGCTTGACATTTTGAGCCAGGTGATTCTTTGTAGTGGGAGGCTGTCCTGTAGGTATAGAGTCTTTACCAACACAGTGGCCTGAACTCAAATGCCAATAGCACTGTTGCCAATTGTGACAACAAAGAATAAGGAGATGTTGCCAAATTTCCCTTCAAGGGCACAATTATCTCCTGGTAAAAATGATTGGTTTAATGGTAAGAAAAAGCAAATCATTTTCAAAAGTTGTAGTATCATTTTACATTCCTACCAACAAACATAAGTTCCTCCATATTATTGAGAATAGTTGGTATTATCAAACTTAATATTAATCAGTTTAGCAGACAGAGTGACAGGCCATCATAGTCTTAATTAGCATTTATTTGATTTCTAATTATTCTTAAGCATATTTTGATGCAACTTATTTTTAATGTTTTGAATTTTATCATCAAATGTTTGACATGTTTGTGTGTGTGTGTTTTTTTTTTTTTGGTGGGGGAAGTGTACCAGAAATTGAACTCAGGGGCACTTGGCCATTGAGCCACATCCCCAACCCTATTTTATATTTTATTTTAGAGACAGGGTCTCACTGTTGGCTTTGAACTACAAATATTCCTGTCTTAGTTTCCTGCGCCACTCAGATTATAGATATGAGCCACCACAACTGGATGCTTGGGTTTTTTATTGGTGGATATTAATTGCACAGAACAGTGAGATTCATTGTGACATATTGGTACATGTGTATAACATAATTTGATTAATTTGCTCCCCAATATTTATCATTATCCTCCTCACCCCCTATTCCCTTTTTCTATATTGTCATTTCATGACCCTTTTCCCCCATTTTTTCCCACTAGCTTCCACATACGAGGGAAAACATACAGTACCTATCTTAGTGAGTTTGGCTTATTGCACTTCACATAACACTCTTTATGTCCCTCCACTTTTTTAAAATAAATTTTTTTTTGAGAAAAATGGAAATTGACCTACAGTTTTAAGGAATAATATAAGGAGACCCTGCATAAAGTCAATTCAAACTTATTCAGTGATAATTTTTTTAAATCCATATCAGAATCAAAAAATCAGAATTGAACACAGTCCATGAATCTTTTTTAAAAATATTTTTAATTGTAGATGAACACGATACCTTTAATTTATTGATTTTTATGTGGTGCTGAGGATGAAACTCAGTGCCTCAAATGTGTGAGGCAAGCGCTGTAACACTGAGCCACAACCCCAGCCCAACTCTGTGAATCTTTTGCCAAATTCATGACCTTTACTTGTATTCAGTTCTCTGTGTGTGCCTGTGTACACATCTGCATGCATTTAGTTCTAAACAATTATATCACATGTGAAGATTTGTGCATCTAATATCAGAGTCAAAATATTGAAAAGTACTATGACAGTAATTCTTCTTGTTTTGTATAACACCTTCAACTTCTCCTCTAATATACTTCTCTGAACTCTACCAAAAATAGATTCTTTTTCAATTCTAAAATTTGACAGTCTTCATAAACTTTTATGGATCAAACAACATAACATGTAAACTTTGGAGATTGGCCTTTTTAAAAAATAATTTCTTGGAGATGCTGCTTCTTTTATTTTTCTGTATCTGTATTTAATTTCTTTTTCTTGTCAAATAAGTTTTACGTTTTGCCAAAGTTTAGCATTCATCTGTTGAAAGATGTTGCTCTGTTTTCCAGTTGTTGCCTATTGCAAGTAAAGTAAATATGAGCATTTGTGTATAGACATTTATGTGAATATGGGTTATATTCAAATATTTTTTTTAAAAAATTAGTTGTTGATTTTCTTGGATAAGTGCCAATGAATGCAACTGCTTGGTTATCTGGAAATTGCATGTTTAGTTTTACAAGGAACTACAAAACTTTTTTACCCCTCCTTCAAAGTGGCTACATTATTATTATTTTTAATTTTATCCACTATATTTTGTTTTACCCATTATGGCATTCCATTGTGGTTTAGCACTCATTTCTCTGATAGTTGATGATGTTGACCATCTTTTCATTTTTTTTAAGTTTTTTATCTGGAATGATTATTTATTTGTAGCCTGTTTGCTTTTTATGCATTTTTTTATTTTTATTTTTTTTTAACTTTTATTTATTTACTTTGGGGTACCATGGATAGTACCCAAGGGCATTTAACCACTGAGCCACATTCCCAGCTCTTTTTTCTTTCTTTCTTTCTTTTTTCTTTTTTAGTTTCTTTCTTTCTTTCTTTCTTTCTTTTATTTTATTTTATTTTTTTAGACAGAGTCTAGCTAAGTTGCTTAGCATCTTGCTAAATTACTGAGGCTGGACTCAAACTTGAGATTCTCCTGCCTCAGTCTCCAGAGTTACTGGGATTACAGGCATGGGCCACTGTGCCCAGCCTTACTGTTAGGTTTTAAGAGTCCTTAATATGCTCTGGATACTAATTCTTTGTTAGATACATGGTGTGAAAAATTTTCTCTCAGTCTGTAACTTATTTTTGAATCCTCCAAATAGAGTTTTTATAAAGCACAGGTTTTTACTTTGTTGGATATTGCTTGATTTTTTTTTTAATTTTTTTGAATGGATGGTAGAACATAACTTCAGTGTTGGCTTCTGCCTCTGTGGTTTTTTCCTCTTTCAAGGACACTTGTCATTGAATTTAGGACCCTCCTAGATAAATAATCTATGATGATCTTACTCAATATCCTTAATTATAACAGGTATAGGGTTGACTGTATCATTTAGGGAGACACTACTTAATTCACCATAATAAAGTCCAATTTATAAATTTTATTCCTTTATAATAACTTTTTTAAATTTCTCCTTCTCACTTTGTTTCTAAAAAATTTTAATTGATTTTTGAAGTATTTTTATGATGATTGCTATAAATACTGTTCAGGTAATTTCAACATCTGTTTCATCTGATTGTGGGCACCAACTGATTCTCTTCTCCTTCCAGTTGTTATTTTCTTGGTTTTGGAGTGTTGGGTAATTTTAAAAAATTGTATCCTAGACATTTTAGCCATTATGTTAGAAGAATATGGGTTATATTCAAATATTTCAAAAAAAATTAGCAGGGATTTATTATATCTTGCTTTAACATGCAGGCTTGTCTTGTTTGTAGGCTGCACTTGAAATGGCAGTTTAAATTTTAGATCCTTTTTCATTTTATTTGTTTTAGCCTGTGGTTCTGGGAATACCTACAGATCTTGATGTTGCTTCCTGAATCAAAAGAAGGGGTTTCTCTGACATGGCCCTAGGTGGTGCTCAATGAGGAAGGGAGTCTTAAGTGTGAGTGTACAAAGAAGCTTCCTTGGATGGGAACTTTTAATGTTGGTATCCCCTTACCCATGACTCCCTGCTGCAATAATATCTCTGGACAGGTGAGGAAAGTTCCAGACCCATACGACAGAGAGGTTGTGGCTGGATTCTTTCTTACAGGTTTCCCTATATCATGTGTGATCTTTCCTGAAATGTGATTTTCAGGAAAGGAGGGAAAAAGAGAGCTTTTTCTAGATGGGTATTATTCCTGATGGATTTGTCTTGGAGGAGACAGGCTCAACTGTTGTCGTCTGAGGAACAGGTTTGGCCTAGGGGAGAAATGTTTCCTGACCATCCTCTGTGGCTGGATAGTGTGGACCATCTGCTTTTGTCCAAGGAGGGCAATTTATACATACTGTTGCTGCATTGTTCCTCTCATCCTGAGATTGTAAGAAATTTCCCCTCTGATTTCCTCTCTCTGGAACTGGAAAGACCAGGCAGAAGAAGATTTTGAACAAGTCATCTGAATAGGAAAAAAATATATAAGTTTTTCTTCATTAATTCTATTTTTAGAGTCTGATTTATTTATGTAGGTTCATATTTCTAATAGAACTTCCTTCTGTGTAAAAACTTCTTTTTTTGCAATTCGTTGTACAACAGGACTCTTAGAAGTAAACATTCAGTTTTAATATAATGATTTTCTTTATCTTTGGCTTTGCTAAATATTGTAATTTTATACAGAATTTTGTATTGACAAAATTTTTTCTTGCTTGTTCTTTCATTGGTTTCTGTTTGCTTCCTCTCTTGTCATTTAAAAAATGTCCATATATATTGTATGATTCCTAAAAAAAAAGATCTCTGTAGGTCTTTGTAAGTACATTTTTATTTATTTATTTTAAAAAATCTCTGTAAGAGTGACTGTCTTAGCTGGGCATGGTACCAAATTCCTCTAATCACAGCAACTCTGGAGGCTGAGGCATCAGGATCAAAAGTTTGAGGCCAGTCTCAGAAACTTAGTGAGGACCTAAGCACCTTACTGAGACCCTGTCTCAAAATAAAACATTAAAAAAGGGGGTTGAGAATCTGTCTCAGTGGTAAAGTACACCTGGATTCCATTCCTAGTACAAAAAAAAAAAAAAAGATTGTTGTCTTAGTTTTTACCACATTTTACTTTTGATTTTTCATTTTATCCTTGTGTGTGTGTGTGTGTGTGCGCACACACACACACACACTTGTTTGTGTTGTGTTGGTGCTTTCTCGCCAACATTGCATATTATTTCAGCCATTATTTCTTCATTTATTTCTTCTGTTCCCTCGTCTTCTGGGATCCCAGTTATTTGTTAGTATAATTGATATTTTCCTCTGGTACTTTCCCCAAAGCTTATGATCTTTTCTTCTATACCCTTTCACTTTTTTTCTTATATTTGGATAAGGTTTTTATGAACCTGTCTTCAGATCACTTCATCTTCATCGTCCATGTCTAATCTCCCAATGATCCCATCAGTGTCACTCTTGTCTCTGGCCAGCGTCCTACGCAGGCGATGAAAGCTGGGTTCCTCTGTGTGGAGTGGGCTGGCTGAGTTATACACAAAAAATCACAATGCACAGAAAATAGTTTTAAGGAGTGGGGGCCAGAAGGCTCTTCAAACTTAAGCATCAAGCTTCCATGTTGGAAA
The DNA here is from genome assembly GCF_001458135.2 of Marmota marmota marmota. Taxonomy (NCBI): domain Eukaryota; kingdom Metazoa; phylum Chordata; class Mammalia; order Rodentia; family Sciuridae; genus Marmota; species Marmota marmota. Next base: position 8,659,010 of record NW_026000170.1, on the reverse strand, counting down.
GTAGAGGAGCCCATGTTTGCTTTATTTATATGGAGGAACTTCAAAGGCTTCCTACAGAATGTTCTTAGCCATTTAAGGTAGGAGTTGGGCATTCCACTTCCCAATGCGTCACATCCAACTCTGGAGCTACAGCTACTCCTGTAGCTTCCTAGCCTAGGGAAGACTGAAGTCACGTGCATTGTGTAATCTATTAGTGGGAGGGGTCACAAAATAACATGTAATGCCAGACCAAAATCTCCTTGGCTCAATGCTGAGTGAAGACACTAAATAGCTCAGGAGTGGCTTCCCACATTCATCTATGTTACCTTTTTATGTATTTCCGCCCATTTTAACTTTTGCTGCTCAGGGCTGCAAAGCCCCAGCATACTGTTAACCAACCCCAAAGACAAGAACTTGGAGGACTCAATAGAGACAGTTTGGACATTCTGCTACTTACATTCTCCTCAGTGGTGGCAGGCTGGACAAAATGAAGGACCTCCCTGTGTCTGCAAGCAGGAAGAATAAACAGGTCAAGTTGCAGGACCACTGCAGAGGTCGACTTCTTCAGATGTTTTATGAGTACATGGTGTTACTTTACAACTGAGGTCACTCAGCCTTGATCCCGATCTTCAGAGGGAAGACAAGGAAAATGGCCAGCTCCCCTCTTCATACCTTCATTACCACATTTTTGCCAGAACGTGTTTTCTCACTGCTGTGAACAACTAGCTGTGTACACCCCAACACGTGTGCACTCCTTCTTTAGTGTTAACCCTAAACACATTTGACACAGTTATTTTAAATCCTGTGCTAAATTTTTCCAACACATGTGAATATGAGTTGATTGTGATTGTTGCTTTGTGTTTTTAGATTTTTCCTGCTTTCATTTTAATGTCTGCTAACTTTTTCTTTTTTTTTGAGGAGTGGACATTTTATGTAGAACAATAGCGCCTGAGATAAGTAGTCATTAAGCTTGGTAACTAACATTTTTTTTCCCCTGCTGCCTGATAAACTGAGATTTATGTTATTCTAATTCTCGTTAGGATCTGGGTTGTCTTGTTATTGCTAAGAATATCTTAATTTATCACAGGTTTCATCTTCCTCCAATGATATCTGGAGTTTAGGGTGTCAAATGATATGCCAGAAGTTATTTTCTCACTATCTGGTCTGACTTTGGTTTCTGGTTTTTTTTTTTTTTTTTTTTTTTGTTTAGCTGTTTTTTTTTTTTTCTTTTTCATGGCATCTAAAAAAGAACATGTTTCTTGAATATCTCTTGGCTGTATTCTACAGTTATTTGTACCACATTCTTGTTTTATGCAAGCAAGGACCAATGTGGGGAATAATTCTCTAATGTTCAAATATTGCTGCAGTCTCATGCAAGCACTGTGTCCAGTGATCTCATGGGTGGGGACTTCACAATGACTCAAGATTCTTCTCCACTTGTGATGGTAATTCTAGCATCTTCTGTGCTCTTCCCCAGAGACAGAGCTTTTTCTGTGGGTTTTATTCCCTTCCTCCAGCATCAGTGGGCTACTTCTTAGGTGAGACTATTTGTTGCCCTTTTACTTGAAGACTGATACTCTTATTGCATAAAGGAGAAAGATGAGGTACATCCAGAACAAGTACCAGGTGTTTTAGTTATTCCCATCCTGCAGCTATACCACAAGGGAAGATTGCGCAGGATTCTCTCCAATCTTCCCTGTGCTTGACTTTTAGGGATCACAAAGAAAAAATCCTAGTAGAGGAATGAACTTTCCTTAAATATTCGATTTCTGAGGAATTTGGATTTTTTCATGAGCCAACACTTGACCTTTAAATGTCAAAAAGCATTTCAGTTGAGTTATTCTTATGGGCTTGTTTCATGTCCAGTGGTACCTGTCTGAGCAATGCAAGGGCTCCTGCTATTTCTATCCATAATGATTATTGGCTTTCCTAGATTTTAAGATTTAAAAGCTATGAAAAACCCACCAGAAGAATTCTAGAACTAATAAATGAATTCAGCAAAGTAGCAAGATATAAAATCAACACCCATAAATCAAATGTGTTTCTTTCTGTACAGCAGTAATGATGAATTCACTGAAAGAGAAATTAGAAAAACTACCCCATTCAAATAGCCTCAAAAAATAAATAAATTGGGAATTTAACAAAAGAAGTGAAAGACCTCTACAATGAAAACTACAGAACACTAAAAACAAAACGAAACAGAACAAATTGAAGAAGACCTTAGAAGATGGAAAGCTCTCCCATGCTCTTTGTTAGGCAGAATAACACTGTCAAAATGGCCACACTACCAAAGTGTTATACATATTTTATGCAATTTCTATTATAAGCCCAAATGGCAGTCTTCATAGAACTAGAAAAAGCTATCATGAAATTCAATTGGAAAAATGAGAGACCCAGAATAGACAAAACAATCCTTAGCAAGAAGAGTGAAGCAGGAGGCATCACAATACCAGATCTTAAATTATACTACAGAGCCATAGTAACAAAAACAGAATGGCATTGGCACCAAAACAAACACATAGACCAATGATATAGAATAGAAGACACAGAGACTAACCCACATAAATACAGTTATCTCATACTAGACAAAGGCACCAAAAACATTCATTGGAGAAAATATAGCCTCTTCAACAAATGGTGCTGGGAAAATTGGAAATTCATATGCAGCAAAATGAAATTAAACCCCAATCTCTCACCCTGCTCACAACCCAACTCAAAGTGGATCAAAGACTTAGGTACTAGAACACAGACCCTGAACCTAATAGAAGAACATGTCAGTCCAAATCTCCACTATGTCAGCTTAGGAACTGACTTCCTTAACAAGACTTCTAAAGCACAAGAAGTTGAAACCAAGAATCAATAAATGGGATGGATTCAAACTAAAAAGCTTTTTCTTAGGAAAGGAAACAATAAATAATGTGAAGAGAGATCTTACAGAATGGGAGCAAATCTTTACCACATGCACCTTGGATGGAGTATTAATATCCAGGATATATAAGGAACTAAAAAAACTGAACAAAACAACAACAAAAACAAACAAACAAAAACTAATCAATAAATAAGAAGACGGACTGAACAGACCCTTTACAGAAGAAGAAATATATAAAAATGTATGAAAAAAAAATTTCAACATGTCTAGTAATTAGAGAAATGCAAAGCAAAACTATGCCAGGGATTGAACTCAGGGGCACTTGACCACTGAGCCATATCCCCAGTCCTATGTTTTGTATTTTATTTAGAGACAGGGTGTCAGTGAATTGCTTAGTGCCTAACTTTTGCTGAAACTAGTTTTGAACTAGTGATCCTCCTGCCTCAGTCTCCTGAGCTCCTGGGATTATAGGCATGCACCACTGTTCCTGGCTGGTACAACCACTATGAAAAGCAGTATGGAGATTCCTCAGAAAACTTGGAATGGAATTTGACCCAGCTATCCCCCTCCTCAGTTTATCCCCAAAGAAGTTAAAATTAGCATACTACAGTGTTGTAGCCTCATCAATGTGTATAGCAGCTCAATTCACAATAGTTAAACTATGGAATCAATCAGATACCTGTCAACAGATGAATGGATAAAGAAAATGTGGTATATACACACAATGGAATATTACTCAGCCTTAAAGAAGAATGAAGTTACAGCTTCTGCCAGTAAACAGACGGAGCTGGAGAATGGCATGCTTAGTGAAATAAGCCAATTCCCCAAAAAAAAAAACAAAAAAAAAAAAACCCAACAACAACAAAAAAAACGAAGGCCATATGTTTTCTCTGATATGAGAATGCTAATTCACAATGGGGGTAGCCTGGGAAAAATAGAGGTACTTTGGATTAGGCAGAGGAGAATGAAGGGAGGGGAGAGTATATGGTGGTATCAAGCATGGTAGAATGAATCTGAAATTATTTCCTTTTGTACATGTATGATTATGTGAATGGTGTGATTCTACATCATGTACAACCCAAGGGATGGGGAGTTATACTCCATTTATGTATGATGTATTGAAATGCAATCTACTGTCATGTATAACTAATTAGAACAAATTAAAAAAATAGCTATGAAAACCCATTTTAGAAAATCGAGAAAATGTGGATGTTGTGGGAATACAATTATTTGAAGCATTCAAAAAAGTCATTAATTTGTAGTCTTGTCTATTTCTCCTTATGATAAGGGTTAAACAATGGGCTTTCAGTGTTTTTGTTACCCTGGGTTAAGAACGGAAAGCTTCCTTTTTTGATTTTTACATAGGTATACATTTAATAATCTAATGAACTCTGATAAACTAACCACTCAACCCACAAATTAGCTTATTACAAAACTATGCATCTAATAATGTGTTCTTCTCTATCATATTTCCTTGTCTCCAGTAAGATGAAAACACTATGAAATTATTTCTTGGCCATTCATTACCTTTTCAAATTTAGTTTCAAAACACATACACACACACACACACAAACACACAGAGAATTTAAGTGTGTGTTTCAGTTTTATGAAATTTTGCTTTTCTTAATTAAGTTCCTTTTTTATCTGGGCATATATTTGTTCTTAGGTTATTCACCCCATATGGCTAGGTTCACTGTGCTTGAAGACTTCTTTTCTCTCCAGCATAAATAATGGTTGTATATGTGAGTGTAAATGAACAGAGTTATTTTCAAAGGAAATGATTTAGCCAATTTTCAGGTACAATGATCGAAGACATGGTTTATTTCACCTTAACCAGTCTCAGATATTAAATTTCTTCAGCATGCAAAAAATACAGCATAGTAATAACAATTTATTTTTCTTATTCTATCTACTATAGTAAAAATGTAGCAATTAATCCAAAAACGGCTTTCAAGTTAAAACCTTACACAAAGATACAACAAAATTTAATTTTATTGCCCTAGAAAATGTAATCTTTAAAAGAGTTCTATTTTGACGCTGACTTTTAATAACACACTAACCAAGAAGGGTTGAATACAATTTAATTGTAATTATTATAACAGTGCTTGCATACTTTAAGTAAGGCACACAGTATTTCATCTAGAATATAGAGGCCAGCATAATTTTTGTTACAATTTTGCCCTTAGAAAATTTGAATATAACATTGTGTTCAAATTGATATTCCTACACTCATATTTGAAAAAAAAGTATTCTACCAAAAATACTTAAATTCCAATTAAATGTCCACTATTAAGTTCTAAATGTCATCAAGAGAACTTCACCATTTTTCTTTCTTTGTTTAAGAGTTCTGAGAAAAACTAGGTCTATGTTAAACAATGTTGTCCTAGCGCATAGAATTAAGTAGCATTGCTCTAGTTAAAATATATGTCATACTTCAAAAGAAAATAAGCTATGTGTTTTGGAGACTGACACTCCATGAAGGTGGTTGCTAGAAGTACTTGGAAATCATTATTTATTTCTTATAAAAGTTCTAAATTATGAATTTCTAATATATCATCCACCACAAATTAAAAGTAAATACACCACATATCAATGCAAAGAAAATTAGCAGAACCATGTAAAAGGTACATATAACTAACATTATCAATTTTGCACATAATACATAGCCTGGGAAAATTCACGTGGTGGAACTTGCTGTGCTTTCATTCGGAATCATACATAATGTATCTTAACCACTCACTTGTTCTAGTCTTCAGTTAAATCAAATAAAATAGAAATCGATAAAATTGGCAAGGCATAAGGTGCTAAATATTTAGGAAACAATAGGTAATACCAATTTAACCTGAAGTTAAATTGAAGGAATGATTGACATTCAGAGCACATGCTAATATATAACAAAATTATACTGAAAATGTATTAATATTGGAGAAATGTCACACCTCAGAAATAAATTCACTCCAACTTGCTTGGTTTGCAAATCCATGAGGCGGGTGGAGCTCCTCCCGTGCTGCATTACACCTAACAAAATAAAGAAAACTCCTTTAGTAAACTCTGAGCTCCGTGGAAATCAGAAATCAAGCTTCAGCTGGCAGAATAATTGTGTTCCTTTCCTGGTCATTGTAGAGATAGCAAAATATTGATGAAACAAGGAGGTGGCAAAACAGACATCATCAAATGATTTTGCATGTTTCTGGAAAAGGATGATTGGTTTAGAAATGGTGAATATTTATGAATCCAAGATTCTTGGCATCACTTTAGAGGTACTTTCTGCAAAGATTTACCTAAATATTGAAAAATAAAAATTAAATAATTTGATTAACAAAACTCTCAGGGGACACTGCAATGATGGATGTTTGGGCAGGGTAGGGAAGCCATTAACATGGACACTACCCTCAACTCTTGAGATGATTGACAGAATCATGGAAAGATGCTATCTGCTACATTAGAAGAATATTTTAGATAATAACAGTACCCAATTACTGTTTTAAAATATTTTAAAATGTATATGTTCATTTGAATATTTTAGCAAGTAGTAGCTAGTAATCAGCATATTTCAGTTCTCTGAACAACCCCAACTTATTCCCTTCTAAACCAAGTGAATATGAGTTTCCTGTTAGCTCTAAAAACTGGCTTATTTTTCATACTCTGGTCATTTTTTTTTGGGGGGTATAGGGAATAGAACTCAAGGGCACTGCACCACTGAGCCATATTCCCAGCCCTATTTTGTATTTTATGTAAAGACAGGTACTCATTGAGTTGCTGATCACCTTGCTTTTGCTGAGGCTGTCTTTGAACTTGGGATCCTCCTGCCTCAGCCCACTAAGCTTCTGATATTACAGCTGTGTACCATGGTACCTGGCTTTTCTTTTGTTTTTTACTTACTCTTTTTCTTTAATTTATTTGTTTTTTTTTAGATATACATTACAGAAGAATGTATTTTGACAGATTATACATATGACACTCTGGTCTTTAGTAAAAATATCTCAATAATCTGTCTTATGAGAATTGATGCCAACATTCCCTTAGTACATTACTTACAATGATGACACAGAAAAAGATCATCTTCCCACAAAGGCCATTTGTTCAAATCCATGGGGGAAAAAATTAAAAGAAATTATAACTGCCATTGTCCTTATGACAAAGACCCAATCATTGGCATGTACTATAAAAAGGCACTTTTGGTGGTCATTTTACATTAGTCTGGCTGCCTCACTTCCCAAATTGTCACTTTGTTAAGGGAGTTCCTTTCATTCTTTGAGCACATTGTTTCTCATTTTTCATGATTTTTTTTTCTTTCTTTTCTTCCATTTACTTACAGGATCTTTTTCTTATTTGAACATGTATGGTTCTCTTTCATATGTTTTTACTAAATTCTTTAATAAGTGATCATTGTGATTCTTTCTTGGGCCATATGCCCTGAGGATACAATGTATTTAATACCACCTACTATTTATTATAATCTTATGACTTGTCTTCTTTTTTTCTACTAAACCATGAAATCCTTGGGAGAAGTAGTTTTCATTCCTAGTATTTGGTTAACACAATGCCTGGCACAAAAGAGTCAATACATAAGTGTTTGCTGTAAGTGTAAATATCTGAACTTCTGTCCTAATAATCTTCTGGAGAAAAGGTATAAAATCAACCTTCCCGGGTTCCATTTCCAGTTCCCTTACTACTGGCCAGTCATGGATTGCTCAGCAAGTTGCACAACACCTTTAAGAATCAGTTTCTTTATCTGTAAGATGAGAACAATGAGGGATCCCAACTTATTGAGATCTTTTGAGAATTTAGTAAGGTTACAGCTAATAATGAAGTTGCATTAATTATAATTAATTTCAAGTAAGAATACATGAGTAAAGAAAATAGCAATTTTCTAATGTAATCTGGATGACAATTTAATTATCCAACAAGTAGATGATATAGAAATCAGTCAGATTCTTATGCCAAGAAAACTGAAAACAAATGTGTCAACCACTCAAACCTGGAAACCTGATAGCATAGATTAATGATCTTCTTCTATTTTTGAAAACCATGATTTAAAAAAATACCATTTCTATAACATTAATTTTAAATATCTTATATTTTTAGGAATTCTCCATCACATTTTTATGTGTGTTCATACACCCACCTCCACACACTTACATGCACATGAATACACACGCTATCCAGTATTTTCCACAGTAGTATACAAAAAAAGTTTAATTTTCAACAATATGAACACACTGGCAAATGTTCTGTCTTCATTCTATTTTAAAATGGCTTGGTAAAGTAATTCAGTGGCCAAAAATATATTGACCAACTAAGAGATAATGCTAAAACTCATCACTTTAAATGAACTTGAAACATCCACAAAAGCATTATTTGAGGGCTAGGCTTGTGGCTCAGTAGTAGAGTGCTTGCCTGGCATGTGTGAGGCACTGGGTTTGATTCTCAGCACTACATATAAATAAATGAATAAAATTAAAGGCCCATCAATAAGGAAAAATATATTTAAAATATATTTTTTAAAGGCACTGCTTGAGGCACAGTAGGAACTGGCTACAAAAAGAAGCTTTATTTAATTTGGCCTTTGTCAAGGATCCCCTCCCCTAAAATCTCTTCTTTATACTCATTCTCCTGCTTAGTGGATAAAACATTTTCCTCCCACCCTCCTCAGAAAGTAGAGGTGATTAGCGAAAAGGGACAGAGTTGAGGGCAGATATACTAGTCTATTTGTGATGCTAGCATCAGCTCCAATATTTGACCTTCTCATTTCAATACTGATGTTTTATTCATTCATTTATTTATCAGGTATAGTGGGAAAAAAATCATTGAAAACTGACTACATGCTATAAAACATTTTTGGAAGTAAGAATGTAAGAATATTCAAAATGGACTTGGTTCTGGTCCTCAAATAAAGGGGAGAAAAATTAAATGTTCATTTACATATAATATACACTTATGTATATATTTATATATGCATATATATATACATAAATATCAATAGGAGCTGTAAATGATAATTACTGTGTGGTATGAGATTCTATAGCAGGAGGAGCTAACATAATGAGAAAATTAAGAAAAACTTTTCTGAGGAAGTAGAATTTCTGCAGAAATGTAAAAGTAAAAGAAAGAGCATGGAGTGGTGGCACAAGCCTGTAATCTCAGCATCTCAGGAGATTGAGGTAGGAGGATTACAAGTTCAAGGTCAGCCTCAGCAACTTAGCCAGACCCTAAGCAATTTAGTAAGACCCTATCCCCAAATAAAATAAAAATTTAATTAAAATTAAAAGAAAAGTACTGGGGATATGGCTCAGTGGCTAAGTGTCCCTCGTTTGAATCTCTAGTACAAAAAAAAAGAAAGAAAGAAAGAAATGAAAGAATTCATTGAGTGAAAGGAGCTAAGCAAGGCCTTACCTAGAAGCAGAGGCAATATACAAACGGGTTATGAAGAAGAGTCTTGTACATTGAGATGGCTAGATATAGTCCTGTATGGAGGACTGTGTGGAGGGTAAGAGTGGTGAGAGTGAATCCGTGTGGTAAGTTGGCAGTGCCTACATATGACATATTAACCTAAAAGTTAATTGAAGCCATGGAAGGTTTTCAAATAATAAGAAATATGTTTCTAAGGAGTCTCTTTGTTTTTGAAAGATGAGATTGGAGAAAAGAACTGTAAGAAGGAAGGAGATCAAAGAGAAGGCCACAGAAGAATCACTGGATACTATAGCTTCTCTCTAATTTGTGCTACTTTATCAGTAGTCAGTGTGGAAGCCAACTGGGGAGATTGTCAGACAGTAAAATGTAGAATGTTTTGGCAATATGTTCTTTTATTTTGGTCACTGGGGGACGAGAGAGAGGCTAAACTACCACTCGCCTCAGACCCATTCTAAAATACATATATTTTTTTTATTGGTTGCTCAAAACATTACAATGATCTTGACATATCATATATCATACATTTGATTCAAATGGGGTATGAATTCTCATTTTTCCCACGTGTACAGATTGCAAGATCACATTGGTTATTCAGTCACGTTTATACATATTTAAAGGCTATTATTGAATAAACCCAGAGAGTGTAAACTCACAGTTCCATGAGAGTGTCAGCTGAACTAATCTATTACACTGCCTTGACTTACATATGCAGATATTTACTGGATGTCTTTTGTAGCTTAACTCTCAACAACATAATATTGGTTACTTCCTTCTAAGTATCAATTTTTCATCTTATGTACATTTCTGCTCTTTATTTGAGCTTCACTCACGAAAGCAAAATTGTATTGGGAACTACTTTCTTAAGTTCTGTGACAGCTATAAAAAGAAAACATGATAGCAGATTCTAGAATATAGTATTACTGTCAGCTGACTACTATTGCCTCTATGATGGATGCATGGAGTCATGCAGGAGATCATATCAAAATGTGTTAATAATTTAAAAATGGCAATTACTAAGTAAAAATTATGCCAGATGTCACACTGGCACCTGACCTACATTATCTAATTCAGTATACCTCAAAAAAAGCTCCATGGGCCATTATTATATTCATACTTGGTTAAAATTAATACTGTGGTCACATAGTTTTATCTAATACTAAAATGTCAAATACTCAATGGTCAAACAATACTCAAGTAATATACTTTTAAAAAAGTTAGCATTGTTAAGTGTATACCTATCATTTCTTTATTTTTTTCAAAACATTCAGTAAAAGCCTACATAACTAACATTGTATATAATAAAGAGGGAAAACAATAACCCTATTATATCCTCATAATCATTGGCTTTTCTGTTTCAGCGTTGTTAGTCACACCTCATGATTTTGATGAACATGTACAAACATCTCAGCATGGCAAACGTTTTTCTACAGGACATGTTCATGTAATCCAACAAGATGTCCTGTCTGCTAATGTGCCATTTTGTCCCAGCCTGGCTGCCCAATTGTGTAATCATTTTTTTTACTATCCCAGCAAACAGCAAAGTTTTCTTTTTTCCTTATTTTCTTTCTTTCTTTCTTTCTTTCTTTCTTTCTTTCTTTCTTTCTTTCTTTCTTTGTACTGGGGATTGAAGCCAGAGGCTCCTAACAATATATATATATATCTTATTTAAATACAAGGGTCTTGCTGAGTTGCTTAGGGCCTCACTAAGTTGCTGAGGTTGGCCTTGAACTTATGATCCTTCTGCCTCATCATCTTTAGCTGCTGGGATTACAGGCATGTGTCAGCACACCAGGCTCCACCAAAGTTGATGGTGGCCACACCAACAACCTACTTATTCAAATTCTCAACCCACAAGTTACTTGACCTTTTGTCACATGGTACAGTCCTAAAAGTACAGAGTATTATAGCACTGTCTTTTCTAGCCCAGGTTACTGGCTTTCTTACTCTCACCCAGAGAGAAAGTAAAACCTTACACAATGAATACTGTGATAGATGAGCTCACAAAAGTGATTAGCATATTATGTATATGCTCCTAGTCAAGGCTCACTCTCATGGTTTCTGTAGATATTGGAAAACTTCAATACCTTGTCATAACATGCCTCTAAATATTTTTCCCATGGTTTTCTCATAATCCTTTTCACTCTACCCACTTTCTTGGTGATTTAATTCTGCCCAGTGGCCTCCATCACTCTATTTTTCTGCTGAAGTTCACTCTCCTTTGTACCTGGCTAACTACCTACTATAAGTGTCTATCTGAATGTTTCACAGCATCAACTGAATGTGTCTCCTTCTCCAGCACCTAATTTGTATGTGTTTTTCATTATTTCTACTCTTGAAGAAAGTCACAGATCTCAGTTATCACTGATATCTTCCTTTCTCTCACATTCACATCTGAGAAAAAAGCTAATCCAAAGCTAATCAGTTCTCTAACTTGGGTAATTAATTCTCCACTCCTTGTCTCATTTCCTATGCCACTAATTTGGCAGCATTCACCCACTGAATTACTGCAATGATTTCCACAAGCTTCCTGGCCATGCATCTTTATTTCTACTACTCATTTTCCCATGCAATGCAGTCAGAATAAGCTTCCAAGAATGTAATCCTAGTTGAAACATACCTACTTTATGCCAATGCTTTGGTCCTAACAGAATCAAATACAAACTTCTTAGCTCATGTAGAAGGCCTTCCTTTTGTTTTCAGGTTTCAACTCAACTCTGGGTCGCCCTTCTGTCTGTCTGTCTATCTATCTATCTATCTATGTGTGGTTGTTAGAGTCTGTAAACAAGTCAAAATAACACCTGGCATTTTGCCAGGGGAATGTTAAAGTTCGTAAACAAGTCTGGATGGTGCCTGGCAAAATGTCAGAGGGAGTGGTTTGAGAAGTAACAAAACCGAGCCATTAGGTGTAGAGATTCCTGATTGGTTGACTGATGTATCTAGTTTATGCTAATTAGATAAGCTGTGTGGAATGTATAAATACTGCTCCTGTCCTGCAATAAACGGCT
>NW_026000170.1:8642480-8645489 GCF_001458135.2 Marmota marmota marmota | reverse complement strand
CCCCCCCCCCCCCGCTTAGTTTAAGTCAATGTCTTATGTGTTTTCAAGCAGATTCCACAGTGTTTTTGCATTATGATCCTACTCTTTCCAGTGCCCAGTGCCCATGAAGGGCATCTTTCACCAGCAGTTTCTTCCAAGTTATTGAATATTTCATGTCCATCATCTGTTTTATCTATTTCTCTTAAAATATTCAACTCTTGAAGTTTCTGCTCACTCTATTTCACTTGATGAATATTAGGTTCTGATTTAGTAAGCTTTTCATCACTGTGACTAAAAGACCTGGCAAGAATAATGTAGAGAACTAAAAGTTGACTTTGGCTCATTGTTTCAGAGGTTCAGTCCACGACTGGCCCACTCCATAGCTCTGGGCCAAGGTAAGGCAGATCCTCATGGAAGAAGGATGTGGCTCAGGAAAGCAGATCAGGACATGGTTACTAGGAAGCAGATATAGAAATCTGCTCACCAGGGATAAAGTATAAACCCAAAGGCATGCCCCCAGTGACCTACTTCCTTTAGCCACAACCCACCTGGCCAGGTACCAATCAGTTAATCCATATCAGTGGATTAATCCACTAATTAGGTTACAACTCTCACTATTCAACCATTTCACCTCTATATATTCCTGCATTGTCTCACACATTAACTTTTGGGGATACGCCATATCCAAACCATAACAAGTTCATAATCATTCTTTTTCAACCTCTCTGGATTCTAGTAAAAAAAATGCACTGGATAATTATAGGAAAAAGAAAATATGGGCATTGCAAACTTTAGGTAATGCCCAGTAACTGTAAATTAGGGCAACCTTACATAAGACACGTTGCAACACAAATTTGTTACTGTAAGACCAATATGAGCTTTTCTCTACTTTCTATGAATTTGAAGTATTTTTGCTCACCTGAAATAAATATAAATTTTGAGAAACTGATAAATGTGTAAAATTTATCCAGCACCCTGAAGAATAAAATGCTTTGTGGCATCAGGGAAAATGCAAGAGAGAGAATGAGAGAGAGAGGGAGAGGAATTAGTGCCTTCTTAAAATGTTTTGCCCTATTCAGTATGCTTAATGAAAGGTGTTTTTCAACAATCAAAAGTAGGTAGGACCAACCCAGAGGAATATTTCCCACAAGTTGACTAAATTTTTAGAGAAGTTTGTAAAGTCCAGTGTGCTTACTTTATAAAAATGGCAATTATAAATTCTTTCTCTGCCTTTTTGAGATGAAATTTTCTCTCAGCCTTCTGCCAGTTTGTACAACCCAGCCATGTCCTTCTCAAAGACCTAACAGTTATGCTTCAAAATAGCATTTTCAAAGATGATAGAGCCCCCACTTCCCATTGCCTTTTGTGGGGGTCTGTATTAGCTGAACTTTGGTAAATTCCAAATAGTAAACACAAATGACATAATCATACTGACCAACTTCCCCTCATTTCTTGGGTACTTTTCCATTAGTTTACTTCAGTGCCTAAAAGTTTTCTCACCATTTTTTTTTTCATTAAATTTAAATTCAAACTCTCCTCTCTATTGCAATAATCTTGGTCCTTATTATAACAGCCTAGAACAATTCATTCTTGACAATATTAATTCTTCTTTGAAAAGAGTCACCAAGTGAATAGTGGGAGAAATTAGGTGGATTTATTAATTCCCCTCTCCTGTCAGCCTGGGAGGAGTTGGGAGTATATAAATGTCTTGTGAAAACACAAAGAGCAAAATGATTTTTTCTATTCTCCACCTCAGTTACAGTATTTGTACTTTATTTTTGTGGAAGAGAATATATCCTGGAATGTATGAAGGAGATCATGAAGAGAAAATTAAAAAGCATAACTTTTGTAGACTGTTTTAAATTGCACCGTGTTCAGAGGAGATGCAGCAGAGTTCATACTTGCAAACATCAAATATTTGAAGGATTTGGAACAGTAAAATATATATAGAAAAGGGATTTAGACTTGTTTTATCTGGTCCCAGAGAACAGTACCAAGACTATCATATGCAAGTTAAAACGGAAAACATCTCATTTCAATAGAAAAGAACTATCCAAAACCCTGAGGTGTTTAAAGGTGGAACCTGGTAGGCAGACTTGGAAGGTAGTGAGTTCACTGTCAAGGGACATGAAGACAATGGCTTAGGAAGTCTTGATTGAAATGTTGAAGAGAGATTTCAAACACCATCAGGGGATATGGAAAACCCAAACATATGGGTTTCCTTATAGCCTTGATTTATTTTCTATCTCCTGGAAATTTTTATTTTAATATGGATACACTCATGCAACTTCAACAAGAAAAACAGTATAAAGATTCTTTGCACCAAATAAAAGTGTTAAATAGTTTAATTAAATCATAACACCTGCATGTGTACATGCACACAGCAGAGTCTTTCACTGAAGCAGTGTTTCTGAAAATACTTATTAGGAAAGAGGAACAAAATACAAAAATGTTAACAGACCACCACAAAGCTATATTATTATGTATCCATGTCATTAATGGACCCCACAGAGATGTAAAAAAACATCCTTTTTGTCATATGATCCTTAATTGTACTTGAAACAGAAAGTGCTGCATGGCAGAATCCTTTTCTTAACTTTGCCTTCTTAATGGTACATTTCACCTCCAAGCTAGATTAGGCTATATATCACAGGAAACATAAAGTAGATCAATGACCTTAAGAAATTCAGAAATGGTGGGATCTTTGATTTTCAGAATAGATTAAGAGTAGCATGACTTCAGATGGCCCTGTGGAATGACTCCTCTGGGAAGATCAGACTGTGGCTATTAGTATGATTTGTCCACTCTGTTGGGCCATAAGAGAGTTGTCAATTGCTATGCAGAGCATGCTTTGCAGAAAAGCTTTCTGATATATATGATAATATATAATTATAGAACAAAGGGAGTCAATAATTTTAGCATTTTAAATTATATCTGGCATTCAATACAGACAAGACTATTACTTGGAAAAAATTTATAATTTTATTGCAATATATATATATATATATATATATATATATATATATATAT
>NW_026000170.1:8626057-8639126 GCF_001458135.2 Marmota marmota marmota | reverse complement strand
TTTTTTTTTTTTTTTTTTTTTTTTTTTTTTTGGTATCGGGAATTGAACCCAGAGGTACTTAATACTGAGCCACATCCCCAGCACCCCTTTCTTTCTTTCTTTTTTATTTTTTTAATTTAGAGACAGGGTCTCACAGAGCTGCTTAGGGCTTCACTCAAGCTGGCTTTGAATTGAGATCCTCTTGCCTCAGCCTCCTGAACTGCTGGGATTACAGGTGTATACCACTGTGCCTGGCTCTATTGTTTGTGGAATAGGGATTTAACCAGGCACTTAATTCCTGATCCAGCCCCTTTTTATTTTTTATTTTGAGACAGCGTCTCACTAAATTGCTTAGGGCCTGGCTAAGTTGCTGAGGCTGGCTTTCAAATCATGATCCTCCTGCCTCAGCCTTCTGAGCAGCTGGGATTACAAGCATGTGCCACTGTGCCTGGCTTCCAACAGCTCTAATTAAAGCAAATGTTTGCCTGTTTACATGATTATGGTGCAAGTGCTAACACCTTGGCTTTGACACACTGCAATGGAAACCTATCTGTGCATTTATTTATTTTTTATTTTTATTTATTTATTTTTTTTTGAGAGAGGAGAGAGAGAGAGAAGTTTAATATTTATTTTTTAGTTTTTTTTTAATTTATTTTTTTTATTGGTTGTTCAAAACATTATAAAGCTCTTGACATATCATATTTCATACATTAGATTCAAGTTGGTTATGAACTCCCAATTTTACCCCAAATACAGATTGCAGAATCACATCGGTTACACATCCACATTTTTACATAATGCCCTATTAGTAACTGTTGTATTCTGCTACCTTTCCTATCCTCTACCATCCCCCCTCCCTCCCCTCCCATCTTCTCTCTCTACCCCATCTACTGTAATTCATTTCTCTCCTTGTTTATTTTCCCATTCCCCTCACAACCTCTTATATGTAATTTTGTATAACAATGAGGGTCTCCCTCCATTACCATGCAAATTTCCTTTTCTCTCCCTTTCCATCCCACCTCATCGTATCTGTTTTAATGTTAATCTTTTCTTCCTGCTCTTCCTCCCTGCTCTGTCTTAGTGCTCTCATATATCAAGAAGACTTGGTATTTGTTTTTGTTTTTTAGGGATTGGCTAGCTTCACTAAGCATAATCTGCTCTAGTGCCATCCATTTCCCTGCAAATTCTATGATTTTGTCATTTTTTAGTGCTGCGTAATACTCCATGGTGTATAAATGCCACATTTTTTTTATCCATTCATCTATTGAAGGGCATCTGGGTTGGTTCCACAGTCTAGCAATTGTGAATTGTGCTGCTATGAACATCGATGTAGCAGTATCCCTGTAGTACGCTCTTTTAAGGTCTTCAGGGAATAGTCCAAGAAGGGCAATAGCTGGGTCAAATGGTGGTTCCATTCCCAGCTTTCCCAGGAATCTCCATACTGCTTTCCAGATTGGCCGCACCAGTTTGCAGTCCCACCAGCAATGTACAAGAGTACCCTTTTCCCCACATCCTCTCCAGCACTTGTTGTTGTTTGACTTCATAATGGCTGCCAATCTTACTGGAGTGAGATGGTATCTTAGGGTGGTTTTGATTTGCATTTCTCTGACTGCTAGAGATGGTGAGCATTTTTTCATGTACTTGTTGATTGATTGTATGTCCTCCTCTGAGAAGTGTCTGTTCAGGTCTTTGGCCCATTTGTTGATTGGGTTATTTGTTTTCTTATTGTTTAATTTTTTGAGTTCTTTGTATACTCTGGATATTAGGGCTCTATCTGAAGTAAGAAGTAGAAGAAGATCTTAGAAGATGGAAAAATATACCCTGTTCATGGATAGGCAGAACTAACATCATCAAAATGGCGATATTACCAAAAGTTCTCTATAGCTTTAATGCAATGCCAATCAAAATCCCAATGGCATTTCTTGTAGAAATAGATAAAGCTATCATGAAATTCATATGGAAAAATAAAAGACCCAGAATAGCAAAAGCAATTCTAAGCAGGAAGTGTGAATCAGGTGGTATAGTGATACCAGACTTAAAACTATATTACAGAGCAATTGTAACAAAAACATCATGGTACTGGTACCAAAACAGGAGGGTGGACCAATGGTACAGAATAGAGGACACAGAGACTAATCCACAAAGCTACAACTATCTTATATTTGATAAAGGAGCTAAAAGCGTGCAATGGAGGGAGGATAGCATCTTCAACAAATGGTGCTGGGAAAACTGGAAATCCATATGCAACAAAATGAAACTGAATCCCCTCCTCTCGCCATGCACAAAAGTTAACTCAAAGTGGATCAAGGAGCTAGATATCAAATCAGAGACTCTGTGTCTGATAGAAGAAAAAGTTGGCTCTGATCTACAAATTGTAGGGTCGGGCTCCAAATTCCTTAATAGGACACCCATAGCACAAAAGTTGATAACAAGAATCAACAAATGGGACTTACTTAAACTGAAAAGTTTTCTCTCAGCAAGAGAAACAATAAAAGAGGTAAATAGGGAGGCTACATCATGGGAACAAATTTTTATTTTTTAGTTTTCAGTGGACACGACATCTTTGCTTGTATGTGATGCTGAGGATCGAACCCGGGCCGCATGCATGCCAGGTGAGCGTGCTACCACTTTAGCCACATTCCCAGCCCCTCTATGCATTTATTTTTGAACTGCACATTTTTAACATTTTATATAGCACACAGTAACATATATATATATATATATATATATACCAACAGTAGCATAAATGAACTATTTATTTATTCATGTAATTTATTAATTCAGTAGATGATACTATGAATTCATTTTGGGCGTACATTTTGTTATTCTGGGAGTGTAAAGAAGCTTAAAGTAATTGTTTCTTTACTTCAGGATCTTACAATCTAGAAGAAGAATATATTATGGTAAATATAGTGAAGGAGAAATAGTTCATCATTTTCTCTTTAGATACATATTGTGAAGACACACATTTTACAAAATGACTGTAGATATCACTATATGCTTATTATATTTTGGATATTGTGAAAAATTATTTCATAAACACATTTAATGTTTAGAATTAGTCTAAATATGTTATTTATCTTCATTTGATAAATAAAAACTATGATGTTTAAGTTACCACTTCAAAATCAAATGTTTAGTATGTAAAAGATTCTAATGCAAACCCAAATTTTTATGAAAAACAAAACCATGACACATTTAGAATCTTACTGCAGTAAGTGCAATATGTTACCTAAATACTGAAGAAATTTTCAATGTGCCTGACAGTATTATCTGGACAATCTTCACAGATTGATGACATGTGTAGGAAGTCTTGAGGATAAAAAGTGATACTTTGAGAGTGAGGGATTGATGGTACTAGTCAAAAGAAGAATGCTAGTCAATCAAAAGAAAATTACTAGGAATTTTAGGAATCCTACCATCATGAAAACATGACAGTAGTTTCAGTTTATCTTTATCAGAGAGTATTAGAAAATGTGAGGGACAGGTGAGATTTCAAAGTTGAGTTAGGGAAGGTAAACACAAGGTCTTGTAAATCTCAGTAGGTAGAACTCTGATATATAATTAATACTAAAATTATGGATTTTTATATTGTTACTGATCTTTACAAATTTTATACTTATGTTTTTATATTCTTCAAATCATTTTTTTTTGAGAGAGCAACTGTGAGCCACACAATAATGCCCTTGTTGTCAGGAGAGGTAAATTGCCACCTGCATTCTGAGGGTCACAGTTTGGATGAGATGGTTCCAGTCATTTGTATGATATTCTTTTTCTTTACATCAAAATTTGGATCAGTGATCTGTAAAAATAGATCAATTGATCAATGATTACTCAATGATCAATCAAAACTTATGCCCAAGAAATATTGAAATAAAGTACAGCATCACATTATTTCTATAAGCTTACCAAACAAACAAACAAACAATAAATAAATAAAGAGATAGCCGTCAGTACTGTTGGTGGAAATTTAATCGATGAAAGATTTCTGAATGTAATTGTGTGTGTTTATTTTATATAATGTGCAATGAAAAAACTGAATAAGTATTTATTTGTAAACTTAGATGACTCTTTTCCAAAAATTAATCATAGAATCCTTCTCATGAATTTGAAAAGTCATATATATTCAAATATGCATTTAAGTTATATAGTCCTTCACAGAGAATAAGAACAACTAAAATAGCCATCAAGATGAAATATTTGACCCATAGTAAAAAATAATTTAGCCCCATGTATCTTGATATGTAAATACACCCATGATAAATTTCAAAGACAGACACCATCATGAAAACTAGAGTAGATTCTGGGAATTTAAATGTTTTCTGTGTAATTCTATAGTATTTGTGTATTTTATAACTTTGACTTACTTTTTTTAATCAGGGAAAACTTATTATTTATAAAAACCATGTATTCCCTTTTTTCGGTCAATAATGTAATGATGATAAATTCTGCCTTGCTAAACTCACAGGACTGTTGTCAGGTTGAAATATGACAACATGTGACAGTTCTTTGGCAAGCATAAATGTTGTGCATACACCATTAGGAGAGTTCTTGGTAGGAGTCAGTAGTACTTTTGTTCTTGAGAATATATAACAATAAATGTCCTGTATGTTTCTATCTTGTTATATTTTATTACATTTGAAATGATTTTTTGTGTAGACTCTTATCTACCTAAAAAATTTTAGTTAAGAACAAACTTAAAGTTTTAAAGAATTATGAAAGCAAAATGAAATCCTATAAAACTTTGCAGTTTGAAATATGAACAACCAAGATGAAGTATATTGATGGCTTCCAGAGAAAGATCTTGAGAAAATCTTGATTTTTTTAACATAAATAAATGTGCAGTATAAAGTGTCATGATTGTCCTAAAAATAAGAGAATTTCCAAATAAGGTTGTTACTCCTTTGAACAATTGTCTTTGCATTATTGCATTCTGCCAGGCTTTTGCATGTAGTCTTTGGATAAAACATGGCAGTCAAAAGGGAATACACAAAAGACCACATAGAAGGTAAGCTTGCTATTGGTTTTTAGTCAGGCTTAAGAACCCCTGGTCCAAACCAAGGTTATGCTGTCTATGTAAATCAACAGAAAATTTTATAAAATGAGAAAATACCAAGTGCACAAATCATCCACTATAGTAGCATTATCGCTGCTAGCCTATAACTGAAAAATCATGATAAGGGGTGGCACCTTTTACCTCTCATTCTATACTGCTAGCCTATAACAGAAAGATCATGATAAGGGGTGGCTCCTTTTACCTCTCATCCAATTTAGTGCAACAACTAAATTGGAAATATTTGATTTTGGTGCCAGTGGATAAAGGACACAAAAATTTGGCTTTTTATTTGTTTTTAATTTGTTCTATTTCTCTGGAGTTTCCTTGTACTTGAGTGTTTGTTTTTAATATTAACAATATGGATTGTATATCTAATTCATAAACCCGCCTCTCAGTAATACCGTACTTTCTCTCTGTCACTTTGACTGGGGTATTAATGGATTCTCAGGGACATCCTATGTTGAAAAGGATAGGAATTGATGGAAGGAAAGCCAAAAGGGGAGAAATCTGTAGATAAAGAAGAACTCTCCAAAGGATGTTGAAATATTATGAAAATATAATGAAATGAATTGGGAATTTTAAAAAGTGTGAAGCTGGGCATTGTGGCTCATGCCTGTAATCCCTTTGCTTTGGACAGTGAGGCAGGAGAATCAGGAGTTCAAAGCCAGCTTCAAGGAAACCAAAGTGCTAAGCAACTCAGTGAGACCCTGTCAGTAAATAAAATACAAAACAGGGCTGGGGATGTGGCTCAATGGTCAAGTTCCCCTGAATTCAATCCCTGGAACCTCCCCTCAAAAAGTGTGAGGCTAACTAATGAGTGAAAGTATCTAAAGAAGAATAATTGTGAAGAAAATTTAGAGAATGAAGAGAGTGCTGTTGAGTTCTCAGAAGCACTTTCCAATAGTGGGAGGAATTGGATAAGAATTGATACTCTGAGAAATAAGGAAATAACTGATACTGTGAAGAAGAGAGGATGATAGGAGGCAGTATTTATGCTGGAGAAAACTTTGAATTATAGGTATAATTACATTAAAATTCTAAGTCTGTTGGAAATATTCAAAAATTCTGCTACATATATCTTGTGAAATTCTCATTTTACTGAGCTTTATGGATAAATATAGTCTGTGTATCAACAGTGCAGAAATAACTAATATGCCTGTGCTCCCATGATAAAAGTTGTGAAGTCTCATGCATTTTGCCCTTAATACATCCTTGTTATCCAAAGAATTCCAAGTCTCCTTATTTGCAACTTCATTTGGAACATTTCATGGTATTACGTATGATGTCTCTTATATTATCACATATATAGTTTGCAATTTTATACTATAAAATTTAATTCTAGGAATGAAATACAAATTCTTAATCTTTGCTTGTAGAACAAGAAGATCAGCTAGTTATCTTTATCTTGGTATGAATGAGTTCCTTTCAAGTTCAACATTTAATAGAGAAATAATGAATCTTTCCAGTTCCCAGGAGCTCTCTGCAAACTTCATCTCTACAGTTTTGAATTTTTAAAGATCATTTGTTGTTCTCAAATTATCATAATTTTAACAAAGAAAGTTTAGCTTTCCACATTTTTCCATTTTGAAAATTTCTAATCATCATCTGGGAATATTTGCAAAACAAATGTAGATTATAAATATTGTTTGTGATTAAAAATAGAGGATTTATTATGTTCCCTCACCCCATGTCCAGTGCTAAAATGTTGAAATCCTTAAAAAAATCTCTGCAAGAAAGGGCAAAACCTGCATTGCAGTTATACAAAGAATTACAAAGAATGTTAAGTGAGGCATAGAAAAAGTCCCCAAGAAGGTCTAATTAATTCAATTATGAACGAGAGTGGCTGGGCTATTTTTTTTCAAATTGGGCAACAGTGAGACGGCATCAGACAAAAAGAAAGGAAGGGAGGAAAGGAGGAAGGAGGTAAAGAAGGGATGGATAAAGGAAGGAAAAATCTATTATATTGGCTTATGCTTATACCAATGACTTTCAGTCTTGTAGTGCCTGAATCTTTGTTGTACTTTGGGGAATGTACTGGAAATGTAAGACACACACTGCGCTTGAAATCTGCATGTGTGTGACCACAGAATTTAGTTCTGATAAAGGTATGAATCAAGAAAAAAAACATTGCTTTGCAAAACAATTATTCCACTTGACCTTTGAATAATTCGGCTTAAAGGGAAGGATTTCCAATGCTTTCACCAAAAAGAAAAGATGCATATTTGAGGTGATGAATATACTAATTAGCCTCACTTGTTTGCTTCACAATGTACATGTGTTAAAATATCACACTGTACCCTGTAATGTATTCAAACATTATTTATGTGCATGTATGAATATGTAATAACAAATCCTATTATTATGTACAACTCTAATACAACAATTAAAAATGTGGAAAAACAACAAAAACAACAATTTAAAAAAAAGAAGAAGAAGAAGAATTGGAGTCCTTAGATTCCTACATGTCAGAGCATGGGGAAGAGGGCCCCTGAGACACAACTGTGATGAAATTGGAATTTGTTTGTCAGCCTTAAATTTCTTCAAAGACAGGGACATTTTTAGTCACTGTAACAGGGATAACAATATAACCTTGGTTCTACTATCATCACAAATGGAAATGATATTTTCAAGAAAGGACACTGGAAAGGGAGAGAGACCCACAGTAAACCAGAAAGAATGGACCACAAGAGCACACAGTATTTATTTTTTAACATGTTTTTACTTGTAGATTTACACAATACCTTTATTTATTTGTATATGGTGCCGAAGATCAAACCAAGTGCCTCCCATGTGCAAGGCACAGGCACTACCACTGAGCTACAACCCAAGCCCTAAGAGCACATAGTATTTTCTAGAGTCATCACCTAGCCTTATTAATGATTAAAATAATATTAGTTAAGTAGTTAGTAGTATATATGTACAACTCTTTTCATCTTAAACATGTGATTAAATTACCTAGAAATTCCTTATACTGTTATTTAAGGAATTCTAGTATATGATATAAGGAAAATGTACAGAAAGCTAATGAAAATGCTATCAGTTGAAATGTAATAATTGAACACATGAAAATTTAAATTCTAAGTATTCCAGGTGACTGCTTTTTTCAAATATTGGTCACTTTGTTATTCTATGAAAAACTCTTGCTTTAAAATGTGTTTTTGCCTCTTATCAATTCTTTACATATTATATTCATCTACTGTACATCTATTCTTTTTCATTTTTGATAAGTATTTATCAATCACTATTTGCCAAGTGTGGTATAGATTGATCTCTCCCTTCCAAGACACTGGTTATAGACTACAAATATTAATCTAGATATCACATAAACATAAATGTGCACCTGTAGCAATTGAAAAAAAATGCTGTGAGGATAAAATAAGTGCATTGAGAACTTTTACCTAATAAAGTGACTACATAAAAATTCCCTCAAATTAGAGGATGAGTAGAACATAACTAATGAAATATATTGACAAATTTGGACAATAAAATAATAAAAGCATTTGCAATGAGAAGAAATTTGTTGAACTACTGCACAATATATTAAGGAAGACCACTGTAGAATGGAGAAGAAAAAAGAAGTAAGAGATGAGATAACAACATAGCTAAAACTATATAAATTTTCATATAGAATTTGTACTTTTCTACTTACTATATTAATATGTCACTTTTCTCTTTGAAATATTTGTTTCATTTAAATTTGGCAAGGACTTTTCTCCTCTTTATATATGTGCCCTTTGTATAATTCCGTAAATATGCTAAAAGCATGCAATGGAGAAACGATAGCATCTTCAACAAAGGGTGTTCGGAAAATTGGAAATCCATATGCAACAAAATGAAATTGAATCCCTTTCTCTCACCATAGCACAAAAGTTAACTCAAAATGGATCAAAGAGCGAGGAATCAAACCAGAGACTCTGCATCTAATAGAAGAAAAATTTGGCCCTAATCTCCATCTTGTGGGGTCGGGCTCCAAATTCCTTAAAATCGTACATCTATAGCACAAGAGTTAAAATCAAGAATCAACAAATGGGACATATTCAAACTAAAAAGTTTTTTATCAGCAAGAGAAATAATAAGTGAGGTAAATAGGGAGCCTACATCCTAGGAACAAATTTTTACCCCTCACACTTCAGATAGTGTGCTAATCTCCAGAGTATACAAAGAACTCAAAAAGTTAAACAACAAAAAAACAAATAACCCAATCAACAAATGGGCCAAAGATCTAAACAGACACTTCACAGAGGAGGATATACAATCAATCAACAAGTACACAAAAAATGCTCACCATCTCTAGCTATCAGAGAAATGCAAATTAAAACCACTCTAAGATACTATCTCACTCCAGTAAGAAAGGAAGGCATTATGAAGTCAAACAATAACAAGTGCTGGCAAGGATGTGGAGAAAAAGGTACACTTGTACATTGCTGGTGGGACTGCAAACTGGTGCAGCCAATTTGGAGGGCAGTATGGAGATTCCTTGGAAAGCTGGGAATGGAACCACCATTTGACCCAGCTATTCCCCTTCTCAGACTATACCCAAAAGACCTAAAAAAGAGCATACTACAGGGAAACAGCTACATCAATGTTCATAGCAGCACAATTCACAATAGCTAGACTGTGGAATCAACCCAGATGCCCTTCAACAGATGAATGGATTAAAAAAATATGGCATATATACACAATAGAATATTACTCAGCATTAAAAAATAACAAGATCATGGCATTTGCAGGGAAATGGATGGCACTAGAGCAAATTATACTAAGCGAAGCTAACCAATCCCTAAAAAACAAATGCTGAATGTCTTCTCTGATATAAGGGAGGTGTTTCAAAACAGAGTAGGAAGGAAGAGCATGAGAAGAAGATTAACATGAAACAAGGAAAAGAGGAGGGACAGAAAGGGAGGGAGACGGGGAATTTCACGGAAGACGGAAGGAGACCCTCATGGGTTCACAAAAAACATATACGATGGTGTGAGGGGGAAGGGAAGGGAAAAAAGAGAGAAAGAAAGATAAGTGTCACAGTAGAATGGGTAGACAATAGGGATGGGAGGGGAGGGGAGGGGAGGATAGAGAGGGGAGCAGAATACCACTGATACTAGGATTGCTGTATGTATACACATGGATGTATAAACAATGTGATCCTGCAATCTGTACACGTGGAAAAATGAGAATTCATACCCTATTTGAATCAAATGTATGATATGTCAGATCATTGTATTGTCTTGCAACTAATAAAAAAAGAAAAAATATGTGTATACATACAAACACACACATGTACATATGTGAGTATGTAAATGTGTGTATGTAAAATCTTCAGAAGATTTCATGGAATATAACAAATAACAATTCATGACTTTGTTTTACCAAAATTATATGTTCATATATAAGCTGCAACAAATAAAATCTGCAAACTCCATTTGGATTCAGATTGTTTGGCTTTAATAGCATAATGGTATATAGGAGTATGTATAATAAAATTACTTTTATCAAGAAAGTAGTGTATTCTATTATGGTATAGTATGAAGTCATTAAAAATTTTAAAGTTTTTATTTTTTTATATTTCATCTATCATTAAAACACATATTATTGCTATCTCAATATCTATAAATAATAAAAATAAATTTGAACTTTAGAGTCTTTTTCAATAGATACATGCTTTCTGGTCTTGTGTAGATATACTGTATTGTAAATTATTTCATGCTCCAGGCAAATTTGAACAATAAAATATTGTTGATGATTCAACACATTTTCAGTAATTCGTCTATCTCTGTATATTTATTTGTGGTATTTTATTTGTATGTTTAATTTTTTCAGGGTTATAACCATTTTGATTTCTCTTTCACTATCTCTAACTTTCATAATTTTTCTAAACTGTTTAAAGTAATGTAGATTATGGAATCCTTTCTAAATACCACAGTTGGATATATGCCTCTCTTTTATATGCCACTTTATTTTAATTTCTCTCATGGTACTTACTTTACTCCATTTTGCAATTTTTATGCTTATGGTTCACATCTTATTAAAAGATAAGTTATTAGAAACTGTCAACTTTACTATAAAAAGGCCCCAACAGAGTGTTTCGTGCCAAGCCTTGAATAAATATTTGCTGAAAAATATTAAACTGTAGTTTAAAATTCAGTATAGTCTATGTTTTATTAAACCACTTTTAATTTCATAAAACCAGATCACAGTATGGCATTAGCAGTGTTCTTAGAACTTGAGATCTAATAAAAACTGAAATTATAAAGAATAAAGAAGTTCTAAAAACAATATTTACAAATAACGAAATAATTTGGGTTTGAATGTGCACAAACCTACTTGCAATATGGCATCCATGATTCTTACCTTCTTGATGGTTGCCCTCTCCTATTAAATAAGGTATTGCAAACATGGCAGAGCACGTTTCTAAAGTTGGGTAATAAAAAAAACGTGTGTCCTGCCGTCTTTGGATTGATTGCTCTGGGGGAAGCCAGACCCTTTTTTGTGAGAACACTGAATCATGTATGGATAGTTCCATGATGAGAGGAAGTAAGCCTTCTGCCAAGTGCCAGCTAAGAGCAGAGTCATTCCTGCCAACAGATGTGTGAGTGTGGCATCTTGAAAGTGAATCATGAAATGCCTTGAGATAGAGTCAGCCAGCTAGGCCACTGAAGTATCCCAGACCCTCAGAAACTGTGTGAGACAATAAATGTTTGTTAAGGGGATAAACTTTACAATAGATAACTATTATATTATTTAATTAATCAAAAAGTTATTGACACTAAGTATCTCCAAAGGCCTAACCATTAGGTAAGCATTTCTTTTGCCTTGTATCATTCATTCTTCCAAAGAATGTTTTCAGGTATTAATTACTTTTCAGAGGTGAAAATTGTGAAAACTTTTAATTTTGTCTGAAAAAAGCTACTAAATAAAAGAGCTAAATTCTAAATTTCTTGAATTTTTCCCTTAACATATATGTTAACATTCTCTTGCTTTGGGTAGGGTTTTTTTTTTTTTTTTGAGGTGTCTCATGCTGAAAAAGTTTATATTTTGTTATCACTAATCTACATTTATAAATCACTGGGAAGATAGAGCTATTCATAAATCTTGAGTAAAATTTAATTGCCAAGATATATGTTTCACTTCTATATGAATTCACAAAAATGAGAGATTAGCATGTGTTGGAGAAATTGGTTAAATTCATCAGATAGAAAAAAAGTGAGCTAAATTTTGGTGGGTGGCATGTAATAAGAAAGTATAGGATCCAGAAATGCATTCAGCAGTTAATTATTTCCCCCTGTGTCAGGAATGATAATTACCTGTCTGGGAGGAAGAAAAGTTTTTCATTTACTGTATGTATATAAGTAGTGTAGAGATTGGATGGAAAATGTGGTTTGGAGTAAGAATATAGAAAGTGGTGAATAATGTTTAATATTTTATCTGGTACTCAGTAAAGACTAGGACATTTCTAATCAGGAGATCTATTTTATAACAGTATATTTTAATGAAATCAGTACAAATATGCATGTGAATGTAGAGAAATATTTAATTAGATGATAAAAACAAAATAAGTATTTTACTGCATAATTGCCACAGATTATATGCAATTATTTTTTACAAAATAGTGGGGTGTGACAATTATACAAAGCTTTTAAAAAATTGTGCTGATATTATTTAATTATCATCTGTTACTAAGCTACTTTTATTGCAAAGTTAGGATGAAAGGAATACCTATGAATATATGTTCATACAATGGTGATGATCATATGGTGAAATATAGTGTATGCAAGACGGTATATGTAGATCTGCCTTTCTTTAAAGAAATCATCTAAGAAAAAAGAAACTGAACCAGGTATGGTGGCACACACCTGTAATCCCAGCACCTTGGGAGGCTGAGGCAGGAGGATCAAGAGTTTAAAACCAGCCTCAGCAACCATGAGGTGTAAGCAACTCAGTGAGAACCTGTCTGTAAATAAAAGACAAAATAAGACTGGGGATGTGGCTCAGTGGTTGAGTGCCCCGAGTTCAATCCACAACACCGAAAAAAAAAAAAAA
>NW_026000170.1:8618584-8624702 GCF_001458135.2 Marmota marmota marmota | reverse complement strand
CCAAAAAAAAAAAAAAAAAAGAAGAAGAAGGAGGAGGAGGAGGAGGAGGAGGAGGAGGAACTGAAAAGTAAGTGATAATAACAAATAATAATAATAATTTAATAAATGATTAAGTTGACTAATAGAGTGATGTACAAGTGTGTTGTCATTTCCAGCATGGGCATGATAGGAAATATATAACTTCACCTCTCGAACGAGGACTTCAAAGGAGGTAAAATTCTATCCTAAATTAGCATTGATGCAATTGGATGAAATAAAAAAATCAAAACAATAATAATAATAATATATATAATACATATATAATTTGTCCTATAAAGACAAAACCACTTATTTCTTATTAGATGCTTATTGTGTGTGTGTGTGTGTGTGTATATATATATATATATATATATATATATATATAAAGTACACATTTCAAGTATTTACAATGAAACATAATTTTGATTTAAAAATATCATCACCAGTATTTCCCATTTTGTCTTTTTACCTGTTGGATATAATGACTCTATAATACCGAATCAATCTTTACATGGTGATTTCATCCATCCCTGTTTCTGAATGTATATACTTTTTAAAATTGTTGTAGTAAAAAATGCTATTTATTTATTGAAGGATAAAAAAGTAAATAAAATCCCTATAAATTTTAATATTTCTTTGACTAAAAGATTTGTTTTCTACAATATTTGTCCTAGTGAAGTGCCTTACAATTTTTGTCTAGATTTTCTTAAAGATGAAATTGTTAATTTCAGAATACCTAGTCTTAGTACAACATACAATTTTAAATATGAGAAGACTTGGCCTACAGGAATTGCCTATGTTTTTTCTCTTTTTTTTTTTCTGCTATGTAATCACTGTCAAGTTTATATATCAGCAACCTCTGAGATAAAAAGGTAAAGACCTGGATAATAATAATAATAATAATTTTATGTAGATATTTGTTTTCAGAGTTTTTAACTCAAGGGACCTAAAGGCATATATAAAGAAGAAGATATAGTTTTTGAGTTTTTAAACATTTAATAATGAGATTATCATGGTCAAGTTAACAATATCTTTAATTGAAATTTTCTAATAACTTAAATCAAATACCTTCCATAAGTACTCAGTTAAGTAAATAGGTCAGTCAGAGCTCTGATTCCTAAATGCATTAAATGCCAAAGGCTAAGTGTAGCTAAGACTACTGTTTGTCTACTATATTTATCAAACATTTTGATAGCTGTGAAATGTTGGTTCTCTCCTATTTTCCAGTACTGACACTGAAATGAGGCAGAAATCTTTTACTCATATATTCCCCAGACAAATGATAATAATGTTACATAGAAAAATAAAGATAAAGGAAAAACGTGAAAATTTTTAGTAATCATGTTATTTTACTGCTGTTTTCAAGTTCCACAGCTCTTTGTCAGAATTTTATTCATAGATTTTTATACATCAATATAGTATCTTTTTAATTAAATATGAGAACCTATGTAACTCCAACCCCTTAATTTGTTCCCAGCCCTACTATTATTGTATGTCTAAAGAGACTTAATATTACTTATAAACAAAGGATTTTGCTATTGTTGGTGGCAAAGCTCTTTTTGAGGACAGAAGCGTCTGCATTGTGAACTGACTTTATATGTTTTTAATCTAAGTATCCATTTGGCTGTGGTGCAACACTACCAGTCAGGGATATATATATATATATAGGTCACAGCAACTCTGATCTCTAACAGGACATCTAGACCAAAGTTTATTAAAGTTCTCTTGTACTTTTAATGAAAATTTAGAAATAACTATTATGAAAATGATCTAGAAAAATGAGGCAGATGCATACCATGGAATGTCATGCAGGAGCTTGACAGAATAGATGTGTGCTGAGCACCTAGGATAGCTTCCTGTGGTCTCTGCCTTCTACATACTTTCCTGTGTAATTCTTTCCTCTTGAGTATTGAGTGGACCCAGGGAATCAATTCTAATGAATAAAGAATAGCAGCAGGGATGACATAATAAGCTACAAAATAATTGTAACTACTGTTTTTTGTCTGTCCTGTCTGTCTCCTTCTCTCTCCTCTCTCTGTTTCTCAGAAGAAATTGACATTTTGTGACTAGCCACATAGAAAAGTCCAAGAAGTAAGGAACTGATATTTCTCCAGCATACAATGAGTACTTGAGAAGTATCAACAGCATTACCTGTGAGTTTAGAAATGGATCTTCTGAAGCTTGCTGAGAGCCATAAGTGAGCTTCAGGATGGCATTACGTCCAGTCCAGCTATAAAATGACTGTGACCTTGGACAATGCCCTGACTACAGCCTTGTGAAATACCCTCAGTGAAAAGGGCCCATCAAGGCACACCTTCATTCTTCATTCACAGAAATGTAAAATACATGTTTGAAGTTTTGGGGTGACTTGTTATATGTATAGATATATTACACTGATGCATAGAAATGTTCATAGATATGAGTTCATGTTCCTCTACATGCCCCTGCCTACACGCACAGGTTCGCTGTAACCGACATTGAAGGAAATGGCTTTCTTTGCTTGTGAGGTTAACCTTAGTATATTTTGACAACTAGTTCATCATTGTCCATGTCGCAATCAAGAAAAAACTGAAATATTTCTTAAAATTTAAAACAAGAAAGTTATCATAGAAATCTAAGAGAGTTGGGGTTGAGCGGACTATTTATATTCATTGCACAAGTGTCTGAGGAACATAAATGTGTTCCTTGTATCATTTTCTTAATACAGATGGATTAAAAAGTATGGTTCTCAATCTACTACTAAGGACTTTATAACCAAGCAGAGACAGAATCAAAAACTACCATTGAACCGCAGAACAAAGGCAATATTAAATAGAAGTACAAACAGTGCACTCCTTAGATACCAAGAAGACAGTGATGGTTTCTGAATGCCCTAATCAAGTGGATAGTAGTTAAAAAGGTATTTTATATTAGACAAATGTAAAATTAAACCACTAAGACAAGA
The DNA here is from genome assembly GCF_001458135.2 of Marmota marmota marmota. Classification (NCBI taxonomy): domain Eukaryota; kingdom Metazoa; phylum Chordata; class Mammalia; order Rodentia; family Sciuridae; genus Marmota; species Marmota marmota. The sequence continues at coordinate 8,621,740 of NW_026000170.1, read as the reverse complement.
AATCCATAGAAAGGGAAATAAATGTGGTTTTGATGAAACTGGGGTTGAACTATTAAGAACTGTGTGATGCAGCTGGAGTTTTAAGGATCTTGCATTTCTCCTACATGCTGAGTCCATTTTACTGGTCCTCAAAGAGCAAAGCGGGGAGAAAGCAATATAGAAATAGTAAAGGCTAGACATGTTTTTAGGTCTTCATCTTATAAGTGCAATGAAAGAATTTATTACATGCTTGAGAAGATTCTTCTAAAGATTTTTACATTTATAATTAAGAAAAACTTCATTATTGTAACTGGAAGAGTTGCCAGAAATGTCATTCTGGTGTGTGTGTGTGTGTGTGTGTGTGTGTGTGTGCGTGCATGGGTGCATCTAAATTTGTGGTCAGATAGGATATTTGAGGACAGGAAATGAAAATCAACAAGTGGAGGGACCTTATTTTTATATCTAACACATTTACATATTAATTAAGAACAAAAGCAAGCAAAACAAAAACATGCAAAGACACTACTAATTTTGAACTGGCTTGATATTGTTTATTTATATTAATGTGTCTCTTTTCCTAGAGGATATTTTGATGAAAATTTAAATAATATCAATGAAATTAAAACAAAATAAATGCTTAACCAATAGCATATTTGAATTTTATTGCTTGAGAAAGATAATTCCATTAATGTAAGCATTTGCTAAAAAATTTTAAAACATTAACTACTTTTCAGAGGACAAAAATATTGTCAAGGATGCATAGTAAATACTCACTGTTTAAACACACCAGAACATTTATTTAGTTAAAGTGGTGACTTTGAGCCACTTCAGAAACATTAGAGATTATTGACCAGGGCAACTAATGTGGTGGGTAAAGATGCCTTGAGTTGGCAAGCCGAGAAGATAAGTCAATCAATAATGATTCAAGCAAGGTGCCAGCAAATTTGAAGAGTTACTTTGGTCCAGTCAGGTGTTACTAGAATCCATCAAAAACTAATCCAATGAAACCAGCTGAAAGTGCTACTAAAACTAGGTGGTCTTTTAAGTAAAGCACCTGCATTTACTGACAAATCTGTCATGCGAATCCACCTAGATTTAAAGGATCACCACCCCTTTCAAGCAGATAAAGATCACTAAACAACTGGTGAGTGACAATTATGCATTTTAAGAACACAACCCCAAGCCAGTCTGTCTTCAACTAAGATATAAGGAATTTTGGTAGTTAGCAGACGTGTTTTCTGATTAAGCAATTCACCTTTGTTAAATTCTCTCAATAATTACTTCATTTGACTATAGTGGCAAATTTTTGATACTGTGAAAAAGTGAAGATTGATAAATAAAGAAGTAAAGTAATGGATTAATTCCAGTATCATCACCAATTATCAACTATATGCTTTGTAGAAAAAACTGAATAATGAACATATTAAACATGTGTCTTTATAATAATAAGGTTAATTAAACAATTACCTGTTATTTATTGAACATGTTGGGGAAATATATGTCAACATGAAAAAATACATAAATAAACAAAATAGATAAATGTACGACGTACAGAAGTTTAATTAACCTGTCACATATATTACCCAGAGAATAAAGTTTTCTAACATTTGAGTTATACCAGTTAATGTTATTATAAAGTATGTCTCTGTTTTCAAAATGCTCATTTTTATTATTTAGGATATGACTCTTCAGCAAATAAACTTGAATTTGTCAATTTGTCAACATGTTGTATAAAACTTTTATTATTATATAAGTCATTGAACCAAATTTCTGTTCCTGTGAAATGTATTGTTTTGATATAGTAATCTTTAATAGGCTATTTTATAACAAAATCTGTTGACAATCTGTGACAAATGTAGTCCTCTATTGGGTATTTTTATTATCTATTTTCTTCTCTTTTGCCTATAAGTCCAATGTAGGTTGCACTTAACATCTAACCCTTCAACCTTATCTTTTGCAGTTGCTTTAAAGTAATGTGGTAATTTACTATTCATCAGAGAATGCCAACCAAATCCAAAATGAGATATTACCTCTCAGTAGTTAGAATGGCTGTCCTCAAAAAGACAGAAAAATAACTAATACTGGGGAGGATGCGGAGAAAGGGAAACTTTCATACACTTTTGATGGGGATATACAGACACAGTACCGAGACTCCTTCAAAAAGTACAAATAGAACTTCCGTTTGATGTAGTAATTGCAGTACTGAGTGTAAAATGGTCATATCAAAGAGATACCTGTACTCCCATGTTTACTGCAGCACTATTAACAATTGACAAGATAAGGACTCATCAAGGTGTACATAGGTGGATGAATGAATAGAGACAATGTGATACATATGTGTGCCAGAATATTAATTAGCTATAATAGAGAGTGAAATCCTGTTATTACCAGAAAAATTGATGAAGCTGGATTTTATTATGTTAAGTGAAACAAGCCAGATACAGAAAGACATATATCACATGTTCTCCTTCATTTTTGAAAACTAAAAAGTCAATTTCATAAAAAGGAGGAGTGAAAGAGTGTCCATTAGAGACTGGGATGGGCAGGGAAGGAAGTGGAGATATAAGAAGTTAGATAAGGGCTACCAAACGACAATTAGGAGGAATTAGTCCTAATGTCACAACAGTTACAGCACAGTAGGGCAACTGTTTTTTTTTAAATAATCTATAATGGGTTTTAAAACAACTAGAAGAATATGAAGCTATCAATATGGAGAACAAATTAATGTTTGAGGGTATAGAGGCACCAATTACCTGTATTTAATTATTATGCATTTCATTCATGCATCAAACTAGCATATTGTGGCTCATAAATATCTACAAATATTTCTCAATTAAAAAATAGTATTCATGAGGAGAAGATGGCCGCTGCATACGGGGGTTGCTGAAGTGCTGAGCGTGGTGCTCAAAGCAGTGGTTTTAATAGAGATTTCGCACAGTCTCTTAGAGCTTTCACTGTTAATCTGTAGCGGACCACTTTGCCAAGGAGCAGGAAGAACAAAGAAATCAAAAAAGAGACGCTTGGATGCTCAGAGCCGCGGGCGCTTTGCTCCCATCTGCTTACTCTTTCGCTTCGCTCCGGGCGGAGAAGCTGAATGTGTAATCAGCAGTGGATTGTAAGTACCCGAGACAAAGAAAGCTCAGTGCGCCCCGCCTTTTTTTTTCTTTTTTTTTTTTT
>NW_026000170.1:8579614-8616414 GCF_001458135.2 Marmota marmota marmota | reverse complement strand
TAAAAAATGACAAAATCATAGAATTTGCAGGGAAATGGATGGCACTAGAGCAGATTATGCTTAGTGAAGCTAGCCAATCCCTAAAAAACAAATACCAAATGTCTTCTTTGATATAATGAGAGCAACTAAGAACAGAGCAGGGAGGAAGAGCAGGAAGAAAAGATTAACATTAAACAGATACATGAGGTGGGATGGAAAGGGAGAGAAAAGGGAAATTGCATGGTAATGGAGGGAGACCCTCATTGTTATACAAAATTACATATAAGAGGTTGTGAGGGGAATGGGAAAATAAACAAGGAGAGAAATGAATTACAGTGGATGGGGTAGAGAGAGAAGATGGGAGGGGAGGGAGGGGGGATGGTAGAGGATAGGAAAGGTAGCAGAATACAACAGTTACTAATAGGGCATTATGTAAAAATGTGGATGTGTAACCGATGTGATTCTGCAATCTGTATTTGGGGTAAAATTGGGAGTTCATAACCAACTTGAATCTAATGTATGAAATATGATATGTCAAGAGCTTTATAATGTTTTTCAACAACCAATTAAAAAAAATAAAAATAAAAAAATAGTATTCATTTCTATGGGACAGTATTGTGTAGTTTTCAAACATTAAACTAGCATCTACAATTTTTTTTATTTTGATGCTCATGTAAAATTAACAATGCTCTCAGAATTATTTTGATTAAAGTATACCTACTCTTCCAATATATCTGCAGCAAGATAAATAAATTAAAAGATCATTGAGTATGCATAACACTTCTCCACTCTTCCTTAATGGTTTTCTCTTCATAAAGGATTCTCTTTCACCACTGCATCCATTCATCTCATATCCAACACTGTGGGTATTCTTTACCTCAGTGCTGGTAATTCACATTTGTGACTAAACATTCTTTTTCTAAATATCTGGAGAGTTCAGAATGATGCTTCCTTTCAAAATACATTCTCTTTTGGGGCTAAACCAACTCTTACTTTCAAATGGTATTTTAAATAATTTAATAAAGAAATAATATTAGCATATTTTAAGTAGTTTCTATTGAAAGAGGCACACATTGTTATCTTCTCATTGATTTCACATTCTCAGTATAATAATTTCAAGCAGTCTTTATAATAATAAGGTTAATTAAACAATAGCTGACAATGAGGTTGTAAAAATAAATACTTTTAAAATCTCAGCTCAGCTGGTAAAGTCTTTGTTTATTGGATAATACAGTAGAGGTAATGTTTTCCATATTTGCTTAGAATTGTTTAATATATTTGTTCTGCAATGGGAAATTTACTATCCTTCAAATATCAGTGGATAAAATGTTGAATATCTAAGCATGGATATTTGAATGTAAATTCTCTAGGGTGAGATTCAGAACACATGAGCATGGAGTTCTCATAAAGACATTTGATCGGAAAATATATTTTTTTAATATTCTTTGTATTTCTACATAGTTAGAATTGAAATAAATTCAGGGGTGCCATGGTCTGTCCAGTGAGGAATATTAAATTTTTGCAAAGAAAATAAGAAAAGCTACAATTGTGGGATCACTCCTATGGCAACAGAAGCATCTACATTATGACATGGAATCAAATAACTTAGTGATACATGGGTTCTGGCCAAGTTTGAATTTAAAAAGACGGATTGAAAAGGCAGTATTTTAACTTGCAAATTCATTTAAATCCTCTTATTTCATCAATCTGTAATACTTTATAATATAAGCTTATTGTCACCTAGAAAAGTACATTCACCAAAAAGGATTAGTCTGCAACTTGTAAATTCTGGCCAAGATAATAAGAATGATTCAAAGCCCAGAACTTGTAACCAGAAATTATGTCCACTGGTCCGTTACTTGTCCTACGTATTAATAGGAATTTATGCTTTCTTAGGAGGTATTTATCCACTTCGCATATACAAATTGTAGGTTTTTACTTCTGAACATGAAATATAGACATAAAATGTAGAATATGGGAAAAGTGAAACATTGCTAACCTATAAATAATATCATAGCACCTGAATAATGCTTAGAAATTAGCATGCAGTCACTGGTAATATTTAAATCAAAATCTGATTGTGGGGAGTGACACCAAAAAGATGACAGAGAAGATCTCATTCTTTCACAGAAATACTGACCTCAAAACAATATTTGGGTCAAAATATCTTCATGTGAAATCTGGAATACAGTTCCAAAGTCGCTTCATCATAAAAGGACACGAAACCAAGAATGACCATGTTGGAATGAGTAAGATAAATTTCACTTTTCCCACATTAACCCCTCCTTTGAACTAGCACAGCCAAGTGCTGAGAAAGCTTTAATGAGCCGTGACTTTTCCTCTAGGAGAGAGAGGAAGAGAGGAAGGAAGGACCTAGCCTCCTGTGCTTTCGGGGTGCTCCCTAAGAAGCCTGTTCACAGAGGCTTGATTCACACAGCAAGAAGGGTCCCTAATGGTTCCTATGCCTGAGGCCTCAATGAGCACAGAAAAAGGACTGGGAAGTTCCCTGAAGCTGGCATACCTCTGGGAGGCTGGGTAATGGTGCAGAACTGAGAGTTCTCCCCCAGGAGGCTGGAAGAAGAACTGAGTATTCCTCCCAAGCCCCTGTGGCCTTGCAGTGCACCCTCACAAAGGGCCCTTTCTAGGCCATGTGACAGAGTGTTAAAGGAACCACAATATCTGAACACAAGAGGCAGCCAGGAAAAATGGCAAAGGGGTGCTGGGCTCCTTGCAGCTGGTTTTGATCTGTGATATCCAGAAAGGAGCAGAACTGAGGTTTCTCCCCAAACAAGGAGGGATTTGCCACAGAACCAGCGCTGGCTTCATGAAAGAAGGTTTGTTCATAGTAATTGCTATGGAGTTTTAAATTAAAGAGACAAGACTCTCATTACCTTTGATACCAGGTCCGAGATGGGCTTTTATTGGGGAACAAAAACTTCCGGGGAAAATCCCATCCAATGAAGGTTAAGGGGGCAGTATCCCAAGGTCAGGGGCAATGATTGGGTCTTCAGGGCAGTGGCCAGGCATGCCTCTGCATGGACAAGCCCTTGGACCTGGAAAAAGGTGGGGAAGGCTCTAACACAGCTGTGTCTAAGCGCCTCTCACCCAGCCAGGGAGGTATGGCCTCCCACAGAGGGAGAATGGGGATGTGCTTTTCTAATACCTTGACCCTTCAGGGCTTTCAGTGTTTTTAACCTCACACTGTTCTGAAGAAATCAGCAGAATCTGACACCAGAGGAAGCAATGGGTTACAGGCTCCTGAACAAAATAAGACTGAATGTCTAAGCAAGCTAAAGTAAAAGGCTTACCTGGGCGGATTGGTGAAATGACTTCCAAGTCTAAACCAGTCCATAAAGATTGGGAAAGGTGGCTATTTATCAAAAAGTATACATGCCATTACAAAGGTACAAGAAATATGAAAATAAGGAAAAGATGACACAAATGAGGAAAATAATCCCTAGTAACTGACTCTAAAGATATAAAAAAAACCTATGAGTTGTTCATCAAAAATTTAAAATAATTATTTTAAATGATCTCTGAATTATAAGAGAACAGAGGTAGGAAACTAAATAAAAATAGGTATGCAACAGTAAAACAAAGTGAGGATATTTGTAGCAAAAAAAAAAAATCCAAAAAACGACATGGAAATTCTGGAGATGAAGTGTACAATTATTGAACCTGAATATTCAGTAGATGGGTTCAGTAGCAGACTTGATTAAGTACAAGAAAGAATCAGTGAACTCTAAGATAACTCACTGTTATTAAACATACAGAAGAACAACAACAACAAAAAGATAGAAATGAACTAAAAAAAGTCTAAGGACTTATGGAACTCCAGCAAATGAATCGACAGATACATAATGGATTTTCTACAAAAAGAGAGACAGAAAGATGCAGAGAGCTTATTTAAGCAAACCTAGAAATATCTCAAATCAAATCTGGGTAGATAAATGGACATTCAGATTGATGAGTCATAAAGTCTCCCAAATGGAATAAATCAAAGGGAATTTAAACGGGGACACATTGTAATAAATTGACAAAAGTAAAAGATGAAGAATTTTGAAAGTAGTAAGAGAAAAGCAACTTTTTCACATATAAAGCTGTCTGCAATAACACTTTCATCAATTTCTCAAAAGAAACCTTGCAGGACAAAAAGAGTGGAAAGATATAATCAAAAATTCTGAAAAATAATGCTACTCAAGAATATAATTCCCCAAACTGTCCTTCAAAAATGAAGAGATAAAAGATTCTCAGGCAAATAAAAGCTGAAAGAGCTTATAACCTAAACCGGGCTTATAAGAATTACTAAAGAGATTTCTTTGTGTTGCAATATAAGGAAAGGACACAGCAACACAAAAGCAGGGGAGAGTATGAAATTCATGTAAAGGCAAATACATAGAAAATGTAGAAACTGAAATATTTTAATAGTGGCACGAATAATTTTTGGCTCTGCATAAAAATCAAAGTAAAAAATATTAAGAATAACTATAAATACAAAGAATTGCGGAGAAGGAAGATGGCGGCCAGGGGAGTGCATTACCCCCGTGTGCTGCTTCACTGTGTGGGAGTATGACAAGTCAGGACGCCTAAAGGATATCTTGTTAGGAATTTCCAGCAATAGTGGGGTGCTCCAGAACCTGGAGGAAGGATTTCCATCGCACGAGGATCGGCTACGGGGACTCAAACGCGAGTGGTTTGTCGCACGGAGGGTAACACTGCTTATTCAGCAAATCGCCCCGCAGCTAGAGTCTGCAGCGCGCGCTGAGATAGAGACGCAGGGTTACAGCGTTGCAGTTTCTGCCAGCCGCGCAAGCACCGTACTCAGGGCTGAATTCTGGGTTCGAGACGGGGGAAGGAAGCGGTCCATCTCGGTTCTCCACACCGGTCAGACCACAGAGGAGGCCAGCAGCCACCATGTTGGTAAACTGACGTCACCTTCCCTGTTTTCGACTGACCGCAGCTCATTCAGCCATAGATCAGGTAATTTCAGGCTGCAATTCGCCTGCGGCTTGCAGACAGATTGCTAGGGTTCAGCGCCTGGGTGCTTCTTAGAACCTGATCTTATCGGAGCGAACACCGAGCGCGGGGCGGCCGAGTTCCGGCTCCCGGAACCGTCCCGGAACCGCCCTGGCCCAGGGCTGCGGAGCCTGCGGAGGCTGCTTCTTGGACCCTGCTCCTATCAGAGCATACACCAAGCACTAAGCGGCCGAATTCCGGCTCCCGGAACTGAGCCCGCGGGGACTGCTTCTTGGAGCTTACACTTATAGGAGCTTACACCGAGCACGGAGCGGCCGAGTTCCGGCTCCCGGAACTTCCCTGGACCGGGGCTAGGAGCCCGCGGAAACTGCTTCTCGGTCCGGGTCCTGCTGAGGGCCGGTCAGGACTCACCCGTTGCTTTGGTTGCCCGGCAAGGGGAACGAAATGCTGCCATTCGCATAGGATACCAACATGGCAGAGATCTGATGTCATCAGAAAGCGGCGGAGGAGAGAACTTCATCAATACCAGCGGCGACAGAAACAGTTGGTCTCCTGGTAGGGGGGGTGAGGCACAGACACCCGAGTCTCCTCAATTTGTCGTCGAGCCAGAGGGGAGGAGCCGGGCAGCCACCAGCGCCCGGAGCAGGCCCAGCGGCTCGCCAGCGTGGTGACCGCGTGACCCCAATTGGAGAGGGGGCGGAGCGGAGCCGCCACTCGCACCCGCAAGGTGGGCAGACCCGCGACCCAGTGGTACATGGGCGTGGTAGGAGGGGCAGGGCAGAGCCGCCGTTCGCGCTTGCAAGGTAAACAGACCTGTGACAGCCTGGCGGGTCAGGCCCAGTGGCCTGCCAGTGTGGTACACACGTCACCCCAACTGGAGTAGGGGCAGAGCAGATCCTTCTCCCACGCCCGGATCAGGCCCTGCCGGTGTGGTGGTCACGTGACCCCAATTGGAGTGGGGGCGGAGCGGAACCGCCACCCGTGCCCGCAGGGTGAGCAGACCTGTGACCAACCTGCAGATCAGGCCCAGGGGTCCGCAGGCGTGGTAGGAGGGGCAGGGCAGATCCGCCGCCCGCGCCTCCAAGGTAGGCAGACCTGCAACAGACCGGCGGATCAGGCCCAGGAGCCTGCCGGCGTGGTACAAACACCACCCTAATTGGAGTAGTGGCAGAGCAGAGTCGCCGCCCGTGCCAGGAACAGGCCCAGCGTCCTGCAGGCGGGGTAGTCACGACACCCCATTTGGAGTAGGGGCAGAGTAGAACCGCCGCCCGCGTCTGCAGGGTAGGCAAACCTGCAACCGACTGGCGGATCAGGCCCGGTGGCCTGCCGGCGTGGTACACTCGTCACCCCAATTGGAGTAGGGGCAGAACAGAGCCGCCGCCAGCTCCCAGAACAGGCCCAGTGACCTGCCGGCGTGGTAGCCACGACACCCCAATTGGAATAAGGAGAGAGCAGAGCCGCCGCCCGCACCTGCAGGAAAGATACGCAAGCAGTATGAAAAGACAAGGAAAGAAAGGACCACAAGCAATGCAGGTCAACGCAACTTTAGAAGAGGTAACAGCTGCAGCAGATGGAATGTCAGATAAAGAATTCAGGATATACATGCTTCAGATGATCTGGAGTATCAAGGAAGACATTAAACAGCAAAATCAGACAATGAAAGATCACTTCGACAACGAATTACGCAAACAAATCCAGGAAGCAAAGGATCAACTATACAGGGAGATAGAGGTTATAAAAAACAAACAATCAGAAATCCTAGAAATGCAGGAAGCAATAAACCAACTTAAAAACTCAATGGAGAATACTACCAGCAGAGTAGAACACTTAGAAGATAGAACATCAGACAATGAAGACAAAGTATTTCAACTGGAAAAGAACATAGACAGCTCAGCAAGACTGTTAAGAAACCATGAGCAGAACATCCAAGAAATATGGGATAACATTAAGAGACCAAACTTAAGAGTCATTGGGATACAGGAAGGTACAGAGCTCCAAACCAAAGGAATGAGCAGTCTATTCAATGAAATAATACGAGAAAACTTCCCAGACTTGAAGAATGAGACAGAATCCCAAATCCTAGAAGCCTACAGGACGCCGAATGTGCAAAATCATAAGAGATCCACACCTAGACACATTATAATGAAGATGCCCAACATACAGAATAAGGAGAGAATTTTAAAAGCTACAAGAGAAAGGAAGCAGATTACATTTAGGGGTAAGCCAATCAGGATAACAGCTGATCTTTCAACACAGACTCTGAAAGCTAGAAGATCCTGGAATAACATATTTCAAACACTGAAAGAAAATGGGTTCCAACCAAGAATTGTGTATCCAGCGAAATTAAGCTTCAGGATGGAAGATGAAATTAAAACCTTCCACGATAAACAAAAGTTTAAAGAATTCGCAGCTAGAAAACCATCTCTTCAAAACATCCTCGCCAAAGCATTACAGGAAGAGGAAATGGAAAATAACAATGAAAACCAACAGTGGGAGGTAGGACAGTAAAGGGGGGGGAAATAATCAAAGAGGAAAACAAACCATGTTTAGTAACAGAAATAAACAAATATGGCTGGAAGAACAACCCATATCTCAATAATAACCCTAAATGTTAATGGCTTAAACTCACCAATTAAGAGACACAGGCTAGTAGAATGGATCACAAAACAAGACCCAACAATATGCTGCCTACAGGAGACGCATTTGATAGGAAAAGACATACATAGGCTGAAGGTGAAAGGTTGGGAAAAATCATATCACTCATATGGACTTCGGAAACAAGCAGGAGTGTCCATACTCATATCAAATAAAATAGATTTCAAGCCAAAGTTAATCAAAAGGGATAAAGAGGGACACTACATACTGCTTAAGGGAACCATACACCAACAAGACATAACAATCATAAATATTTATGCCCCAAACAATGGTGCAGCTATGTTCGTCAAACAAACTCTTCTCAAGTTCAAGAGTCTAATAGACCACCATACCATAATCATGGGAGACTTCAACACACCTCTCTCGCCACTGGACAGATCTTCCAAACAAAAGTTGAATAAGGAAACTATAGAACTCAATAACACTATTAATAACCTAGACCTAATTGACATATATAGAGTATACCACCCAACATCAAGCAGTTACACTTTTTTCTCAGCAGCACATGGATCCTTCTCAAAAATAGATCATATATTATGTCACAGGGCAACTCTTAGACAATATAAAGGAGTAGAGATAATACCATGCATCTTATCTGATCATAATGGAATGAAACTGAAAATCAACGATAAAAGAAGGAAGGAAAAAGCATACATCACTTGGAGAATGAACAATAGGTTACTGAATGATCAATGGGTTATAGAAGACATCAAGGAGGAAATTAAAAAATTCTTAGAGATAAATGAAAACACAGACACAACATATCGGAATCTATGGGACACATTGAAAGCAGTTCTAAGAGGAAAATTCATTGCTTGGAGTTCATTCCTTAAAAAAAGAAAAAACCAACAAATAAATGATCTCATACTTCATCTCAAAATCCTTGAAAAAGAAGAGCAAAACAACAGCAAAAGAAGTAGAAGGCAAGAAATAATTAAAATCAGAGCTGAAATTAATGAAATCGAAACAAAAGAAACAATTGAAAAAATTGACAAAACTAAAAGTTGGTTCTTTGAAAAAATAAACAAAATCGACAGACCCTTAGCGATGCTAGCGAAGAGAAGAAGAGAGAGAACTCAAATTACTAGCATACGGGATGAAAAAGGCAATATCACAACAGACACTTCAGAAATACAGAAGATAATCAAAAACTATTTTGAATCCTTATACTCCAATAAATTAGAAGATAGTGAAGGCATAGATAAATTTCTTAAGTCATATGATCTGCCCAGATTGAGTCAGGAGGATATAGACAACCTAAACAGACCAATATCAATTGAGGAAATAGAAGAAACCATCAAAAGACTACCAACTAAGAAAAGCCCAGGACCGGATGGGTATACAGCAGAGTTTTACAAAACCTTTAAAGAGGAACTAATACCAATACTTTTCAAGCTACTTCAGGAAATAGAAAAAGAGGGAGAACTTCCAAATTCATTCTACGAGGCCAACATCACCCTGATACCTAAACCAGACAAAGACACTTCAAAGAAAGAAAACTACAGACCAATATCTCTAATGAACCTAGATGCAAAAATCCTCAATAAAATTCTGGCGAATCGGATACAAAAACATATCAAAAAAATTGTGCACCATGATCAAGTAGGATTCATCCCTGGGATGCAAGGCTGGTTCAATATACGGAAATCAATAAATGTTATTCACCACATCAATAGACTTAAAAATAAGAACCATATGATCATCTCGATAGATGCGGAAAAAGCATTCGACAAAGTACAGCATCCCTTTATGTTCAAAACTCTAGAAAAACTAGGGATAACAGGAACATACCTCAATATTGTAAAAGCAATCTATGCTAAGCCTCAGGCTAGCATCATTCTGAATGGAGAAAAACTGAAGGCATTCCCTCTAAAATCTGGAACAAGACAGGGATGCCCTCTCTCTCCACTTCTGTTCAACATAGTTCTCGAAACACTGGCCAGAGCAATTAGACAGACGAAAGAAATTAAAGGCATCAAAATAGGAAAAGAAGAACTTAAATTATCACTATTTGCAGATGATATGATTCTATACCTAGCAGACCCAAAAGGCTCTACAAAGAAACTATTAGAGCTAATAAATGAATTCAGCAAAGTGGCAGGATATAAAATCAACACGCATAAATCAAAGGCATTCCTGTATATCAGCGACAAATCCTCTGAAATGGAAATGAGGACAACCACTCCATTCACAATATCTTCAAAAAAAATAAAATACTTGGGAATCAACCTAACAAAAGAGGTGAAAGACTTATACAATGAAAACTACAGAACCCTAAAGAGAGAAATAGAAGAAGATCTTAGAAGATGGAAAAATATACCCTGTTCATGGATAGGCAGAACTAACATCATCAAAATGGCGATATTACCAAAAGTTCTCTATAGGTTTAATGCAATGCCAATCAAAATCCCAACGGCATTTCTTGTAGAAATAGAGAAAGCAATCATGAAATTCATATGGAAAAATAAAAGACCCAGAATAGCAAAAACAATGCTAAGCAGGAAGTGTGAATCAGGCGGTATAGCGATACCAGACTTCAAACTATACTACAGAGCAATAGTAACAAAAACAGCATGGTACTGGTACCAAAACAGGCGGGTGGACCAATGGTACAGAATAGAGGACACAGAAACCAATCCACAAAACTACAACTATCTTATATTTGATAAAGGGGCTAAAAGCATGCAATGGAGGAAGGATAGCATCTTCAACAAATGGTGCTGGGAAAACTGGAAATCCATATGCAACAAAATGAAACTGAATCCCTTTCTCTCGCCATGCACAAAAGTTAATTCAAAATGGATCAAGGAGCTTGATATCAAATCAGAGACACGCCGTCTGATAGAAGAAAAAGTTGGCTACGATCTACATACTGTGGGGTCGGGCTCCAAATTCCTCAATAGGACACCCATAGCACAAAAGTTAATAACTAGAATCAACAAATGGGACTTACTCAAACTAAAAAGTTTTTTCTCAGCAAAAGAAACAATAAGAGAGGTAAATAGGGAGCCTACACCCTGGGAACAAATCTTTACTCCTCACACTTCAGATAGAGCCCTAATATCCAGAGTATACAAAGAACTCAAAAAATTAGACAATAAGAGAACAAACAACCCAATCAACAAATGGGCCAAGGACCTGAACAGACACTTCTCAGAGGAGGACATACAGTCAATCAACAAGTACATGAAAAAATGCTCACCATCTCTAGCTGTCAGAGAAATGCAAATCAAAACCACCCTAAGATACCATCTCACTCCAGTAAGATTGGCAGCCATTATGAAGTCAAACAACAACAAGTGCTGGCGAGGATGTGGGGAAAAGGGTACACTTGTACATTGCTGGTGGGACTGCAAATTGGTGCAGCCAATTTGGAAAGCAGTATGGAGATTTCTTGGAAAGCTGGGAATGGAGCCACCATTTGACCCAGCTATTCCCCTTCTTGGTCTATTCCCTAAAGACCTAAAAAGAGCATGCTACAGGGACACTGCTACATCGATGTTCATAGCAGCACAATTCACAATAGCAAGACTGTGGAACCAACCTAGATGCCCTTCAATAGACGAATGGATAAAAAAAATGTGGCATTTATACACAATGGAGTATTACTCTGCATTAAAAAATGACAAAATCATAGAATTTACAGGGAAATGGATGGCATTAGAGCAGATTATGCTAAGTGAAGCTAGCCAATCCCTAAAAAACAAATGCCAAATGTCTTCTTTGATATAAGGAGAGTAACTAAGAACAGAGTAGGGACGAAGAGCAGGAGAAGAAGATTAACATTTAACAGGGATGAGAGGTGGGAGGGAAAGGGAGAGAGAAGGGAAATTGCATGGTAATGGAAGGAGACCCTCAGGGTTATACAGTGGAGGGGGTAGAGAGAGAGGAGGGGAGGGGAGGGGAGAGGTGGGGAGGGGGGAGGGTGGAGGATGGGAAAGGCAGCGGAGCACAACAGACACTAGGATGGCAATTTGTAAATCAATGTATGTGTAACTGATGTGATTCTGCAATCTGTGTATGGGGTGAAGGTGGGAGTTCATAACCCACTTGAATCAAAGTGTCGAATATGATATGTCAAGAAATTTGTAATGTTTTGAACAACCCACAATAAAAAATGAAAAAAAAAAAAAAAAAAAGAATTGCGAGTATGCAATGTAAAAAACATGAATTGTGTTATGAATAACAAAGTGGGGGAGAAGTAAAATGTAGGATTTTTATGTGTGATTGGAGTTATCATCATCTTAAAAGAGACTGCTATGTTTTATGTAAACTCCATAGTAACCACATAGCAAATATCTAAAATTATGCATAAAAGAAAAAGAGAGAAACCCATCAACATATACCGAAAAGCCACAAAAATTACAAAGGAAAACGAGAGGAAGATAAGTACAATAGAATGATACAACAAACTCAGAAAAATTAACAGAATGTCCATAGTAAGTCCTAACCTATCAATAACAACTTAAAATATAAATGTGTTAAACTCCATTATCAAAAAACACCAATGAATTGAATGGATATAAGCAAAGAAAAACCACAAACAAGATTGAAGTGCATGCTGCTATAAGACTCTCACTTTACCTTTAACGACACATATAGCCTGAAAGTGAAGAAATAGAAATGATACATCATGATAGATGAATGAGAGAAGGAATAGATGTATTCATATCAGATAGAATAAATTTTAAGTGAAAGACTATTAGAAGAGGCAAAGTTTTTCACTATATAAAGACGAAAACATTAATTTGTAGAAAAACATAACAATTAAAAATATACATATAATTTTAAAAATATTCATATATAAAGCAAATTTTGACAGATTGGAGAAACAGAAGTGCAAGAATATTAGGAAACACAAATACTCCACTTTTTAAATATTTTTTTGGTGGGGTAAGGGTGCCGGCAATTGAACTCAGGGGCACTCAACCGCTAAGCCATATTCCCAGCCTTATTTTTTTGTATTTTATTTAAAGACAGGGTCTACAAATACCCCATTTTTGATAAGGACTATCCAAGAAGAATACAAATTAGCAATACAAATTAGTTTGATTTATATACACTAACAAACAATGGATAACAGATTTCTGAAAAATTTAATTAAAAATAATGAAATGTGCAATAGTGTCAGAGAGAATAAAATACTTAGCAGGTGAAAAATATATGAAATAAAACTATAAAACATTGATGAAGGTAATTAAAGAAGACCAGTAAAAGGAAAGACAATGGGTAGTCATGGCTTGGAATATTTAGTAATGTTAAAATGTCCATAATACCATAAATTATCTACTGATTCATTAGTATCACCATCAAAATCCCAAAATAATTTTTTACAAAACTGGAAAAAAATCCTAAAATTCATATGAACTCCCTATGACCCAGAATATCTATAGCGATATGGAAAATGGATAGCTTAGAGCTGAAGGATTCCCTTTACCAGATTTAAAAATGTACTAAAAATCTACAGCAATGAAAATGGCATGGTACTGACAAAAGGACAGGCATAAAGCCAGGAGAAGAGAAAAAAAGTACAAATGAATTAATCCACATGTATATAGGGCAATGATAATCAAAGATAATGTAAATAGGGGAAAGGATAGTCTCTTCTATAAGTACTGATCACAAAGCTGAGTATTCTCAGACAAAAGATGAAATTGTGTCCCAAACTCATGACAAATATACAAGGATAAACTAAAATAAATAAAGACTTAAATGTAAGACCTGAAACTATAAAAACCCTAGAAGAAAAATTTGGTGGAAAAATTTTCTTGCCATTCATCTTGGCAACAATTTCATGAATATGATACCAAAGGCACAGTGAGAAGACGACGATATCAAAGTAAATAGCTTCTGTACAGTAAAGCAAACAACAGAGGGAAGAGGCAATCCCCAGAATTGGAGTAAGTATTTTTCAAATCATATATCTAATAAAGGATTAAAATTTAAAGCACATAAGAAACTCTTAAATCTCAACAGCAAAAAAAAAAAAAAGACAAAAAATATCCCTGTATTTCAGAAAATTAACAAAAGAATAAACATCCCCAAAGACACAAAAATTGTCAACTGGTAAATAAAAACCTGCCCATCATCATTCATCAGGAGTGAAATGCAAATCACAATGGAATATTACTCAGATTCCTGCCATACATGACAGCATGGATGAACTGGGAGGATATTACAATAAAAGAGTCACAGAACAACAAATATGGCATGGTTCTACCTACATAAAGCACCAAAATAGTCATTTACACATAACTGGAGAGTAGAAGGGTGCCTACCAGGGGTGGTGTGTGTGTATGGGGAAGAGGAAGGAGTTTGATATGAGGGGAGAAGAGTTTAATTAAGTATAAAGTTTCAGCTTTGTAAGATGAACCCATTCTAGAAATCTGCTGTACAACATTGTGGGTATATGTAACAATAGGCTACTGTTCACTGAAAACTTTGAGAACAGGGTGAATCTCAAGTGTTCTTGCCATGATTAAAATATTTATACGTGAAAATCAAATCAGATCTTACTCAGCCTAAACTTTTCCTCTGCCTCTGCAAAACAACAACAACAACAACTGCTTCTAGATTTTTAGAAAAGATGAATACAAATAATGCATACAAAACAAAGAACAACACTTGAAGAAAAAGTACATGAATAATGACCACTATATTCCTACTGATTTTTTTAACAACTTAAGTAGACCAAGGAGTTGTTAGAGTTAATATTCCATTTCTCCCTTGAATTTCTGTACACCTGAGAAAAGACATTAAAAGTCTTTGCTCCAGATTACCAATCCAAGAACATTTTATACCAGTGATCTTGATGGTTTCTCCCTTTTGCAGAGAAGACAGATTTATTTATGTCAAATATAATTAGAGATAATGTTTTCTTTTGGGAAAAGATTGAGCAAATTTGCTAAGAGTCCCCTTATAAATGTAGGGATTTCCTGAGTTTGGAGTTCTTCAAATGTGAGTGAGATTAACAGTGAGGACATCATTTGCATGGGTTCCTCTGCATCACTCTGCAGAACCTCAAGGGAAGGGAATCATGTAGGAACATGTGGCTCATGCATCTTGATGGCTTGTGAACAATAGTCATCTCTTTCTGATCCAGGAATCTTGTGCCTTCTGTCAGCTTCTTGAAATGGTGTTGGCTAATTTGTTAGCTTGTAAATAAGTAAAAATAAGTAAACTGGATAGAATCAAGACAGATGATACCCATAGTAGTGGACTTGGATTACTTGGAGTAGTCAAAAAAAAAAAAAAAAAAAAAACAAGGTAGACAAGAGAACACCCATGGAAGTTGTTGCAAGAGGATGTTGGTGAATGTTGAAAGAAGATTTAAGGTAACTATAGTCCAATTATAGCACTCTACTTTATCAGGCAGCACTAGTTCAAATGGGTAAACAAGCTAAAATATAGGCCAACATGAAAAAATAACAAATCTAATTTTTTTTTTGGTACTAAGGATTGAACTCAGGGGTACTCGACCACTGAGCCACATCCCCAGCCCTATTTTTTTTGTATTTTATTAGAGACAGGGTCTCACTGAGTTACTGAGTGCCTCACAATTGCTGAGGCTGGCTTTGAACTCATGATTCTCCTGTCTCAGTCTCTCAAGTCACTGGGATTACAGACGTGTGCCACTGTGCCCGACTAACAACAAACCTATTAATGAAGAGTTGGTTTAGAAAGATGGTGTGCCTTGAAACCTTATTATAGGAGAATAGATCAGAATTGGTATCATGTACATGTGGTGAGAGGGCTGGCTAAAAAGCAAATTAAAAGATAATTTTTCAGGAAGGTTCAATAGTAGGATTTGAGTATTGGAAACTGTAATAGACTGGATGAATTGTGAGATAACTAAAAAATCTGATTTAATAATTTTTGCAGTATTTTCAGATGTTAAAAATCATACTTAATATCATTTTCCCAAGGAGATTATTTGCAATTTGGTAGTCTGTAATGATGTTGGGAGAAACGCACATAAGAAACGCTCAGACATCCAGTGCAATGAACTGTGTAATTGCAGTCTCTTTTATTTCACAGATGGAGCTGAGACTGAAAGAAGGGAGGTTTTCTATCATATTCACTGGGGGAGAGTTGGGCTCTACCATTTACTTCCTGAGAACAACATTGGAGGAATAAGGATTAGGTAATGAAGCAGTGCTATCAAGAGATCAAGGATAGTAAAGGAAGACAAAAGTCACTGAGAAGTGTGGGCTCTACAAAGAAGTACAATTTTAAAACTAATTTATATCCTTCAGGAGTTGTGGAAGGGAAGTGTTTGCCTGAATGAAGATATCAGAACCACATGGGAAAGGGGTGGTGTCTGTCAAGTCTGATAAGAACTTAATTGCTTTTGGCCAAAAGTATTATTTTAGTTACCTTGTCATTGCTGAGACCAAAATATCTGGCAAGACAACTGAGAGGAGGAAAAGTTTAATTTGGCTCATGGTTTCAGAGATTTAGTTCATGCTTGGCTGACTCTATAGCTCTGGTCCCAAGGTGAGACAGAAAGAACATCATGCAGGAGGGTGTGTGAAAGAAAGCGGCTCAGGACATGACAGCCAGACAGCAAGAGAGAGAGAGAGAGAGAGAGAAAGAGAGAGAGAGAGAGAGAGCAAAATATTAACCAAAGGAATATACCGAATGACCTACTTCTTCCAGTCACACCATAACTGCCTACTGCTTAAAAACCAGGTTAATCCATCAGTGGATTAATCAACTCACTAGATTAGGGCTCTGATAATCCAATCATTTCATCTCTGAACATTCTTGTATTTTCTCATACATGAGTGTTTGTGGGACACTTCATATCTAAACAATATCAGGTTTATAAGTTTGTTAAAATTTTCATGGGGACTTTTGTACAGAAATATTTATCATGAATTGATACAGTTAGCACTGAAATTTAGAAATAAAAGGTACTGAAAGTCTTGATTTCCGAATTGACCAAATCTCTACTGTTCATTCATTTAGAATCAACTAAAACAGATCTCTACTGATGCACAGAAATATCTTGATGTATTATAACTAAAATTTAATATCACAATAATGAGAGAAAAGATAAAATACAGTTGATAGTCAACTCTATTTAAAATTCAGATCATGTCTTTGAACAAATATTAAGAATGGTAAACAGAAGTAGTATATCCCTTATTCCCATTGACTTTCTATTCCTCTACTCTTCCTGACAGATATAATTAATGGAATGCAAAAATTTTAATAATAACCTAAAACAAATATCATGGGAAATCTATTCTTGTAATTATACTGAAAAAAATGTAGGCTTGATTCATGTTGTTTTACCAATCTATCTATTTGTCCATCTAAATAATACTGTTACTTAATCAAAAAAAGATTAACATTTTTATTTCTGTGCATTAGAGATAAGAAAAGTGAGCACTAGAGAGTTTAATTAAATTGCCCAAGATCAAAAATGAATATATCATAAAACTTTGGTTAAAAACTTGATATACTATTCACTTTACATCCACCAGAATATAATAACATGTTTAGTATCATGCTAAGTTTGTGTGTAGAAAAATTATGCATAGTAAATTTATTGTAGCTAATATTTAAAACTGAATGTCATCAACAATGTTTATATTGAAAACAACCTATCAGATTGCTATTACTCATCTCCTAATCCTTCTTTCTATGGAATTTTATAAAAACAATAATAATAATTGCTTGTATGATACTAGAGTTAATTTTGATCATGAGCCAATGTTGAAAGCTAGGATATCAAATTTTTCTTATTTTAGAAGATATTAAGATGTCGTCATGAAGTAAAATTTACTATTTGTTTCTTTCTAGTCTTTTTCTTTTATTTTTCTTTAGGCTTTTACAAGCCTCCCACATAGCCAGGTCTTCCCCAAATTAAGGTATATGGTGTGCAAGCATCAATAATAGTTTTGAATAGCCATTCTGTTTTATTTTTTTCCCTTTTAAAACTTCAAAGCACATAGCTACATCACATTTATTTACCATGTTATTTCAGCTTGGGAAACCATTTTAAGAACTAGAAATAGGTACATAAATGACACGTTAAATTTTCATCAGCAAGTCAGTGAAGTGTTTCCCTATTTGACACATCATAGTGTGTAATGAAACATAATGGTGTGAAACTGCTAAGTTGAAAGACACTGCATGAGGCCTGCCCAGAATGGGAAAAAGTCCTTTTTACAATGTATGAATCATAGTTAAAAAGGTAGTTTGGGATTGTTTTAATAGAATAATTCACATGGACTTTTATACTTTTGATATTTTGATTTTTAAGTATATATACTCTGGATAATATCTCTCTTTCCAAGTTTTACCATGGCACAAAATAGGTGATTTCCTAATAAGAAGTTGTATTCAATTCAAAAAAATTCTTCTGAGGGTATATTAATAAAAATGACAACAAAACCAAAACCAGATCTATATTTTTTTCTGAAATTTTATTAAATGCTTTACATATTTTAAATTTCCAAAAGTATATGAATATATGATAATTATTCTTCTTACTTTCCAAATGAATACATTGAGACTTTAAAGTTGCTAAGTAATTTGTTAAATCACAAGGTGAATTACTAGAAGTCAGTTTGTCCCTCTTTGCTTTCAAAGACCACATTCCTCATTGCAGCAGGAATTGAGTAATTTTGTCAGTTCCATTAAAACTATAACAAGTGCCCGGAAATTAAAATGCCAGAAAAGTAATGCATCATGTTTCATTATTATTGTTGTATTGAGGAGGTGAGGAGAGAATACCTAATCCCTTTAGAATTATCTTTGTGAAAGGTATGGCATTTCAGATAAGGATTAAAGAATAGCTGTAATTTGGATAAAGAATTTATGGCTGAAAAAAGCAAAAGGTGAGGACCCTAGAACAGCAAGCAGCTGCAATGGCCTCAGATGAGGGACTTTTGGCAGTGACCTAAATCAGAACAAGCTGACTTTTCACTTTTGTAGACTCATGAAGTGAAGTTTTCATAACCTGAATTATAAATTGTCAGTTTCATATATCCTAAATACCAAGGTGGAGGCTCTATGGGTCCCAAATTCCTTTATTTCAGAACAAATATAGATTTTACAATGCTTTTTTAATCAATATTTAACCTGAATAGTAATAGTATGAATTCTCCCTAAAATCAGTAAAAAAGGGGGCTCTTGAATATCAGGTCCTAGATAAGTTTTCTTTTTTTCCCATGTGACTATATTCTGAATTGTGATAGTAATACTTTATATAAAAATGTTAAATTGCACCACCTTAGCAGCTATGTTGACCTGCTTCTGATTCTCAGTTTCACTTTCAAACATCAAAAAATGATCTTGGAAGACTTGGGAGAACCAAGTCTTAGATGATCCAATTTTGAAGATACAAGCAACGGAATGCCCAAAGTTTCTAGGTTCTAAATCAAAGTCATAATATTTTAATATATTTATTTTATTTTTTATTATTTTTTAATTTATATATGCCAGCAGAATGCATTACCATTCTTATTACATATATAGAGCACAATTTTTCATATCTCTGATTGTATGCAAAGTATATTCACACCAAATCGTGTCTTCATACATGTACTTTGGATAATGATGTCCATCATATCCCACCATCAGTTCTAATCCCATGTCCCCTCCCCTCCCCTCCAACCCCTCTGTCCTATCTAGAGTTCCTCTATTTCTCCCATGCTTCCCCCTCCCTATCCCACTATGAATCAGCCTCCTTATATCAGAGAAAACATTCGGCATTTGCTTTTTTTGGGGGGCGTTGGCTAACTTCACTTAGCATTATCTTCTCTACCTCCATCCATTTATCTGCAACGCCATGATTGTGTTCTCTTTTATTGCCGATTAATATTTCATTGTGTATATAGGCCACATTTTTTTAATACATTCATCTATTGAAGGACATCTAGGTTGGTTCCACAGTTTAGCTATTGTGTATTGTGCTACTATAAACAATGATGTGGCTGTGTCCCTGTAGTATGTTGTTTTTTAGATTGAGGAGAGGGCTAGCTGGGTCAAATGGTGGTCCCATTCCCAGATTTCCAAGGAATCTCCACACTTTTTTCCATATTGGCTGCACCAATTTGCAGTCCCACCAGTTGTGTATGAGTGTGCCTTTTTCCCCACATTCTAACCAACACGTGTTGTTGTTTGTTTTCTTGATAGCTGACATTCTAACTGGGGTCAGATGGAATCTTACAGTAGTTTTGATTTGCATTTCTCTAGTTGCTAGCAATGATAAACATTTGTTCATATGTTTGTTGATTGATTATATATCATCTTCTGAGAAGTGTCTGTTCAGGTCCTTGGCCCATTTATTGATTGGGTTATTTATTTATTTATTTTTTTGGTGTCCAGCTTTTTGAGTTCTTTAATACCTTAGAGATTAGTGCTCTATCTGATGTGTGAGGGGTAAATATTTGCTCCCAAAATGTAGGCTCTCTATTCAACTCACTGTTTCTTTAGCTGAGAAGAAACTTTTTAGTTTGATTTCATCCCATTTATTGATTCTTGATTTTAACTATTGTGCCACAGGAGTCTTATTAAGGAAGTTGGGGCCTAATCCCACATGAGGAGATTAGAGCCTACTTTTTCTTTATTAGATGTAGGGTCTCTGGTTTAATTCCTAGGTCCTTGATCCACTTTGAGTTAAGTTTTGTGCATGGTGCAATATAGAGGTTTAATTTCATTTTGTTGCATATGGATTTCCAGTTTCCCCAGCACCATTTGTTGAAGAGGCTCTTTTCTCCAATGCATGTTTTTGGCGCCTTTGTCTAATATAAGATAACTATAATTTTGTAGGTTACTCTCTATGTCCTCTATTCTGTACCATTGGTCTACCAGTCTGTTTTGGTGCCAATACCACGCTGTTTTTATTACTATTGCTCTGTAGCATAGTTTAAGTTCTGATATAGCAATGCCACCTGCTTCACTCTTCCTGCCAAGGATTGCTTTAGCTATTCTGGTCTCTTATTTTTCCAGATGAATTTCATAATTGCTTTTTCTATTTCTCTGAGGAATGCCATTGGGATTTTGATCAGAATTGCATTAATTTTTGTATAGTGCTTTTGGTAGCATGATCATTTTAATAATATTAATTCTGCCTATCCAAGAGAAAGGTAGATCTTTCCATCTTCTAAAGTCTCCTTTGATTTCTTTCTTTAGGGTTCTATAGTTTTCATTATATAGATCTTTCACCTCTTTCATTGATTCCCAAGTATGTATGTATGTATGTATGTATGTATGTATTTTGAGGATATTGTAAATGGGGGCAGTTTTCCTCATTTCCTTTTCTGAGGATTTGTCATTGAGAAACAAAAATGTATTCGATTTATAGGTGTTGATTTTATATATAGTTACTTTGTTGAATTCATTTACTACTTCTAGGAGTTTTCTGGTGGACCTTTTAGGGTCTTCTAGGTATAGAATCATATCATCAACAAATAATGTTAATTTGAGTTCTTCTTTTCCTATGAATATCCCTTTAATTTCTTTCATCTGTCTAATTGCTCTGGCCAGTGGTTCAAGAACCAAGTTAAATAGAAGTGGTGAAAGAGGGCATCCCTGTCTTGTTCCAGTTTTTAGAGGGAATGCCCTTTGCTTTTGTTTTTGGTGATCAATTCTCATTTTTGCCTTATACTGGCCTTGAACTCCTAAGCATAAGAAGCCCCCTGCCACAGTTTCCAAATGGCTGGAATACAGGCACATATGACACACCCAGGTTGTTGCTACTGTTGTTTTATTAATAAAATTAGTGTTCTGGAAAGAGTATTTAGTTTTCAATATTTTACAATGCTTTTAAATATATAATAGTATTTTTCTCTAACAATTCAATACCACAATTATAAAATCTTTGAATATGAACCGGGTAAATGTTTTGATATTTTTACAATGTTCTTAATTGAGGCTATAATTATTAGTCCCTTAGGTTTTAATTTTCTTATTTTTTCTTGGGTCAGCTGTGTAATAAAAGATCACAGGGCTGGATTTATTGTTCTTTGCTTCAACACTCAATGACCAAAGATTTTTGCAGTGTTGTTCACAATAATAAGTCAGAAAAAAAAATGCTGACTGTAAATATTATGTCTTCCAATTTTAATTCATGCCTAAAAGCAAAAGAGTGACATTTTCAATACGGGGAGGGGAACGACTTTTATTTGTTATAATACTTTTAATGCTAACTCTTTTAATCCCTAACTCTTGGTAATATTATCTGATATTTTGATTCTTCAGGGGCTAGTATTCTGTTTTAAACTAAAATGCAATGATTAAAATTCTTACATTTAAATTTTTTATAAAAAGGAAAAATAAAATTTATTTTCCCCAAGTAATAACTAATATGACAAAACAATTCTAATGTGACAGAATATTTCAAACTAAAGTGGAAATGTATACATACCCTTAAATCCAAATGATATATACTTTTATGATTTTTGTTGCAACTATTATCAAAGCCTAATAAATTCAAGAAAATATGAAAGTGTATAATGTTGACTTCCACTATGATACTCTCTCTCTCTCTCTCTCTCTCTCTCTCTATATATATATATATATATATANATATATTTCATTTCTGCTTGCAATCTTTAAAGAAAAAATGTGTTTTTAGTGGAAGTATTGCTAGAAACTCCCATCCTAATTGTGTCTCCCACTTCCGAGTTTGTGGTGAAGGTAAGATCTTCCATTGCACTACATGTCTTCCCCTCTTTAATGAGGCTGAGTGAATCTCCAGTACTTTTTTCATACTGAGTGGATTTTTGAGAGCAAAGTACATAATTTGCCGTTACATTTAAATATAAATAAAACAACCCTGATTCTCAAGTAGAGTTCAGACACTTAGAAGTGAATAAATCATGTCAATATTCAGTCCCTATGCTTAACCAGAAATACCATTTCCTCTCCTTCATTTTATGTTTTAGTTCATTAAATAGAGCTATAAAATATAGTACTCAAATAATCTTCTATAAAAATCTTATATTAGTCAATCAATTCAGAATGGACATTTACTAATTGCTTCTTTCATTTAGCATTTTTTCATTCTTTATTTCCACCACACATCACTGGAATATCTTATGGAAGAGCATGTCTTATCTTATCACTTTATTCCTCATTTCAAAGACATAGAGACATCTGTTCTTTACTGTGTCTTAGTCAAAATATCCTTACCATTCCTATTTCAGTTCCTGTACCTCCTTGCAATAAACTACTCCTTGTTGCAAAACTTGTCAGGAATAAACTTTCAGCTTCCCATTTCTGTTTATTTTAAATATGGAATATTAATTGAAAATGTCATTTCATTGCATTCATTGCCAACTAATTTAATTAATTTGACCCAAGTGAAAAATGGCAACAGTATTTAAATGGCCCTGGCAGTTAAACAAGTCTTACAGAGATTGATTAGACCTCATCCCACTTGGTCAGAATAGCTCCCACACTTTGAAAGTTTTTGAAATAATTTTGAACTTGACCATAATTTCTTAAGTCTTTTATCTTTGTGTTTATGACAGTTCTTCGATCTATAAGCCTAAAGTACAAGATGTCTTTTACAATGATAATAATCTCTCTCCTGCTGTTATTCCTCATTTCTGTCTGTCCCTTGACAATTTTAAAATATATGACATTCTTGTCTGTGCTATATTTGTTTCAGGACAATATATACTTATCATAATTCATCCAATCTTAGCCCAATCATCACCAGGTCTGGTTAATGTTAGCAAAAGTGAGTTTCAGAGTTCTCTCTTAATTCTAGTCTTACTGTTCTTGCAGGCTAATATTACAGGTGCCCTCATAAGAAGAGGATGATGTGCAGACATGGAGTATGTGAGGCAGAGATATGAATCTGCAAACCAAGGAATCTTAGTGATTGCCAACTACATGGGAAGTTAAAAGAAAGAAACGGAGCAGCTTCTTCCCTATAGTCTTTAAGAGAGCATGGTCCTATGGCTCTCTGATATTAGACTTGTAGTTTCAGAGGTGCTATGGCATCAGAAACTAATAGAAATTTGGATACTAAGAAGTGGGGTTCTGTTTTAACACATATATGTAAAAATGTGCAAGTGGCTTTGGAATTCTGTAATTGGTAAAGGATGAAAGAATTTCAAAGTGCATGAGACAAAAGCCTAGGCTAAACTGAAGAAATTATTAGTAAAAATAGGAATATTAAATATGATTCTCATTAACGGTGAGATTGGAAATGAAAAACATATCATTAAAAAGTGAAAGAAATGGCTGGGTGTGGTGGTGCACGCCTGTAATCCCAGAAGCTCTGGAGGCTAAGGCAGGAGGATCATGAGTTCAAAGCCAGCCTCAGCAAAAGTAAGAAGCTAAGCAACTCAGTGAGAACCTCTCTCTAAATAAAATACACACACAAATACACACATACACACACACACACACACAAATAGGACTGGCGATGTGGCTTAGTGGTCATGTGCCCCAGAGTTCAATCTCCAGTACCTCCACCCACTGGGGGGAAAAACGTGGAAGAAATGTGGTTATTTTTATAAAGTGGCAGAGAACATGTTCAAGTTGTATTTTCTTGGAAGGAAAGTAAAACTTTTAGGTAATGAACTTGGACATCTAACTGAGGGATTTCCAAGAACAGTATTGAAGGTGTGGCTTGGTTTTACCTTGTTTTCCAATAGTAAAACTCTAAGAAAGGGGCTACGAAATTTAAATTCCATGCACAAAGGCATGTAATGAAAGTAAAGCTAAGAAGTAATGTAAGAAAATGAAAGTTTAAGAAGCAACTCTCTTACATATGTATAATATCTTTAAAAAGCAACTTAGTTTGTACAGCAGCCAAATTAAAGGAAGCGGAGAGAAGTCATGGGAAAGAAACTACATGACAGGATGACCTAGGATTGAGAAACCTCAGAAAATAAAAGCAGATGGAGAGTACACCCAGAGGTGTGGAATTCATTCTCCTTGTTCACCATTTTATTTAAGAGAGCTGAAGCACCTTCTTCCTTCCCAGTTAGATTTACCCAATAAAGAAAATTAAGGGAGAATAAATTAAAAATCCAAGACACTGTTGTAAAACAATCTGTTTCTATGTTAGCAGAAAAAAAAAGGAGCTCTTTATTTTTTCCTCATCTGAACCAAAGGAAATTCCAATGTCTTTGGGGATGGAAGTGAGGTGAAAAGAAATTTTTCAGTGATGAATAATAACAAAAAAGGGATCTAAAACAGTACATACACCAAGATAAAAGAAATGAACAAATAATGAAATAGAAAAGTATCACTTGGTAACAGGCAAAGAAAGTCCATGATAAAAATATTACTAATGGAGCAAAATTAAAATTTTGATTAAATATTTCAACAGGAATTATGAAGAAAATGCAGGCAAAATTAGTATAATATATACCAAAATTGGAATTTTGAAAGTTGAAAAATAGTGGGAAAGAACAAATATTTAAAGATACTGGTACTTCTGGGTTTCATCCTAAATTTCATTTCTTTGTAAAACTTACAAATTATATAGACAAATTAATAATATGTAAATGTTATTCTCATCTTTTGACCCCTAGCATGTAAATACCTGTAGGAACTTGGAAAAACATCTTTAAAAAATAAACATGGTTGATCATTGGAATGAATCAATACAATCTCAGAGCTATGGCAACTTGCTTAATTTCCCTAGAGTAATTCTGCAGGCCTGAAATAATGTATACAAAAGAAAATAACAAAATGTGAATTGCCAGGGAGTGGCATTTTGCTATTCCTCTCTCCTTACATCTGAAATCGGGTTATTTCCATTATAATATAAAGCTTACCCTGCAAGCAGAAAGCTAAAGTCAAAGTTTAGGTAAAACAATCTGGCACCATTTGGGTGATAATCCTGACATAATGTCTTGTAGTAACCAACGTATCATCGTCATATTCATTGAAGTTGTTGAAACTTGTAAACCCTCCAGCTCAAATCAGAAGATCGACAAAGTTACCTCTGGCTCATTTGAAAGGACTGTGTTCCCAGTTTACCAAAAAGTCAACCATCTGCATAATACAAGTTTTATATAAAAATAAATTAAATCAGTTTACAAACCAGTAATTTGTGCACTGTCATGAAAATCTCTTTTGATTTCACAAAATTGGCAGTTTTATGCTGCTTATTGTGTTTGAACAACTAAAAAACAATAGTAGAAAAATAAAATGATTAAGTAAAATGGAAAAATGTAGAAGTGGGGTTTCAAAATAAGGTCTGAAGTATCTGAGATGATCTTGAGGAGAAATATTTAATGTAATTTTATCTCCCTAATAATGATTAGAGATTATCATAAAAGGTTATTATGCTTAACATTTAATTTTTAATTTCCAAACTTATGGGTGATAAGTGGTGAAAGAAATGTATTTTTCAAAAATATGTCTGCATCAGTTATGTTCTTGAAATACTGAATTGAGTGTGTGCCTATAATCCCAGTGGCTTGGGAGACTGAGACAGGAGGATTGCAGGTTCAAAGCCATCTCAGCAATTTAGTGAGGCTATAAGCAATTTAAGACACCATATTTCAAAATAAAAAATAAAAAAAGGGATAGGGATGTGGCTCAGTGGTAAAACACCCCTGAGCTCAATCCCTGCTATAAAATAATAAAAAATTGAATTGATATTTTATGATGCCTTCTCATGACTCCTGTAGGCAGTCATTAGCATGTTTTAAAATAACAAGACATACAGTGGGAGTTCTCATGCCATCCCCATTTTCAGTGCCCCATCATATATAATGAGAAATTTTTCTGGGATATTGAAAAGAATATTTCATCAGTGGAATGTGCCATTTATTTAAAGACAAATATGCATATAACAAAATTTACTGTCCCTAAAAAGAAAAATAAATTCAATCATTTAAAAGGGATTACCTAAACTCTAAGAGGTAAATGATCAATTCCAGGTCACTTAGAAATCTATTAGTATTTGACTTAAAAAATTATGTTTTAATAGACATGGTAACTAGATTATTCTAAACCTAGACAATGTATGTTTGTATGGGGATTGCTAGAATTTTAAAACCCATCTTTTAGAATCCTACAACCTAAGCTAACAGTATTATCTACTATCAATATCTTTATTTGTAATTAGAACAAATTAAGTTTAATTTTGTTTTGAACATCTTTGTATTTTAATAATGAGAGCTCATTTGAGATATCCTGCAGTGTGAAAAATTTACTGTGTAAAATTTCAGTTTATATATTCAGATTACAGTATCTTTTAATTTATCTTTTCTGTCAGTGGGCTAGATGTTGCTAAACTTAATTCCACATCACACCCTTCACTTGAAAACTCTTAGGTCTTATTTAGTATTCTGAACTCTCTTGTTTTTATCTTTTCTAAAAATAGATAGATGATAGAAAGATAGACAGATATAGATATTAATCATGCATTCCCCCAAATGTAATTCTTATCATCTCAGTACACATTCAGTCATTTCATAAATCTCCAAATAAATATATCCTTTTACCCAATTAATCATTCTAGCTGTCATATGGCTTCCCAATTCTTTTAGTATGTATATTTCCACAGATGCTCATTACTCCTATGCTAGATGTCAAGAAGCACAGAACATACATTGGAAAACACAGGCAGTTTCTCTGCTCCCAGACAGTCCATAGTGCAGTGGGGAAATAATCAGAAAGTCTTGGTATGGCATTTTTCATCTTCCCTATTTTGAAATGTTATCCTTGCTTTCTTAACCATAAACATCTCTTACTTATTCTTCATGGCTGAACTTCAAGCTCAGTGATTTTTTTCTTCCTTGAACTTGTTTTCCACTGTGCCTCTGAGCAGCCGACCATATACTTGTGTTTACAGTTGCTTTACAGTGATACAACTGTGAACTTTTTACCTTGTCATCACTATCACCCCTCGTCAGTCATGTGGCACAAAGTTAATACTGAGAGCTTTTTTCCAAATAAACCATGATTTGTTTTTTGAGAGCAAGTGTATATTATATATTATTTACAATTTTATATTAAATATGCACACACATACATACACACACACACGCATATATATATATATANATATATATATATATATATATATATATATATATATAATTTTAATAGATCGCAAAGCACAAAACATACTATAGCTGATAAAAAATGATCTGCTGGAGAATGCAAAGATTTTCACCCAATGTATAGAGTGGGCCAGATCATAGATGAGTACTCCTGACTCTTGTTACTCCTGACCCTTGTCTACATCATGAAGTTACTAGAAAAAACAGAACCTTAAATCCTACAGGCTTATTGACTCCTAGGCTGCATTTCAACAAAAATTCTTAGGTAGTTTCTTTTATATCAGAGTTTGAAAAATAGTTTATAAGTCCATGTTTCTATCAATAGTGGCATTTAAGCCATAGCTAACAGGTGTCCCAGAAAGCAGTGATTTTTTTTTTTTTAAGGAGGAATAGTTGGTTAGAAAGATCCATATAGAAGTGAAAAGAGAACAAGATTTTGCTGTTCTAAGGGTTCTTCATACAAGGGAAATAAGAACAAGGAAGGCTTTCAGATTATTTGGTTTATTCTTAGAATGATGGTTGCTTGATTGCTAGTTATTAATTAATAGTTGACTGTCAATTATTAATATGAAACACAAGAAAAAATTATTAATATGAAGCAAAAGAAAGAGTTATGATTCACTCAATATATATAAAATTTATCATTTTAAACAAGGAATATATATTGTAATTACTTGGTGCTTTTAAAATATCCTTATGCTCTAGTCCAATCCTAGGTACTTTAAGTCAAGAGATTCGGCACAAGATCAAAGTTTACATAAAGTTTAAAAGTACATGGGATTGAACATAGAACACTGCCTTATTGAATGAGCTGCCTTAATTACACTCACTGGTATTCTAGTAAAGTTTCTAGAATTAACAGCAAATCATTTGCTGTTTAAGCTTCTGTACCTCCTGCTTTCTCTCAAACAATGATTTTCTGGCTTAAATTTTCTAAATTGGAATGAGTGTTGCCCTATGAGATAATATCAGTTCTCAAATTTAGTGCTATTTGGAAAAGTTTTCACAGTGATACAAAGTTATAATACAAAAATTTCAATAATACAAAGAGCAATAGTACAGGAAGAAGATGGAAAAGGAGAAGAGAAGGATCAAAGACCAAGAAACAGAGGAGGGGAAAGAATGGAGACAGGAGAAGGAAGAGCTGGAATACAAATAACAAACAAACAAACAAACAAACAAACAAACAAACCAATCCAGAGAAAAGGAGAAACCATATGGAGTAACGTTGGAGACAGAGGATAGAAAATGAAAGGAAAATAAAAAGCTTGAAAAATAACAGGAAAAAAATGGAAGAAAGAAAAGAGAAAAAAAAATTAGAACTGTTATTCAATGATGTGTTGTTTTCTTTCTTATGCTATAGTTTCACACCCAAGAGGAAAATCTTCTATGCCAACTACTTGTTATCTACATCTTTTACTCTGCCAAATATAGATGACAAATTCTTTCCCTCTGCCTCTTTTATATTATTATTATTTTCACCGAGTTCAGAGATGTTGGAAATGTGACATTTGTGGATTGACAGTCCAAAATGTAAAGTTACAAAGTTTAACTGGTGAAATCATATGTGTCCCTGGTGAGATGTTCTGAAGGAGATTGTTTCATAAGAATGGCAGTTTTAGGAATAAACTGCCCAAGCAAACACTGGAAATTTTTCCATAAGTCCATTTTTTAGTATTCTGGGTCATTTTTTAGTACTCAGATTTATGGCATTTTGTGATTGTTTTAAGTAAGCTTCTTTCATATTGGTGATGATCAACAATAACCGAAATATAGCAACATAATGATTACTCATATAGCAATTAAACTCCTCAAATTGCCAATAATCTTAAATGTTTGAAAATTGATGTCACCCTATATACATCATGCAATAGACTGTGTGCTCATACATGCCACACAAAGACACACACACATATTTCTCAGTGCATGCTAAATGGCCTGTTTTAGATCCACCACCAAGCCCTAAGAATAAAAATAAAAATTCACATACCAATCTAGAGCCATTATGTGATTTTTTCAGCAATCACAGGATGATTGCATGCTTTTTAATTTCTGCTTTCTGAGAGGAAGGGCAGTCATCTGAAACTTTTTTAACTAATTTTATTCTGTCATATTTTTTAAAGTAGTTAATGATATGGCTTCTGAAAAAAAAACAACTATGTTTAAGCTGAAAGGGAGTACATGTCAGGATATTGAATAAAACTTTGCATCTTTCCTACCAGAATAACATCAACATTAGAAACAACAACCAAAATAATATTATCTTCTCTGGAAAATTTAAAACAAACAAATTATGAAATTTACTCATTTCATGACTTTCTTCTCTTTCTTTCTTATATTGCTTTAATTACTTAAGAAAAATAATTATACATGGTTAAATTATTGAATTATGTCCTTCAATACAGAGATAGCCTTTAGTGTTTATTTTAAAGAAACACATATAAGAATCGATGATTTTTGTCATAGAAAATTTACAAATATAAATAGCTTTGCAACTCTCTGAAATTATATATGTATAAAACAGCATTCTATATAAAAAAGTATTAAGTTATTTAAATCAATAAGTATTAAACATATACCTACTATATGTGGAGAGTGGTGACAGAAAATGAAAGAGCAGTGTCTGAAATTGGGGTCTCTGATGACCTCATGGTTGTGGCATGCTTGGTGCCTGGGAAAGTTTCTGTGCAAATGTGCAGGTGCCTAGTTGTTATGGTAATGCCCTTCATGAGGAAGCTCTGTGCTAGAGTCTTATCAGCCTCAACCTTGATCTCAGGCACACAGTTCTTGGGAAGAGAGGAACTCTTTTGCTAGACAACCACAGGGTTTCACCAAGCTCCTCTTCTCCTGAATCTGCCCCCATAACAGTAACTTTAAACAATGGACTTTCTTTCCTGAGAGCTACACTGCACATTGCAACTGTAGAACATAACTGCAGAATAATCTGCATACTGTTGTTAACTTTGTGACTTTCATGAGTACAAAGAATAATGCTTTCATAGTCTTTAATCTGATAATGAGAAATATATAAATAAAGGTTACTGGCATAATTCTTTAGACCTGCTTCTGCATTAGAGAGAAGCACTACTCTGGATCCCAGATGTTATCTTCAAATCTGAGTTTATGAGTCTTTATTTTTCTTATCCCCTTTGGTCCCTCCTCAGAACTTGCTAGATTGGCCACACTGGTTGTGGCAACTGTATGTTAGCAGCTATACTAGGTTCCAGGGGAAATTCTCTTTTAAGTTGTGCTCTTAGACTTACACAATTGAGAACCGGAGGATGTCAATGAAGAGTAAATTTCAATAAAATGTATTAAATACTATACCAATGAAGTACAAGATAATATAGTGTTAAAAGTGAGGTACTCAGTTGACATTAGAAGTTTAAGAGGAAATTTGAAGTGTACATGTAATGCCTAACTTGAATCTGACATGTATCTGAGAGAAGAAGGCAGGAAGAACATTCCTCACATCCCCAGCAATTGAATGAGTATATAGGGAAGTCTGGGACTTACAAGAGCATATGATGTAATAGGATAACACTAAATTGTTCCACATTTTTTTTTTGAAACTTCAAATCTTTAAAGCAGGTACTCTTGGAAGGGTTAGTACCTTGGAGTGGGTTCTGCCAGAAACAGACTCAAACTCAGATTCATGTGTAAGGACTTTATTAAAGAAGAGTTCTCAGAATATGGTCTGATAAACCTTATATCTAGGACCAATAAAAGAAATGGGAACATACTGAAAATTTGTATTTTCAGACAAAGAATAAAAACTGTAGTTCAAAGATTGTCCCCAGTGGAGGTAAAGAATATTGGCTTCCATCCTCCTGCCTAGCCACTTAATGGGATCAGTTCCACTCGGGACCCTAAAACACCAAGAACTCCATGCTGTCTTCCTGGTGGGCAAAATGGAGTCAGCTGTCAGGGATAGTATTCCAAAAAAGGTCTCAGGTGTAAGCTGTTAAGGGAAAGGCCCAAAGAAGCTGTGAAGAAGCACATCAAAATGAATGAAAACACCTAAGGGAATCTGTAGAAAGCACCAACATAGTTCCTTATAGGTAGACCAAACTAAGCTTTCATAAATGGGATTGCATTATGGATAATCAAAGAGTCAGACTAGACTGAAGATTTTTTAAAGGCTTTTATCAAAGTATAATTTACATATTTTAAAAACCACCCATTTTGAATGTACAATTCAATGATTTATAGTAAATTTGCTGAGTCCTGAGATCACCATAATCTAGTTTTAGAACACTTCTCATCCCAATAGGATCCCTTATGCCAGAAGACAGTTAATCCTCATTCTCCCCTTAAGTCCAGGTAACTACTAATCTCTTTTTCCTTAGATTTTTCGTTTTCTGAACATATCCTTCAAATCTAATCAAATTATGTGGTCTTTGGGACCTGAATTATTTCTATAATATACTTAGAATAATGTGTTTACCTAATATTATGGATTACCCATTTTATCCCTGAATTAATCAATACAAGTAATAAATTATAGGTTATAGATTAGGATTAGAAAATATAGATTAATGGAATAGGAAGGATAATAGGTTTATAAGATAAGTGTTATAAAATTGGTGATATTAAGTTACCTTAATCTGTCGTAGTTATGATAGAAGTAACAGTAAGATAGAAGAGATAGTAGTACAATCATGTAATGATATAACTATAAGACATAGGATTTAAGGTTGTTAGCAACAAGATATAGACAATGTAAGGTGATAAGTGTATGCTCTTAGGTTAAATATGGTTACAGACAGTTATAAGTCAATAGAACAATAGTTAAATATAAGAAATAGTTATAGACAAGTAAGTATAGCCATAGTGACTCCATCTTTAGGTTCCTGTGTGAAATAGTTATATAAGCTGTTTTAAAACATTTGGTTTTTTCTGTGCTTCATATACTTGAACCCAGGATGCACAGCCACAACTGTGCTTGAACCCAGGATGTGGTTGTCTGTTTCTGCTCTGCTAACTGCTATTTTTAGCCCTTGTAGCCTGCTTGCTTGCAATTTGCAGATTCCATAGGATGTGGTTTTCTTCCTTAAATATTGCAACCACAGGCAGCCTGGTGCACTTCTAACAGAAGGCTGCTTGAGGTCTGGCAGAAGTGTCCCTGTTCAGGAAAATATAGGTAAAATAAAATTCTTTGGTTTGTTTCAAATTCCGTCTCTCTGTGTTTTCGGAACAGTCGCCCCATAACTGTGTAAACCAGGATAGTGCTAACCAAAGACGGTGGGAGCGGGGAGAAAGAAAAGGAAAAAAAAAATACTCATGATCAAGTGAGGAAAATGAATGACCAAATAATCATACTAATAAAGGTAAAATTTTAAAT
The DNA here is from genome assembly GCF_001458135.2 of Marmota marmota marmota. Lineage (NCBI taxonomy): Eukaryota > Metazoa > Chordata > Mammalia > Rodentia > Sciuridae > Marmota > Marmota marmota. Next base: position 8,583,459 of record NW_026000170.1, on the reverse strand, counting down.
AACTTTCCTGATATCCTGGGAATATGTCTGAAAATTGAAGAAATGCTTTCTTGGAGAAGCTGTATTTGACTGAGGCTGAAAAATAGAATTTAATTCTAAAAAGGACAAATTGTTTCAGATAGGGGGAATTGGATGTGCCCTCTACCCGGAAGGAACACATTTGATAGAAATGAATGAGAAAATGTTGTTTGCCTGAAGTTCTGAGAGAGAAAGAAGAATGTTGGGAGGTGAGACTGAGAGAAACCAAGAGGTAGAGGAACTTAGGTCTTATTAAGTCATATTAAATATTTTGGTTTATTTTAAGATCAACAAATGTCATTGGAGTGTTTTAAATTGGATTTGTTTAGAAAGACCTACGTGAGTTGCAGAAAATTTATTTTTTAATTTTAATGTTCTCAAAATACTTTCTCTAAGCAGAAAAAAAAGACCATATCTTATTTATTTGATTCAGATTTCTGCCATGGCAAATCAAGGTTATTTTTGTTTACCCATTTATCAGTTAAACAAATAAATAGTCCCCTTTATGATAATTCTGGGGAAAAAAAAAGAGCTCACCCTAGCTCTCCTATTCTGCTTCCTAAATTGAATGGACACATTTTCTGTGCATCTGGGCATTGTTCTACAATCATCTCTTCTGTTATATGGTCATTACTGACAACATTTCTCATTTAGCAAATTTAAATATGTCATTTAATTTACTACATCACATGAACTACATGAACTAGTTCATATATCTTTTCAAATCTTTACCTTTTCTGTCTTTTAATACTAGAAATGGGAACTGAAATATTTCACTTCTTCAACATAAAATCTTACTTCTATGGCAAAATTGAAATAGTTAAGATAGTTATTGATATCATTTGAGCAAAAAATCTTACTATGTTGTGTAGAATAATCCTGATGTATTGTTTATGCATATCCAATTTAGCAATAACAGCTTTCAATATTCCTATCACACAGTAGATGATTTAAGACATGCAAAAGGTACAAAAAATACTGAAAATGGAAATCTCATGTTCAGTAAATATTCAATAACAAATCTGGAAAATAACAAGAGGATTGTTATATTGTTTGAGCGGGGAGAAAACGAATTTGAGAAATATAGCATAAATTAATAGTATACATGAGAAATTAACCTGAGATGTCAGGACTCTGTGACTGAAAAATATGCAAACTCCTAGGCACAAGCATACATATAAAACATACATATGTCATTGTCAACTCAGCTACCAGTTATAAGCAGAGTTCAAATATATACTGCTGCACACTGGAGGTGGATTCCTTTGAGTGTTTCATGAATTCCTTGTAAGTTTCTAAGAGGTACTACAAAAAGTGACCATTTGAAAGATATGGAACTCAGTGCCTTTCTTGAAACATGCTGGACACATTTCATTGAAACCAGTCTGACATTATCATCAGAAATATTCTGAATGAAAAAAATGAAACAAATTTTATATATATATATACACATACATTTTAACTCCTATTGTTCTTAGAACCCTATGGTGAATGTAAGTTATTGTCAATGTTTACAGAGGAGGAAACTGAGAATATGGGCAAAGCATTTGCCTAAAGCTGCACAACCATTAAAGTGATGTATCTAGAAATTAAACTTCCATTCTGTCTGATTCCAGAGTTCCCTAACTTAATGTTCATTTATAATTCACAGTTCCGTAGTTTTACTTTAAGTGTACTTTTCTCCTTAAAATGCCATATTAACCTCACTTACACAGTAAACCAATGTTTCTATCTTTTATAAATATTGTGGGATGAAAAAGGGAAGATTGTGCCTTTTACAGGACTTTTTCCTCAAAAAAGAAATAAAAAGTTGTGGAAAGGATTTTAATATAGAAAGATGTGACCATCAAATAAGTCATTTTAATTTTGATGACTAGAAACTTACAGCTACAAATTAAAAGGGAATGACGTATTTTACGATATTCCCAAGTAGAAGTACCGTGGGAGAAGAATTGGGCATGTAAATATTTGGTTTATTTACATTGTGCCATTCATCACATAGAAGGACTGCAATTCTGCTTTGTCAACTACTAAGATCACACCCTAAACCTAAGTCTATGTAACAACTTAGTAATTGCTCAACTTATGCAGATGACAATTCTGCTCTGTAAGAAGGACGACAAAATCAGGTAGAGTAATTGTATGGCTGAAATGAAGAGCCCTAAGAGTTGTTTGGGGGACTTTTTGCAATGTTGTACCTGAGGGTTGAATGAATTTGACACATTTTCTTCAGATCCAGGTTATATGATTCTACAACAGAGAGAAAATGATTTCCAGAAGGCTAACAAAAGGTTTGTATAATCATTACATGATGTGTATATGCATTGTGTTGTAGAAAATGAATCTCACTGTGGAATGAAAGGGATGGTGGAAGGGAGGTGGGAGGAAAGAAAAAGAAGCTTTTCTGCAGGAATATCAGAAACTCTACAGGTATTTTTAAATGTACACCTGCTGTCTCCCCACTCCTACCTTGTTCTCCCACGTGCAGCCCCACCACACACATACACACATGTACATTAGGTGCTACTGTTTGCATCACTAGTTTTGTATGTCCTTCCTTGCCAGGTTCAGCAGATGAGGGGAGGGTTGAGAATCAATAGAAAGAGAGAGAGAACTGCAGAGTAGCAGAGGGGACAATTTTCAGATCATGCAGATCACCTGTCTACCCGTAGACAGGAGTGAGTTACTTGCATATCTTGTCCTTAATTTTCTTTACATAACAGATGAGGAGTTGGAAATTTAGACATTTTAATGATCATTACATTTCTACTCTCTTCTAATATCATGTCCTTTTTGAATAGGTTCAAGATTTAGAAGTCCATAATTAACAAATCAACTGTTTCATATTAGAAACTGGTAAATATACGCAAGTAGGGTTTTGTTTTATATTGGAACATACTTGGAAGGGACTTTGCCTATTCTATCTGTCCCTTAATTTTACTTCACCTTGTTGTCTAGTCTAAACCCATTAATTGGGAAATATTTTACAAGAAATAACATAGTTTAAACTTCACTTTTCATCATTATTATATTTCAGATGCCATTGTCAGATTTATTTCTTATTTTTATATCTATTATGATCCTGAAGGCTTTAGTCCATTTATTTTGCTATCAAGCAATTCCTTTTATTATTTCCACCTACACTTAGCTGAAGTTTTTGTTTATATGTATTCAGTGATCATTTTTTTTCCCTCCTAAGCAACACTCATTTTTAAGCATTTTAATGGCAGAGGCATTTGATATATATTCTGGGCAGAGATCCAGCTTTGGAGAAAAAAAAATACAATATTTCTAACTAGTTCAACTAGTGTTAAAAAAAAATAGTACTTTTATGGCAAAAGCGGTGTTTTGCACATTAATACAATTTTTTTTCTAGCAGTGACAAACTTTCATAACCTTAGGAATAGTTTTATCATTCTGTTCAAATTAATTCTTCATTCACTTACCAAAATAATGAGTTAAAAATTTTAATTCATGATCAAATAAAATTCCTTCCTTCAGACCCATTGTCATAATGTAGAAATGTAGCAGAAGCCCCTGGATTAAGATTTCAAATGGATGTGTCAGTGAGGCTTATTGTCCAATAAACTAAAATGAGTAGGCACGGCACCATGCAAATAGACTTCTATTCTTGACAGTGGCTGCTGCATTAAAAAAAAAAAAAAAAAAAAAGGGAAAGAAAGAAAGAAAGAATGATGGTAAAAAATTATCAAGATAAATAACTGATCAAAACAGTTGGAAGGCTAAGGCGTATAGACTCAGCGATAGAGTACTTGCTAAGCATGCATGAAGCCAGGGTTCAGCTGTCCAGGCACAGTAGAAACTAA
>NW_026000170.1:8496690-8579594 GCF_001458135.2 Marmota marmota marmota | reverse complement strand
AAAAAAAAAAAAAAAAAAAAAAAAAAAAAGAAAGAAAGAAAGAAAGAAAGAAACAATTTGAAGGCAATAAGCACATGCCAAGCAAAAGAGGCTGCCTACAGACAGTGCACTGGGCTCAAGACAGTAGCTGGGAATTGAGCATAGAAAAAGGTTTAAATTGATTTTGGTCATTTCATATTCAGGGCACATCTGCCCTTCAAACTTTCTCTGAAACACAGTGTTTCAAACCCTGCGGATTCAAATCACGTCTGCTTCCGCTGTTCCCCAGCACACAGAACTGCTGCAGGAATCAAGGTCCCAGCCTTGTAATGGAAGCTTGCCCTTGGAATACTGTGCGAGCAATGGGATAATAGAATCGTGGTGTCTTAGAGTTTGCGGAGGCCTCGGTGGGTCTCCATTTTCTTCTTGTACATAACCTTGAAATATTTCTAGCAAATGGCCACATAGTTTCTACTTGAACACTTTGTATCCCAAAGAGATAATTATTCCATGATTCAAAGTCTCTGAATATTAGTTCTTCCTAATTTCACCCCCAATATATCTGCCAATTCAACATGCTCCGTTGTCTTTCAATCCACTAGTGAAAATCATAATTGTTTCATGACCATATTTGAACAGTTCAGGAACGCAGACATAACCCTATTTACTTGCATCAGTTTTATATTTTCTTACTAACTGAGTCTCATGATAATCTCATATTCAGATTCTTAACATGAATCATGCTATATTGTAAGAAACTAACTCCTAGAGACATATAAATTATGTAGTTATAAAAGAAGAGCAAAATCCTCACTGATTTCTGAATTCCAACTACAGATAGTCTTTTCTACCGTTATTGTTACTGTATGCCATCACATTTTATTTTACTTGTTACAAGAACAGACTATTTGTCAGACTGCTTTGAGTGGGACAAAAGAATATTTTCGGTGACTTTATGTCACCTAAATATTGAGAACAATAAAATACAAGCTTATACAATTTAAAATACATTTTACATTTTTATAAGATTGATTTATTTATGTGGAAACTATAGAGCCCATAGATCATTTCTCTTTTCTGAACAAAATAGTAATGTCAAATGATGTGAAAATTCTAAAGAGGTAAATTGATGTATTTTATTCCAAAAAAAAAAAAACACAACATGGTATATGTTCAAAACAAAACATACTACCCAAGCAGAACACGTTCATGTATAATTCTGTCATTTTCAAATTATGCAACCTTGGAAATTTTATTTAAGCTCTCTTGCCTTAGTTTGTATTCCACAATATATTGTTATTAAATTCTAATATAAAGCCATCAGTGTAGTGTATAATATTTGATATGCTTGGCTCAATTTGTTCTAAATAGTTCAAAGAATTGATGATGTGAAGATGATAGTGGTGATAATGAATTTGAAAATGATAATCATGATTATGACAATGATGTTGATGCATCTAACATGTTGAAAACAACAATAATAAACAAAGATATAGCCTGGATTTAGGTAGCCTGGATTTAGGCTGGGGCTGACAGATGGTGGAGAAGAAGAGAGACAGAGAAAGAAAGGAATCTATACCAGTGTTAGTTGGCTTTCTATCAGTGTAACAAAATGCCTAAAATAATGAACTTATAAAGAGCGAAGGTTTATTTTGTCTTATAGTTTTGGAGATTCTGTTCCATGATTGGTTGGCCCCACTGATTGGGTCTGTGGTGAGATAACATTTCATGGTAGGAGAACATGACAGAGCAAAACTTCTGACATCCGAGTCTTAGAGCAAAAAAGAAAAGATGGGTCCAAAGTCCTACAAATTCTGGGGGGAGCACACCCTCAATGATGTTTAGACCCATCACTAGACCCTGCCTCCTAGACCTTCCACCACCTCCTAATGGCCCCACCCTGGGGATAAAGCATTTAATATGGGCCATTTGGGAAGATTCAAGATCCAAAGTGTACTAGTCATAATAATCAACTGCATGAATTATGATTATTTCCATGCTAGAAGAAGTGCAGGGTCACTGAGTTTGGTGGAAAATGTCTGTGATCAGAATGAAGTCTAATGATGACAAACCAATTCTGAAATAATGACATGAATTTTTACTATTATAGCACCAGAGGAGATAAAATTAAACAACAACAACAACAACAAACACCTCTTTATCCAAAACAACTAACACAAAACAAGACAGAAAATAGCAATGAACAAGAGATCAAACATATTTTTTGGAAAGCAAATGAAGGAACAGTAGCAAACTTTGCAAAGGTGGGAAAGTTATTCTAGGTACTTAGAGAAGCAGACAGGCAATTTGCCATACAGAAGCTTAAGAAAACTCTTGGTCATGAGACACAACAAAAGACAGGGGCAGGCTGATATTGGGGAATCAATTAAAAGTCAGTAAGATGCATAAGCATGTTAGGTCCTGGTTTCCTTCACCAATCCTCTGGACACAGATCACTCCAGAGACAAGAGATTCAATCTATTCTGAATTTGAATGGAGGCAATAGATGGCTGGAAACAGAAAGATGAAGTAAGAACAATGCTTAACAAACATGTTAAGGTTAGAAAACCAACTGACAATTAACAATGCATTAAAAGACACATAGAAATAAGGCAAATGAGAAAGACTATAATAACTAGAAAGAGAAGGGTTGACAACTAGGTCAGATTTCTAACACTTTATCTGCTTGATGATTCTTTCCTGCTTCATGTTATATAAAAGGTGAAATGTTCCAGGCCTGGATCTTCTCCTTCCTTCTGGGTTGACATGATGGTAGAATCACAGATACTCTGGCGTTTAAGCATGCAATTTGCTGGCCAATGACTAAATGGTTTTCTCTATTTCCAATTTATTCCGACTTGGATGCTAATTTTAAAATTGTTACTTATATTATTTATTATACTTCAATGAAATGGTGTTTTCAAAAGAAAAGCAAAATCACTTTTAAGAATGAATGCTAAACAACTTCAAAATTAATATGTGATATTTTACAAAAACCACAATGACCAACTTTTTCCCTTGGAACATCATTTATTTTGCAAAATGATAGAGAATATGCAAGAACTAAAATTCAGTTTCTTCCTATGCATTCTTAGCAGTGATAACGTTCTCCCAATTGTTTGGGTTCAATTAGCTGGAAAAAAATTATTGTGTTCCAATTTTCAAAAACTTCTTGTTCAAAAACAATGGCAGATACATGGGTTTCCACTGTCATAAAGCAGGCGACTAAATCCCATGATATAAACACACACACTTACATATTCATGTCAGAACATAGTCTGTGGAGTGCAGTGAAAAGTTAAGAGGTGGGTGTCCTTTTTCACATACAATATCCATCTGCTTAATAAACTCAGGGCATCTCTCAGCTTAGGGTCCTGTGGAACTATTCTGGACAGATGTCTATGAAGCTGGCTATGTCAGATGCAACTTTTTGTCTTGTTCTTCCAGTGTTCTTTCACTTTTGCATGTTTTCTACTGAGAATAAGGAAGAAGGAAAAAGGAAGTAAGAAGATGAAGAAGAGGAGGAGGAGAAGGAGGAGGAAGAGGAGGGTGAGGGAGGAGGAGGAGGAGATGACAAAGAAGAAGAAGAAGGGAAAAAGAAGAGGAGGAGGAGGGGGGAGAAGATTTCTCTCTCAAAAAAAAAAGGCAGATTTTTTTTTTCTGGTTGGCAAATCAATTGATTGCAACAATAAAAGTTGAAATAATTTCCTTTCTTAAAGATATTCCAAAGTCCTGAAATTACCATGTGTCTACTGGAGAATAATTAATTCTTCCTCTTTCAAGTAATTTATAGGAAAATTTTTCCTCACAACCTCAAGAAAGAAAAAATTGAAAAAATCACATCTACTAGAAAAAAGTTAGTGTGATAAAAATACAAATATATAATGAATATATCCTCATATGAAAACAGTAAGTACATTATTGTTTATATTGAGCATTATTTTCTTTTCTCAGAAAGTTCATTACTAACTTGAATATGCTGTAATTATTTTAGTTTTAATGTATTTATTATTCAAAGTAATTATATTCCAAATAAGTTTTAATATGGAAAGGTTTTATTTATTTAAAATTAGAAAAGTATCAATTATTAGATTAAAATGTTATTATTTAAGTATATTTGTAAACATTTTAAACTTCTTAGTAGTTCCAAAATTATTTAATGATCAAGTTTATTTAATATTGAAGTACTTTTTTGTGGGTCAGTTAATAATCAATTTGTGTTATTGTTTTATCAAGCCTCAATTTATCATGAGTTTTTACTATATATGTAAATATACTGAGTATTTATGGCTCTAAGATGAGCATGACCTATATTTGAGCCATAATACATTTACACAGAAAAAAATGCAAAGGGCATCAATGTGAAGAGGATTTCATAAGGATTTTACAACAAAATACCCCGAAAGTATCATAATTAAAATTCCTTAGTTTACGGATTCTGATATAAATGAAGTAGTAAAGCATTTATATTTCAGATGACAGTAACCCTAACCCCTGTCCCTTTCAGTTCAATTTTCCACTAACTCCAGCACTTGCCTTTTACCTTTATTTCCAGGTTGGCAACAGCTACATTCTAGTTAGAAGGATCAATGCAGTAATAATGCAAAAGGAGATTCAGTGGTTCTATTTCCTTTTGTAATGAATTATTTTCTATTTCTTCTTGAAAAATAATTGTACATCTCTATAATCTACAGTTTGATATTTCAGTGTATTTCACTCATGTATGGAATCTAAAAACTCTGCCTTCATAGAAATAGATTTGGGGTACTACATGTGTGAGTAATATCTTGCTATACTTGTGTTTCTGTACCCAGTTTATTTCACTTAATATTGTGATCTCCAGTTCCATGTATGTCAGGTGACTCTCTTTAAAGAAGATTTCTAAGAGTTGTCATAGGAGTCTTTCATTTACATTGAATTGAGACTTAAAATAGTCATAAGAGTACTTCAAACTCAGAGGTGCTTGGAAATGACGTCTTTATTCTGGGAAGAAAAGCATTAACTAGAAGTATTCCATTATTATGAAAGAAAGAATTAATGAAAAAAGTCAATCAACCTGTTCTTTCTTCTATCAATGGTAAAATATGATGTTTCCATATTAACCAATAAAAAGCAGTACATATATGTGTGTATGTGTATGAATATGTATGTACACACATTTATACATAACTTGTTTGTATATACACACACAGAATAGAAAGATATCAGGGAAAATTTTTATTTTTCTATTGTAGCTACCTTCTTGAAGCACAACTGTCTTCTAGATACAGAGATATTTTGAAGGGAGTACAATGTATGAGGCTGTCAGAATTCAAAGAATTGTGGCAACGATTTAAGCAAAAGATTCTGGAGATATCTGCAGTTCAAAAATATAGTGGCTAGAGAGAAATGTGTGCTTTTAGCAGGGTACTTGATGTTTTTATGGATAATGTTAACACAAACAGTGTACTGATATTTTAAAAAGTTTTGTACAGAGTAACATGTCTCCCTGGAGAACTCCACTTGATTGCAAAATATAGGTGTTCAATTGTACCGTCAAGAAAATATCTGGTGTTGATGGGATGGTAAGTTTCACATCAATTTCATAATGTGACCCTAAGAAGTGGATTAGATTTAGGGTCTTACATCAGGGATAATGGAGACTGTTGAGCCAGTCAGAGAAACTAAGAATGAAGTCTGGTTATTAGTCTTACTGATATTTAGGTTATGTGCCTCTTTGGACTTGAACAAAATCAGGCAAGAGCTGCCTAAACTTCTTGGTATTTCTTTTAATTTCTTAATACTTTTGTAATTGAATGAATAAGAAACAGTCCACCTACACCTGTGCCTATCAATGTACTTACATAGACACAAATGTACACCTGGAGCCGGAAAATAAAGGAAAAAATGAAGTCTGATTCTTTTGTTTTCTTTAGCATTCATTGAAAAATAGAAATGAATATAAAATTTACAATGTGTTGCTGCTTGTATTACTTAGGAAGAAGCTGGTTTTCGAAGAGATCACATGGCCTCATCTCATAGAGCTCTGGTGTTGTAGCATCAAATAATTAAAGTAAATATAAAAGAGTAACTGTGGATATTGGCAGAAATAAAATAGGAAACACTCCCCAATTAGCCTGCAACATCTTAGATGTATAGACTACATGAAGCTATGAAACTATTAAATCCTCTATAATGAAATACGATTCACTCTTGTTTCCCATAATGCCGACAACTTGCTTTACATGACACACAGAGCTATTACATTCCCTGGACTAAAAACTAAACTTTAGTTTATTTATTTTTCCTTATTTACTACATGTCTTAATCCAGAATCCTGGGAACATCCTTTGCTCATTTTTCTCCCTCAGTTCTCTAATTAAATTCAAACTTGGGCTGATTCTTTCACTTGTTGAGTCCTGTTTCCTCACCTTCTCACTACCTCAACATAGAGTGTTATTAATTCTCCATTTGCATTTGTACAAAACCATAGAGCTTTGATTCTTCCTCTATATTCAGTTGATTATATTCTTAGTTCCTAGAGATATTTAATAAATTGTGATTTTGATTTGTCTCCCTCCTGCTTAGATTCTTCACTGGCCCCATTTCCTCTCAGATAAAAATGTGCTAAGAATTTGCTTAAACTACCAAAAATATCATTGATGAAATCTTACAATATAAGTCCCAAGTTTACCAGTTATTGCCATCAAAAATCAAGTCTGATTGTACAAAAACTGAGGAACTAAAGTTAAAGAGATCAAAGGCAGGTATAACAAGTTGAGGTGTGAGAAGAGCTACTTGGATGACCAAGGATGCATCTGATGAAGCTAATCATTCATTAGTCAAGGTGGAGACAGAGGGACTCTGGGCCAAATTTTTGTAAGAATCACGGATCTGTAACCATTTGTAACAGAAGTTCCTGTTGTTCTGCCTTGCCTTTAAAAACCTGTTGGGACATTTTCTATGGTAGCATCACAGGCTAAATTTGCCAGGGACAAATAGACAATGCCTTATGGGGTAAGGATTATCCTAAAAGGCAATAGCAATGGTGACTTACTGTGTCTTATGACATCTTCTTAAAATGTAAGTTCTATTTTAATTTTTTAACCTGATTTTTCAATCTACTAAGAGAAAAAATAAAATTACTTAAGCCTAGAAAATAGCAGCAGAAGAAGTCCTGAAGATTGAAAAGTTATATAGTTTTCTAGAACCAAATAATTCTAGAAACTTAAAGAATGAATGCCAGGCATACTAAAAAATTAAACAAAATTTAATTTACTGAAATTCATTTGAAAGCAGAATGCTCATATACAAACTCTAAACTCTGACACTTTCTTATGTCTAACCTGTCCCCTTCCATAGCAGTTTGGTATACTCTTAATAGAATGAAAATATTCCAATACATCTAAATAACTTCCCCTGGTTAATTCATCCAGAAAGTCAGAAAGACAACATTGAAACCCATATTCACCTTACTAAAAATTTATTTTTCTGCTTTTCCAAACCCTTCTCATTTTCTCTAATAACTTTTAGAGTATTAGATAATAGAGAATCCAATATTTTTGTTCTCTGAAGATATGTAAATTATCAAATTTCACTTTCCAGGTAAGAAAAATTTGAAATAATGAGTGTTACACCTGGAGCAAAGTCATAGAGCAATATGTGTTAGTTAACAGAATTACTAGAAACAGCAATGTGAAGGATTCCCTACATTCTAACAAGCTTTGTCCTCTTCCATTAGAGGGAGTCTAATCCCACCATAGTTACATAGGAATTCCAATTTACCCTCATCTGATATCTCTTAGTTGATTATAAGTTATCTGATAAAAATAATGCAATTCTACATGTTAGAAGCTAATAACTACTGTTATGCACTATGGATAATGGATTTTCACATTTACAAGACCCAGTAAGATAATAACGTAAAACAAAAGATACCAAAATAGAAAAAGTTAAGGACCTGTCTATGACATTACATACTGTATATGTCAGTCAGTTTTTAGTTACTGAGATAAAATACTTGAAATGATCAACTTAAAAGGTGGAAAGGTTTACTTTGACTCACAGTTTCAGAAGTTTTAGCTAATGTTTGCTTGGCCCTATTGCTTTGGGGCCTGTGGCAGTTCAGTACCTGATGACAGCTGCTAAAGGCAAAGGAGACCTGTTTACCTCATGGTAGCCAGAAAGTAAAAGACAAAGGAAGAAGCAGCATCAGGTTTCCAGTATGTGCTTCAAGTCCACACCCTCATGACCTAACTTCTTCCATTAGGCCCCACCTCCTAAAGGTTCTAACACCTCTTAATATCATCATTGCCTCTGACTGCTGTTATTTATTCATTTATTTATTTATTCAAGCATTGACAATTCTGAGTCTTTCCCATCTTAGCAATCTAGAGAGCATTCAACAGCCTATAAATTCCTTCCTAGCAGTGACCTTCCATTCTCAGAATAACATAGTCTCCTTCTTACCCCTGGACTATCAGGTCAATCTGCATGTTATAAGGTGATTGTAAGTCTAGGGGGAAGTTTAATTAATCTAAAGATTATATCATCTCCCTAAAGTAAAATTTTGTCAATGTTCTTATATGATTAAAAAAATAAAATCAAGCCCTGAGTAAAAGTATAAGAAACCAGTAGGTGTAATCAGCCATTCTTTGTTTCCTTGTGAAAATGAGATTTTCTTCTCTATGTGGACGATTTTCTCTCTTCTTTTTTTTTTTCTTTCTAAAATACTTGGCTTGTGGTGGATCATTGGTAGTAATGATCAAGTTGCAAACAGAGAAAACTTTTATCTTAGGATTTAGACTGTGGGGTTGCAATAGAGAACAAATGCCTCTTTACTCATATTATTCCTCCTCTGCATGGACAGTTTCTTTTCATTTTGTAATCTTTAAAATTATACACCAAAGCTGCACCCTCAGGGAAGTTTTTCAAGATATCTTCAATATTGGGAAAAAAATTCTGTGTATGTGTGGCAATAGAAAAACCTAAGGTTTGAACCTCAGTCTGTTTTTATTTATTTATATGGCCTATATTTCCCTAAAATGTCTAATGAAAACAATATTTCTCTTGCAGGGTATTTTAAAAATTATAAGCACTGGACTTGAAGTATCCAGCACATAGGGGGATATTTAATAAGTGTTAGGCCATCTTTTTATTACTATTTAGTTTCCTTATTAATAATCAGCTTTCTATTTTTATTGTAACTAAGTTATTTAACAACCTGTTATTAGATCCTTTAAGTTTCTATAACTATAGGTCTTCCCAAGTTTAATAGAAATAGGGTAGGTTGGGATTCCTAGCTCTGGAGCCTCTTCTCTTTGGAGAAGTCTGTCTCTGTATCTCTGTCACTTTTGCTATAAAACTACTTCTTGTTTGCTATATCTGAGTTTTATTCTTAAAAGAAAATAAATGAAAAAGAAATAGTGTAGATTGGAAGGATTCATGTGGATTCACGTGCTGAAAATACTTGAGAGGTACATTTCCAGAGTGATGATAATGAAGGAAAAGGGGATAAAAGCAACAGGTGGGGTGTTATACAAAGCAATACAGCATTGTCCCCATCATCGAGGGATTAGTGATGAGAGAGCAGGTGGCCCAGAGTGCAGGGCTTAGGATGGATCAAGAGAAGCCGCACTTGGAGTGAACCTTTATTGTAGGAGATATTGATGCCTAGCTTCTTCCTGCTTCCTTACATGTGCATATATAGTACCTATGGAGATTACACTCCCCATTTCTGTATTAAATCAGCTGCCAACACATTCTGGAAGAGAGATCCCACAGTCTTGTAGTGTGGTGCTTCTTGCAAATTTGAAAGAGGAGAGTCAACATGGCTAAGGTTAGTAACAAAAGAGAAAGAAGATGGGAGGGAGCTGGGGACATACCTCCTTTATAAGGAAATGCATATTTGTTGAATCAGGCTGAGTGATACTTGATAACAAAGACTTTTTTCACTTTTATTCTGTATCTGGTACTTGGTGTAATTTCTATTGTAGACAGTAAATATCTGTCTACAATATAAAGGTGAGTGAACTAAGACACAAATAAACAACATCATGGCACTAGTATTCCTTGGAATATGTAGTAAAGTAATTAATCAATGATATCAGCTGATTGAGTTAGATTTCTGATTCAAAATATTTTAATTAATAACAATGAATGCATTACCTATTTGCTTATATGAATCACCAAAGCTACAAAGAAAAGAATCAAAGTTGTTTAGTATAATATCTATTACAATTATATCTTAAAAATAATATCTTGACTCTTTTCCTTTTCTCTATCTTTTTTCACTTATAATCTCTTAAAATGTCCTCAGAAATTGTTGACTTTCTCTTTACTTTTACTCTTTTTGTCATTTCATACTAAAACCCTGAAGAAGACTCAAAAATTCTATGTAGAACACATATTGCCTGGATAGATTTTCTTCACATATTTAATGATGTTAAGAGTTTTGGCCTGGCATGGTGGTGTATGCCTGTAATCCCAGTGACTGTAAGGCTGAGGCTAGAGAATCACAAGTTTGAGTCCAGCCTTAGCAGTCGAGTGAGGCACTACATAACTTAGCAAGACTCTATCTCAAAATTTAAAAAGTAAATAAATAAATAAAAAGGATGGGTATGTGGCTCAGTGGTAAAGCACCTCTGGGTTTACCAAAAATAATGTATTTTGTGTTTATGTACTTGTACTAGAAATCACTGGAGAACAAATATAATAGCCTACAAATCACAATTGCCTAAATATCATCTTGAATCATTAAAAGAAAGCCCTTATAATCCTACAACATGGCATGGAAGTAAGGGAAACCCTGAGGGACTTTCTTTCAAGTATTCCTCTGCACTCACTGGCACAGATAAATGGAGACTAAATTTGCATAATATAGATGGATGACTTAATTAAATGAAGTATGTACTTCAGGAAAAAACATATCAGTACTCCTCGAGTCATCCGTGCAGCTGGCAGATTCCTTTGGGAAGTTCTTTTACAGACTGATAGGCAGCACTGAGCCACCAGTAGCTGTCTCTTCCCTTTCAATTCACATTCTCTCCAATCCCATACCCATATCGTGGACAAATCATTGAGCAATGCTTCATTTTTGAGTGTGGAAGAAATTTTGGTGGGCTAGTTCCGCTTTTGCTGCTTCTCAGAGTTTGCATCACCCCCAGATTAATGTTTTGAATTTATTTACCATTCATCAGAACAGGGTTTAAATAGCTCAATAAAATATTGGGAAGCTTTGACTTTATTTACATATAGTATAGCAGAAGTGCTATCTTTGAGTATAGAAAAATATATATATATACACACAAAGCCATCTGATATTTGATTAAATTTTTCAGAAACAGAAATATAGACTAGCATTTTCCAAACTAATACACATGTACCACATAATTGTTAGAGTTCTCCTTTAAGGAACAGTACTCATTCATTGCTAAAGTAGGTTTTAGAAATTTGTGTGTCCTTTTCTACTTTACCACTATCACATGAATATTCATGGTACTTATGTGTAAATTAAAGTCTCAAATAAGTCCTGTCGTCAACATACTTATTTTGTGTTATTTCAGTGTTCTCCAGATATTTGTGTTCAAAGAAACTTTTAATCATGTAATTTGTATATAGTACAAATACATAACGGGAAAGTAGTATCCCACAAAACTGATTTTGGAAAAACCGTAGTCTAATTGCAGTACACTAGAGAAGTGGTAACTGGTTTTTATTATTCTTTAAGTTTTCTCACAAAGATATTACTTCCAAAAACCCTTCTGTCCCTTATCTGTATAACTGTAGCATGTTGAACTGCTATTAAGGCTATCATTATAGTATTGCACAGATTCATTCATGATAAATCTATTATAACCTATTATTTTGTGTCAATTGCTTTATCCAGAATTTTTTTTTTAATTTTCATAAAAGTTTTTCAAGATGAGAGTCATAGTCTATCTGTGGGAATGCCATAGTTCAAATAGTTGGAAAAAAGTGTTCTGTTAATGTAGGAATATGCAGAGGTAAAATGAATAGATTAGGAGAGCTAAACCTAAACAGTCCCTCCTAGTTTAACTAGACTGAATGGGTGCTAACTGTAGGAAGATGGGGTATAACTGGAGGAAGTGGGTCACTGGGGGTGCTCCCTGGAAGTATTCATCTTCCTGTGGACCCGTCCCCTTTCTCTCTCTGCTTCCCAGTCACAAGGTAAACAGTGTTCCTTTGTCATGCACGTCTGCCGTGATGTTCTGCCTCACCTTTGGACCAAAGTTGGTTACCATGGACTAAATCTTTGAAACCATCAGCCAAAATAAACTTCCTCTTCTAAGTTGTTCTTGTCAACTATTTTAATCACAGCAACAAAAAGCTGACTTTCACAATCATGGTACCTCCCTTAGGATCATTCTTCCTCTGTAAGTAGATTTATGAACTTTTTTTGGGCATAAATTGTCCAATAAATTGATTGTCCATAGATTGATTTCAACCTTCCCTTGCCCTAACCAGCTGCAAGAACTGTTTTGTTGGTAATCATTTCTACTTTTTCTTCTGCCTTTACAATTGTGTATATATTTATGGATGTGCAAGCATAAACTTAGTAGGGATAAATTCAATGACCATGGAAAACAATTGTTAGTAAAGAGGAAGACCTCAAAAATTCAATTTGCAAATGGCATGTTTTTCAGCCCTAACAGGTTAACTTTTCACTTACTTTAACTCTTGTTACATTACTAAAAAAAAAAATCTTTAAAAAGCTGGAAATAAAATAGAGTGAGTTTGTCATGAGTCTTCTAGATGCTAAGATGAGATATTATGAATTGTTTAATTTTTTGCAATTAGTTTTTAATTTTTTTCCTTGTTCTTTGGGAGTTTTAACAATTGACCATAATTTAATCATAATGTCTAAAATGAAGGCAACCAACAATGTTTGACATAATTTATTGCCATGCAATGGTAATGGAATTTCCACACTTTACAAAAATATAATCATCTAAAAACACCAAAGTCATTTTTCTAATGGCTCAGAAATGATATTTCTAAAGTCAATGTGCCAGGTTTGGGAAATAGAGTGAAGTATATGAAATAGCTTTGGACATTTTCCTCCAGTCCCCTGTTACTCCTCAGATGGTTTGGTCTCATCACAGTCACAAATAGTGCCATTGAGAGAAAACTATTTTCTCTGAAATCTTATCAAAAAACATCCATTGATGTGTTTAATCCAAGCATTACTCTTGAACTTTGAGGATTCTTCATGCTCTTTAATAATCACAAGGAAAATTTAAATAGCATGATGGAAAGAGGCCCATAACTTAACATTAGTGTAACCCCCCTTAGACATTCTTAGAATAGAGTCCATGAACTTGTGCTACATTTATTGTTGCTATCTGGAGAAACGGGCCCTCAGCTGTGTTACAGCTCATACATTGGTTGAACTACTAGGGTTGTACTCTGATAGAGAAATCAAATATTGTTTAAGTAATGCCTCGAGGCTGAAATTAAGATGAATACACTATCCAACATAGGAAAGATTTTAACAAGAGAAAAGTCTATCAAAAATGAAAATGAGAAAAAAATAATTATTACAGTTGGGAAGGCAGGAAAATAAGAAAGGAAACAGAATGAGATTTCCAAGCTAGCTTCCTTCAACCAATATGTATTCTTAACATTTTTTTAAGGCATTCGGTTAGATGCAAAGCATGCCCAGAAAGCATGTCTTAAAGTAGATTAATATAAAGTGGAAACCTAACTGTGAGTGTACTGTATTCAGAATGATTGGTTGAGAGCAGAAATGATAACATAAAGGTCTTTATTAGAAGAGTGGAATTAATGGAGTGATGAAGTGGGAAATGGGAATATGCAGAATTATGAAAACTTAGTGCTCGGAACACCTGTCTGGCAGACTGAATTTTAAAAATGTTTCATTTGTATCTTAACTATCTAGAAAAAGTGACATTCTTTCCCTTCACACATCAGTTTCAGAAGCTGGTGTTACACATCTAAAACAACTTCCCTCTGAGGGTTTCCTGAGATACACTGTCAATATTGGAGTAAATTTTGAAAATAAGCCGCTGAGTGGGATTCACTTCCACCTTAAATTAATTTCTTGATGCTAAAAGTAGAATCTTAATATTTAACTAGAAACATAATGCCTACAAGCATCTAAACCCAAGCAAAACATTACTTCTATATGTAGAGACTATCTAACCAATTGTTTCAAATAGCCAGATGATTCAGTCTCATGCTGTTTTTCCTCAAATAAACTTGATATATGCATTAATGAAAGGCCAGAGTGTGCATATACATTTTTCCAAGAACCATTTCATCTTTGCTATCACAAACATCAACAATAGATTTTTATAGCATCAGAGTTTATTAAGAGCAATTGTTAGAAGTATTCTTTTTATTGTAATGCTAAATTATTTGTCCATCATTCTTCCTAAAATTTGTAACCTGCATTCAACACATTATCAATCCTAACTCTGAGAATTGAATGTGGTGAGGGAGGAAAGTGTGTTTATTTCAGTTTCTTTGAATTCTCTCATTTATTAGTACCTGTGTCACAGGTGAGAACAGTATGGTGAAATCCCATGTGGCCAGAGACAGAAAATAGTTTGTCTTCTTTTGTTTATTTATTTATTTTGGAGAGTGGTGCTAGGGATTGAACCTAGGGCCTTGTGTATGCAAGGCAAGCACTCTACCAACTGAGTCATATCACTAGCCAAACAGTTTGTCTTAACAAGAGAACAAATTAAGATTGAATTCTGAGTGCGCTGTCAATATACAAACATCAAAGTACAAGTCTGAGTACAGCATATTTGAGACAGAATATCTGAATCCATTAATGAAATATCAACAGTGAATAATGTCCCTCTGTCTTGTAAGAAAATCTACCTTTGAATATATATAGATTAGGGCTAGCAGATTAGAGAGACACTTTGTGAAAAGAGAAAGAAATCTCCAGAGAGCAGTGGAAAGGTTTAAGGATCGAGTCCTCTGAGAAGCCCTCACAATTCTAATATAATCCATGGTATTATTATTTGGATATGAAGTGTTCCCCAAAGGCACTTGTGTTGAAGGCTTGACCCCAATTCACCACTGGCTAGAGCTGGAGATTCTGGAAAGTGATATTGGAAGAAATTGATCACAGAGGGCACACAAGCATGCCCTGGAGAGGTATTTGATATCTCTGGTTTCTCTCTTTTTCAGTCTCTCTCTCTCTCTCTCTCTCTCTCTCTCTCTCTCTCTCTTTCTCTCTCCCCCACCATTGGCATAAGGTGAGCAATTTTGCTGCACCATGGACTTCCACCATAATGTTTCTTCCTTGGAACCAAATGATCTTGGATTGAAACCACTGAAACAGTAAGACAAAATAAAATTTTCTTTCAAGTTCTGTTTCTTGGTATTTTTGTCTCAGTCAGCGAAAGCTGACTAATACACTGGGGAACATTTAAATCAAGAGTTATGAGTAAAGTACCCTAGGAAAATTTATTCTTTCCTTTACTTATTTTGGAAAACACCATTAGAACAATCTATACCTGTCAAATGGGTACATGAAACTCAAGAAAATCTATCCTAAATTACATTAACAACGTGCAGGATGATTTTTAGGAAAATCTAGCTACATTTAATGTATCATGCTCTTTCAAGATCTTGTAACTTTGACCTAAGTTGTTCCTTACCCTTTCTATTTTTTGTCACAATCTCATCAATTCCAGAAAGTTTTTAGAAGAGTAAGTTTTCCTCTTCTGTGATGACCTCATTGGTATTTCCTTTCTCTGTAGTCTCATAAGTTTTTGTCCATACTATTTTTATATCACTTAACCAAATTTTCTTTAATTATCTGTTTTTATGTGTGACTCTCCTAATAGACATGTTATCTCTTCCATGTATGGTCATGGCAAGGTGTACTTTTAAAATTATTGTATTCACAGAGATCAGAAGATCATCTGACATGTATACATATTCAAGAAATGTATAATTGAACAAATAATAACAAATGTATAACTGAAGAATATATTACTCTCACTTCCAGCTCACATTACTCAAAAATTTTCAAGAAATTCTCTCTTACTTCTGAATTGTAGTCTCCAGGAATAGAAAAGAGCGTTAAATGAAAAGAAGTAAAATGTAAGGTACAAAAGGAACATGGGTTTGATTGAGAGACAGTAAGATATGTTATGATACCCTTTCCAGGCTCAGGAAGAGTCTGACCTTTTAGGATCTGTCCCAATTATGTAATCATTTGATTATATATTCCATTTGAGATAACCAAGCTAATTTAAACTTATAAAAATTAGCTAAAATCAGTGCTATAGTTTGAATATTAAGTATCCCCTATTGGTCTGTTTTAGACAGCTTTCTCACTGTTGTGACCAAAAGATGTGACAAAAACATTTTTAGAGGAGAAAAAGTTTATTTGGCACTCACAATTTCAGAGCTCTCAGTTCATACATGGTGATTCCATTGCTCTGGGCCTAAGACTGGAAGGATATCATGGCAGAAAAATGTAGCAGAGGAAAGCAGCTCAGGACATCACACCAGGAAGCAGAGAGAGACTTTTTCTCTTAGAAAGGACAAAATATATACTCCAAAGGCACACCCCAAGGATTCACCTCCTCCAGCCACACCCTACTTACCTACAATTTATCACTATCAGGGGATGGGGCACTGATTAAGTTTAGGCTTTCATGACCCAATCATTTCACCTCTAAACCTTTTTTTTTATTGTCTCACATATGAGCATTTTTGGAAGACACCTCATATCCAAACCATAATAGTCCATGTGGTAAAGATTTGGTCACCAGGAAGGTACTAATGGGAGATAGTACTTAAAGAGGTAAAACCTGGAGAAACATCTTAGGTCACTGGTTTTAGGTAAATGCCCTTGAAGGGGACTGTGGGACCTAGTCTCTTCTTTTAATGTCTCTTTAGCTCTGAGATGTGTAGAATTTTACTCTGCAACCTGCTCCTGATATGATGCATTACCTTGCCATAGACTTCAAAGAAATATGTTTAACCAATCATACATTAAACCTCTAAAATGATGATCCAAAACAAATCTTTTCTCTGTATAATCTAATTACCTCAGGTTTTGGTAATAGTGACAGAAAGGTGATTAACCCAGTCAGGATATTAATACATATTTTGAATATATTTTTTTGGAAATTCACAATGATTACAGAGAATGATTCTTGTTTGTACTTATAGAAACAGATATCATTAAACAGGATAAATAATTAGCTTTTTTGTTTGTTAACAATAAAATTCAAGAACCTTCATTCTGAGATTCACTAGAAACGAACTTTGAACCCCTGATGTCTATCAGAATGACAAACTATGAAAAAGTAGAGAGAAATTACTATATGCATACCAAATATATTTCTCTCTCTCTCTGTCTCTCTCTCTCTCTCACACACACACACAAACACAATTAATCAATCAAACATGAGACTTTGCTAATGTAGTATGGGGAACAAAATGTTCATTTATCGTCAGGAAGCTGAAAGATTCAGTAACTTTTCATCTCTAGTTATTGAACTCTGGCTCAGCAAATAATTTCCTACTATGACCTTTTATTTACAAACAGAATGATAGTATTGCATGAAATTACCTTTAAAATCCTTTCTAGCTTTTATATTTTATTGTTTCATGATTCCTGAAAATTATTATAAAAATAATTTAGGACAGAATAAAGCTCATGAGATGTCTTGGTTGTCTCAGAAATGTGTATTTCTGACCCTTTGCAAGTTTTTCCAGCACTCTCACAATATGTCCAGTTTTCCACTTAAAGTTCTTCCTAGAATTAGTGCAGGTTGAAGCAAAACATCTTTTTTCAAGTATTATTTGACCTTTGCAAAATAAATTTTTGGGTCTTTCTCAAATCTGCAAAAGTTATGATTGCACTCTTGATCGATGATCATTGTAATTAAGGAGCTGACTCTATCAAATATAGAATTCACTTACCAATAATATAAACATTTCTCACTCAAGTTCTCTAAGAGTAAGTTTTCATTATTTATCCTGCCACGATAGTAAACATAAAAATGCTACACACTGTAGTAGATAACTGTTTATAATGTCAAAACTCAGATATTCACTACTATTGGGAGGCAGAACACAGTGCAAAATTATTTAAAAATAAAGATAGACTATATAGAATTGGCTCTAGGCAAACCAAGTTTTAAAGAATTGAGTGGATTTTCAGAATCTCTGTATTGATCAAATGTTTTGAATAACTGAATAACACTATTTCATTTATCCTTGATTTTGTGCCTTGTGCTATCTGCCAAGGTCCAAGAGAGAGCAAAGGATGAAGTAGAACCTGGCATAGATCTCTATGAGCTATTGGTCCCTATTCCATTGAAGGTTAAAATCAATTTCAAAAAGGCAAATGCAAAACAACTGAGGCACAAATATAGTCCTAATAGCAAAACAACAGAAATGGACACAAACACAGTATCTAAGCACTTTTCTTTCTTTTTATTGTATGGGTGTTTGTTTTTCATGCTATCTCCCATGTGAGCTCTTTAGTTATAATAGAGAATGTCTAACTGTCTTCCAGAAGTTTGTGTAGCACTCCTTCCTCTTCTCTAAAATTTGAAGAGCTATCTCCCAAGAATTAGTCTGCATTCCCTGCTTTTTGAAATAAAGATAGACTATATTGAATTAGCTCTACGCAAACCAAGTTTTAAAGATTTGAGTAGATTTTCAGAATCTCTGTGGGGTGGGTAGTGCTTGTCCTGTGAACAGCCTTTTCCTGGGTCCCAGATTGAGAAGCCTTCAATGTCTTTTCCAGAATATGAGAAACTGAGTAGGGGATGCAAAGCCAACGTCTGAATGCACACATGATAACAATGAGCATGGGAGACTAAATTGAGCAGAGAAATATAAATTTCAGTTTATAACATTAGAAGGCATTTCAAGCTTTTCTGAAAATATTACCTTCATGAAACAGAAGTAAATTTTTCTAAACAACTTGTATAAAATATCGCATATGAAAAAAAGAACATCATGAATCAAAAATCAGGGAAATAAAAATGAAACCTCAATTAGAAAAATGTAAAATTCTTAATAGAAATCATTATTAGTAACATAGGTAATGACTTCAAGAATATTTTGAGAGTATACATACAAATTTTTTAAAAAGGAATGAGAGAGGAAATATCAGGGAAATTAGTCTCAGTTATGTCACAGAATATGGTTCAAATATTCCTAAAAGAACGATTAAAAAATTTCATACATATAAAATTAGATTAAGAATGTCATGTTTCATGCAACTCTGAACCATTGGGAATTAATTGTCAAGATCTGTGATTAAAGTTTACTTAAACTATTTTGAAAATTTCTTCAAAATTTGTAAGCTGAAAAAATTGCCTACAAAAAGCATTAAATTGAATTTAATCTCTGAATTTTCCATTTGTATCAATACATTCAATTAGTATTATAATACACAGAAAATTGTAAAAGGAAATTATCTGGAGTCCAGATTTTATATATCCACTATACTGTAATTCATATGAGAAGACAGCAGAAAGATAATTCTCCAAAATGAGAAAATAAGAAACATAATTTGCAATTACCTTTGCTGTAAAATTACCTAAAAATATTCACAACATTACCAAGTAATAATCATAACAAAAATTAATGAATGGAGAAGCTGCATTGGAAAATAACTAGAGGCATTTTTCCTCAAATAGTAATGTATTTACATTTGTCTTTTGCTCTAATTTAGGGCACTTCTTGCAGATCATACCTATTAATTATTAACAGGATTTAGTCGCGGATCTTTTCACATATCCCTTTTTCACCTCTCAGAATTCTCATAAGCATCTCTGGTTTAAGAAATTAACCCTAGTTATCCCTTATCTCATGGAGTCACTGCCTCAGACTCTATTTTGGCAAAGATTACTTGTAAATAGCAGTTATTCATACCAGAGCTTGAAATAAACGTGCCAATCTTCCATACCCCAAATCCATCACAAAGTGCCAAAGATTTTACATTCAAATCATTGCTCAGATGTACCTCCATTCTATTTCTCTATTGTTACCCCTTTATCCAAGCCTCTAAAATCCTGTGTTTCCAGTAGTACAGCACCTTCCTGAGTGAATATCTCATAAACCTTTCTGACTATCCCTCACCCAATATAAATCTTAAAAAAAAATGAAAAAATATCAAGATGTACTAAAATAATCTCAAGTAAATCTTCATTTGATAGAAGTTCATGCGCAGGCAAAAAGCTTCAGCATTTCCACTTGAAATCATCCTCAGCATTTGGAGGACAAGTTTAACAACCCTGAGCACAAATCATATGGTAGGGGCTATCACCGCTATTTAAGGAAGAATCAGGGGATTAAAATCCAGGGATTCTTACAGTACCGTTTGCCATTTTTTTTCTTCTTTCTGTTTGCCAATTTTTATGGGCCACAAGTTATGAGGGAAATAAAATATGTTAAAACACATTTGAGTGTCAGAATCTTCCATTTTGTGTTTTATCTCTTGGGTGTATTTGGAGACATCATTTACCTAGCTACATAATTTTGACACTCCATTGTTGCCTATGTAAGTAAAAATTTCCTTAATATCAATGAATTACTTGCTCCAGTGGCACCAGTGTCTTCATTACACCCCTGTGTCTGGTACCCAAGCATATTGCAAATGACAGAATATGTAACTTTTATTCATGTTCAACACAGTTTATGGTGCTTTTAGTTGCTGAAAAACATTAGACTGTATTTTCTTTTCAGATTGAACACCAATAGCCCATCAAAAACATCTGCAGCCTCTCTAAATGAGTGAATGGTGGGACACTTGAGCACAGTTTTGCCCATTACTCTAGTTTGCAGCTCTCTCCGTAAACCTTGCTTTCTGTTACTCATCTCTGATATGGAAGATATGTCTTTTCTGCATTTCTCCAAAGGGAATATCTATTTGTAATGTTTTTTTTTTTTTATATTCAAAGCAAATACTTTTACCCTTCACACTAATCCTCAAATCTGAACTTTAATTATCAGAGTTATCAATCTCATTTGCCATGACACTGTGAATGGAACTGTGAAGACTCATTATTACAGGCAGCTGAACATTCCTGATTCAAAGAAATTTACATATTATAACAAAAAAAGCATAAATTGAAATTGATTTGATTAGAAGAATTTAACACCCGCAAAATAATGATACTGCTTCTTCTTTAGGGACACTACTGTATTATCATTTTGCTTCACTAAATTAAAAATGCTATCAAGTTGGTAGTAAATCCTGAAGTGTGTAATTGAGCAAACTCAAAAGGCCATATAGAGGCCAGAATCTCATATATATCAACAGAAACAAATTAGACAGAAAGTTTAAAAATCAACATTCATTACTTTGAAAACGCATCAACTTTGAAAACACATCAACATTTCATCTTTTTTTTTAATACTCTTGTTTTAATGACTCAGCAGATGACTTCACTAATGTTTAGCTGCAGAAGGAAGTAAATTTAATGATGCTAAGTATTTCAGAGTTCAGGAATATTTGGACTATGGACCACTCTACAATAATTGGAATTTACTCCAAATGAGTTTTTCTATGCCTATTTTCTAAATCAGTGCTTAAAATGGCCTGGTAAATAATCCCAAAGGAATGCATTTAGAATCTGGTCACATGACCAACCACATTTTACTGCCTGGGAAGTTCAGGGTTAATGGCCCTTAAGTGGAAAGCTTATGTATTTGTGTATATGTGTGTGTACATGCATGTGCATGAGCATAGGGTGTATGGGAGAGTATGTGTGCATACGTGCAAATACACATATTAAATATGATTGAAACATTTAACAATAAAGGTTTCTGCCCTGCTTGTATTTTTCTAATTGACATCAATCAATCAAAATGACACAGTTTTAAAGGTTGCTGGGGCACAGACTGAACAAAGAAGAAGGATGAGAGGGAAACAAGAACCTAACAGGCCAATGGAGGAGTTCCCAACCTAGACATAAGCTTCCATACACCAAGCACCACAAGGTAATAAGCATGCATAATTGGACTTATGTACAAGATGAATACAAAACTACTGGACCCTTTCAGGTGAAAGAAGTAAACAATTATGCCTCTAGACAATAGCTTATCAGTAACAATGAACCTTGAAGCTAAATCTAAAATATCTTTCCTATTTTTTGTAGATGTAATAAAAAATAAATCTGCTATCTTCTTACATATAAAATATCTGATTTGCAATTTTTGAAGACTATTATTTACAAGATTTTTGGCTATTGAGTCCTTTTTACTTGTAATTGAATATGCTTTTTATAAATAAAGTATTCCACATATCATATAACTCTTGTAATTTCATAGGTCGTGTCTCAGTTTCATCAAACTATAAACTTATGTTTTCATTAATAAGTTGTATTTCAGTGGCTGCTGAACTCTATATGGCTATATTCAAGTTGTTTTATGCCCCTTCTTCTAGACTTTTTGAGACTCTTGTGCAGATCCTCATTGGTGCAATTAAACATCTAATGAAATGCTTCTGCTTCTTAATTTACAAATCAATACTTTGTAAACAGATATCTAAATAAAAGACATTCATACAATTTTATATTTAAATCTTTGGATATAAAAAATTACAGAAATATTTTTTTCTCAAAGTAGTAGCCAAAAATTCCGAGATGTAATCCAACTAAACAATTTACAATTTGTATTCTCCAACTCCTCAATTTCTCAGTCCCCAAATTCATAATTCTCATCAGTAATAATGAGCAATTCTGTGCTTTATTTTTTGCTATTAAAATGATATTTAGTGATTTTTTTCTGCAAATCTTTGATAGTAGCCAAGTTTTGAAGAAGGACATGATACTTGATGTAGCAAACTGGGTCTCCCTGCACAATTATGCCACAAATTCTAATAATATGGAAAATGTTGAAGGAGAAAAACGGTATAATGTTCTGTTTTCAATGTAAGCCATAAATCATATTTTCTAGTAGAAGGCAGATTTTGAAGTTAAACTCTAGCTAGGTACTCATATAATCTACAAGTATTTAGTTAAGTAGAAATTTAAACAGAATAAAAGTGGATTAGTTTTTTCCTAAACCCCCAACAAAATTTGTTTTAGATTAAAAATGGCACCTGCTATTGGGGTTGAAGGATCACATCGTCAGTATAGGGTCTTCCATTTATAATGTTTGAAGCATATTTAATCTAACTGATTTTTTTTCCCAAAAGGAGATTTTTTTTTCTTTTTTTAAAATTTGTTCTTTTTATTTATACGTGACAGTAGAGTATATTTTGACATATTTATACAAACATGGAGTTTAGGTATCAGTCTTATAGATGTACATGATATAGAGATTCACTGTTGTATAGTTATATATGTATGTAAGAAAGTAAAGTCAGATTCATTCTACTGTCTTTTCTATTGCTGTACACTTACCCTTCCCTTTATACCCCTTCGTCTAATCTACTGAATTTCTATTCTTCCCCTTCCACCCTCCCGCCCCTGTGTTGTGTGTTAGCATCCAAAGAAAGAACATTTTGGCCTTTGTTTTTTTGGGGGATTGGCTTCTTTTGATTAGTATGATAGTCTCTAGATCAATTTATTTACCAGCAAATGTCAAATGTCATAAAGTTATTCTTTTTTATGTGTAATATTACATTTTGTATATATGCAGCATTTTCTTTATCATTTCATCTGTTGAAGGGCACCTAGGTTGGTTCCATAGCTTAGCTATTATGAATTGAGCTGCAATAAACATTGATTTGGCTGTGTTACTATAGTATGCTGATTTTTTTTAGAGAGAGAGGGAGAGGGGGGGGGAGAGAGAGAATTTTTTTTAATATTTATTTTTTAGTTTTCACAACATCTTTATTTTATTTTTATGTGGTGTTGAGGATCGAACTCAGCACCCTGCGCATGCCAAGCGAGCGCGTTACTGCTTGAGCCACATCCCTAGCCTGTAGTATGCTGATTTTAAGTCTTAGGAGTATATGCCAAGGAGTGGGATAACTAGGTCAAATTGAGGTTCCTTTCCAAGTTTTCTGAGGAATCTCCATAATGCTTGCCAGAGTGGTTGCACAAATTTACAGCCTCACCAGCAATGTACCCTTTTCCCTACATCCTCACCAACATTTATTTTTATACGTATTCCTGATAATTGTCATTCTGACTAGAATGAGATGGAATCTCAGTATAGTTTTAATTTGCATTTCTCTGATTGCTAGATATTGAACATTATTTCAAATATTTGTTGATTGATCATATTTCTTCTTCTGTGAAGTATCTGTTTCAATTCCTTTGTCCATATATTTATTTGGTTATTTGGTGTTAAGTTTTTTGGGTTCTTATATCCTGGACATTAATCTCTATCTGAGGTACAGGTGTCAAAGATTTTCTCCCATGTGTAGTTTCTCTTTTCATGTTCTTGATTGTTTCCTTTGATGTGAATAATCTTTTTAGTTTGATACCATCCCATTTGTTATTTTCTAATATCAAGCTACTTTTAAAAAGTTAGTGCTCATGGACCACACTAAGACCAGGCAAAGATAAATGTCTCTTAAATTTAATATGCACATGACCTACCTGATGATTATTGAAGTGCATTTTATGACTAATCTTGTAGCTCTGGGGTGTAACCTGATATTTTGCACCTAAAGTATCTCACAGATGAGTTCATATAGCGACTTTTAGTGGATGGACCATACTTTGAGAGCAACAATGCAAAGGAGTTTCCCTGTGCTAGTCGAGTAGAGGATAAGCGCAGACATCTAAGTATTGTCATTTTCTGTTGCCCATAGCTGCTGAGTCATGGGGTCTGGCAGAATGAAGACCTCTGTGCTCTTAGGTGAGCCTTTCCTCCTTTCTCAGTTGTTTTGAAATTCTTCTGGACTTGAAGTAGATGCAAATAAAAATAAATATCTTTGGAGGATGGTGAAAACAAAACAAAACAAAGAAGGGTTTCACTTTCTTTTAGGATTCTCATAAAAAACTCTGGGAATTAGAAGACTGAGAAATTTTAAAACATTTTTTGATTTAGGTTTATGTTCCACAAATTTTGAATAATTGTGGAAACCTTTTATCTTATGTTATCTCCTGCAGTATTAAGATGAATATTACTTTATAATTAAAAGCATAATAATAAAATGAATTCTCCTTTATTTAAAAACTAACCAGGGACAAATTAAAAGTCTTTCCATAGTTGTGCCTAAACATCAATTTTTATATATCTAACTAAATTTTAACTTCTACCATCAGAATGTACTTATGGTCTTATATGTTGATAATCCAGTGTGACAAATTTTATGAATCACTGTGTAAGGTGGTCAATTACACATAAATTTCAGGAGGCAAATAAAGAAAAATATGGATGAAATTTTCACAGTAAAAATATGAGGAAAGCAAGTCTACATTCAGTAAGGAAATCCTGTATTTGAGATCTTTGGTAATAGGATTCAGGTTGATATGGGAACCATATAAAAATGTTAAGCAACAACAGAAAAAAAAAAAACTAAAGTATGTTTCAAAGTGACATAAAAGAAATATGGCTCAGGAGACAGTAAGCTTTAGAAAAAGCTGAGAACAAATCTGGCAAGTATATGAAAAAAAGAAAGGGATTTACTCAAGAGGAATCTTTAAACATTGCAGTCCAAATTAAACATGAATGAAAAGAATCACAGGCATACAGCCAAGGAAAACCCATCTTAAACATTTTTTTAGGGATTTATGAAGAGCCGGGTATCTTATGCTTTACAAACCATTACAAAATTCATGAGATTGAATGAAAACCAGACTTAAAAAATATAACTGGAGTAATATCTGCACAGAAAGTCTGATCTAGGAAATTCTTGAGCATTTATAGTATAGTGGCAATAATAAAAACATAGAAAGAAATTTTCCTGAGTTAATGGAATAACTGCAGAATAATTATTTGCAGAAGATTTAACTGGTTTTGGAAAGATATTGTCACTGAGTTTTGATGCAACAATCATCACAGTTGAGAAACAATCATATATATATATATTTATGGAAGAGCAGGTGCCAAGAATGTGTGGTTTTAAGAGCTCTATAAAAAAAAAAACCAGTGGACTTGCCCACAACTCAGGTGTTTCTAAGGACAACAGTAATTAGATGTTGAGCTGGCAACTCCGTAATTTCTGAGTGGAGCTACTTCTTCAGAGTGCTGACTTGGAATTTGTTTTTTGACCAAATGGATGTTTTGTATAGACCCAGATTGACCCACTTACTACTACAACTGGACAACTCTTTAGGCTGAAAGTTAGGAATAGTTCAAGAAAATAAAACTAAAACTAGAGGATCTTAATGCTCAAGGTTTTAATCACAGGTGCAAAGACACAGTTGCCTAAAGAGAAATGTCACATAGATTCTGAAAATGATGGAGAACAAAATAGAATAACAGAAGGTTTTGTGAAGATTTGACGATCAAGGGAGATTCTATTTCATTCCAGCCTGCAGAGAGGACTGCTTACCATTCCCCAAAGGAGATGGCTACTCTGCAGTGTACTCTAGAGAGCGCTAGAAGAGGTGAGAGTGGAATAATGAATGATATAAAGAAAATAGAGTCATGGGGGCAAGTATGGAGGGCCATCCTTATGGGACTGCTCTCCAGCAGAAACTGAGACATATATTTATACTGGGGCTAAAAATGTTAGATGTTGAAATGTTTTATAGGAAACTCAGCATTTATCACAATAGGAGACCAAGAGGTAGTCAGTTGAAGACTAAACTATTATTGTTTCTTCTGTTTTTTTTTTCCAAAATTCATCTTAGTAAAAAAATATTACATGAAAAATATATGTTGGTGGTGATATCATTTGTATCATAGAATGTTACTCGTTTTCTGATTAATTTTCCTAAACATTGTCTATATTGATATATCAAGCCCCACTTTTCTTCCCCTTATAAAAGATGAATGTACTCTGCACATTATTTTATTTTAGATATCTTAGAGAAACTTTAAGTTTTTTTATTTGTTCTTTTTAGATATACATGACAGTAGAGTAAATTTTGGCATACTATTCATCCATGAATATAAATTATTCTAGTTATGGTATCTTTTTGTGGTAATACAAGATGTTTGGAATTCATATAAAATGGTGAATTCATATATGAAGAAAGGTAAATTATTTCAGATACATTTGATTGTCTTTCCTATTCCTATCCCCTGTCCCTACATGTCATTCCCCCATGTATAATCCCCTAAACCTCTATTCTTCCCCATCACTCCCTTGTTCTGGGTTAGCATCCACATATTAGAGACAATATTTGACCTTTATTTGGGGGGATTGGTTTATTTCCCTTAGGATGATAGCCTCCAGTTCCATCCACTTTCCAGCAAATTCCATGATTACACTCTTCTTTATGTGTACATATGCTACATTTTCTTTATCCATTTATCTGTTGAAGGGTACCTAGGTTGGTTCCACAGTTTAGTGAATTGAGCTGCAATAAACATTGATGTGTCTGTATCATTGTCATATGCTGATTTTAAGTCTTCTGAGTATATGCCAAGGAGTGGGATAACTGTGTCAAATAATGGTTCAATTCAAAGTTTTCTGAGAAATTTTCATACTCTTCAGGGGGGTTGCACCAATTTGCAGCCCTACCAGCAATGGAAGAGTGTACCCTTTTTTCTGACATACTCATCAAGAATTAATTTCTTGTATTCTTGTGTGTTACCATTCTGACTGAAGTGAGATGGAATCTCAGTGTAGTTTTAATTTGCAATTTTCTAATTGATATAGGTGTTGAACATTTTTATACATATTTGTTATCCATTCATATTTCTTTTTCTGTGAAGTGACTGTTCTGTTTCTTTGCCCATTTATTTATAGGATTATTTGTTTTGCTGGTGTTGAATTTTTTGAGTTCTTTATATATCCTGGAGACTAATGCTGTATCTGAGATGCAGGTGACAAAGATTTTTTTCCCATTCTGTAGGCTCTCTCTTCATGTTCTTGATTGTTTCCTTTGCTGTAAAGAAGCTTTTCAGTTTGATACCATCCTGTTTATTGATTTTTAATTTTTCTTCTTGTGCTTTAGGGGTCTTGTTGAGGAAGTCAGTTCCTAAAGAAACCTGAAAAAGTGTTAGGCCTATATTTTCTTCTAATAGGCAAAGGTTCTTTGGTCTATACTTAGATCTTTGATTTATTTTAAGTTGATTTTTGTGCAGGGTGAGAGATCAGGGTTTAATTTCACTTTGCTACATATGGATTTCCAGTTTTCTCAGCACCATTTATTGAAGAAGATATATTTTCTCCAGTGTAAGTTTATGAAACATTTGCTTTGTATGAGATAACTATATTTACATGGGTTTGTCTCTGTTTCTTCTATTCTGTTCCATTGGTCTTCATATCTATTTTTGTGTCAATACCATGCTGTTTTTGTTATTATAGCTGTGTACTATAATTTAAGTTTTAATACTGTGATGCCGCCTGCTTCACTTTTCTCACTAAGGAATGCTTTGGCTATTTTGGGCCTCTTAGTTTTCCCAATAAATTTTCTGTATAAAAATACAGAACATCATTAAGCTTTTATATATATATCTTTTGATAGCACGGCCATTTCAACAATATTAATTCTGCCTATTCAAGAACATGGGATATCTTTCTTTCTTCAGAATCTTCTTCAATTAGTTATTTAGAGTTCTGTGGTTTTCTGGTTTTCATTGTAGAGGTCTTTCACCTCTTTTGTTAGATTGATTCCAAAGGGTTTTTTTTTTTTTTGTGAGGCTACTGAATGGTTTATTTTCCTAGTTTCTGTTTCAGCTGACTCAGCATGTGTGTATATGTATATAGGAATGCAGTTAAATTGTGGGTGTTAATTTCATATCCTTCTACTTTCCTGAATTAATTTGTGAGTTATATAAGTTTTCTGTTTTTTTTTTTTTTCTTTCTTTTTTTTTTTTTTTTTTTTGGAGAGGGGTTGTATTTCCAATATAGGATCATGCTATCTGCAAATAAAGATAATTTGAGTTCTTCTTTTTCTTTTTGTATCCCTTTAATTTCTTTCTTTTTGCCTAATTGCTCTGCCTTAAATTTTAAGCATTATGTTGAAAAGAAGAGATGAAATAAGGCATTCCTTTCTTGTTCCAATTTTTAGAGGAAAGGATTTTACTTTTTTTTCCATTTATAATGATGTTGGCACTGGGTTTCACATGTATAACTTTTACAACGTTAAGGTACTACTATAGTAAATCATGTATCTATAGAAATTTGTCAATGTTTGGGTTCCTACTCTCCCTAATTTTTCTAGTGTTTTAAACATGAATGGATGCTGCATTTTGTCAAATGTATTCTCTGCCTCTTTGAAGTAATCATGTGATAAATTCTTAAATCAATGTATATGGTGAATTATGTTTATTGATTTCTGTATGCTGATTTTTTTTTTTTGGTACTCGTTTTTGAACCCTAGAGTGCTTAACCTCTAAACCACATCCAGAGCCCTTTTTGATTTTTATGTAATGCCAGGGTTTCTCTAGATTGCTTATAGCCTAAGTTGCTAAGGTTTTCTTTGTTCCTGGAATCCTTTGCAGCAGCAGCCTGGGCTGCCAGGATTATAGGTGTATACCACCAAATAATTTTGCATTTATATTCATCAGAGATATTGGTCAACAGTTTTATTTCCTTGATGTGTCTTTGTGTGGGTTTGATATCAGTCTGAAACTAGCTTCATAGAATAAGTTTGGAAAGGTTCCCTTCTTTTCTATTTTATGAAATAATTTGAGGAAGTTTGATGATGTTAATTCTTCTTTGCAGGTCTTGTAGGACTCAGCTTAGGATCCATCTGGTCCTATGCTTTTCTTTGTTTTTAGGTTTTTAATGATGTCGTGAATTTAATTGCTTGAAATCGATCTATTTAAATTTTCTATGTCCTCCTGATTCAATTTGGGTAAGTCATATATCTATAGAAATTTGTCAATGTCTTCAAGGTTTTCTATTTTAATGGAGTATAAATTTTCAAAATGGTTTCTGATTATCATCCGTATTTCAGTAGTGTCTATTATGATATTTTCTTTTTCCATCATGGATTTTAGAAATTTGAGGGTTTTTTCCCTCTTTCTCTTGATTAGCTTGGCAAAGGTTTATCAATTTTATTAAAAAAAAAACCTTTTGATTCTGTTGATTTTTAAAATATTTTTGTTTTAATTTTCTTGATTTTGGACTGAACTTCAATATTTTCTGTCTTCTACTGCTTTTTGTGGCAACTTGTTCTTTCTCTAGGGCTTTGAGATTATAAAGTTATTTATTTGTTGACTTTCTATTCTTTTAATGAATGAGCTCAGTGCTATGAACATTCTTTTTAAAAATGCCTTCAGAGTTCCCAGAGATTTTGATATATTTTGTCACTAGTCTCATTTACCTCTAAATAGAATTTTTTTAAAATCTCATCCCTGATTTCTTCTGCTATTAATTGTTCAATCAGTAGAGTCTTATTTAGTCTCTGGATATTAGAGTGGCTTCTATTATTTATTTCATTGTTGATTTCTAGTTTCATTTCACTATGTCTGATAGAATGCAAAAAGAATTATCACTTCATGTCCTAAGGTATGGTCTATTTTTGAAAATGATCCATGTGCTCCTGAAAATAAAGTGTACTCAGTCATTAATGGATAATATATTCTCTAAAATTTCTGTTAAGTCTAAATTTTTATTTTTTTTCAATTCTGTAACTTTCTTATTTAGATTTTGTTTGTAAGATTTATTGAGTGAGGAGAGGGGGGTGTTAAAGTCATTATTATATTGTGCTTTATTTTTTTTCTTGAAATTAAGAATGCTTGGTTTTATGTACATAGATGACCCACTCTTTGGGACATAAACATTGATGATTATTTTCTCTGTTGATGTATAATTCCCTTAAGCAGTATGAAATGTCCTTCTTTGTCCCTTCTTTTTTTAAATTAATTTTTTTAAATTTATATATGACAGCAGAATGCATTACAATTCATATCACATATATAGAGCACTTTTTTATATCTCTGGTTGTATACAAATTATATTCACAACAATTCGTGTTTTCAAACATGTACTTTGGATAATGATGTCCATCACATTCCACCATAATTTCTAATCCCATGACCCCTTCCTTCCCCTTCCACCCCTCTGTCCTATCTAGAATTTGTCTACTCCTCTCATGCTCCCCCTCCCTACCCCACTATGAATCAAATCAGCCTCCTTATATCAACAAAACATTGGGCATTTGTTTTTTTTAGGATTGGCAAACTTGACTTGGCATTATCTTCTCCAGCTCTCACTGGGGTTTCTGTGGGTGGCACCCTGGTCACACTGTGCATCTGTCTCACTGAGAGCTGTTTTGTGTTGGGTAATTGCTGTGCCATGTTACCACCTCTGGGGGTGGAGCGAGTTGGAAACCAGTACCTGGCCAGCTGGAGTTTTAATCTGGGAGCTCCCCCACCAAATATGGTGAGGATGGTTACCCAAGATGGAGGTGGTTTGCTTCCAGCACCAGGGTGTCAGGTGGTTTGGAGGGAGCCCGGCAATGGTGTTGGGCAATGTTTTCAGAGATGAACTCTGTGACGTTTATTTCTGTGGCTTTGGGCTGTCTTCAGAGCCTATAAGATGTCATCACTTGCACGTAGATTACCACATAGGCGACTATGAACATAGGTGTCAAGTTGAGTCACAAGATGGGGGCAACTAGATGATCCCCTTGTTGGTAGATGGGGGTCAATAGGAAAGTGGAGGCCAGGATTCCTATGGGTAGGTATCAGCTGAGTGTCCTGTCCTGCATTGGTGCAGAGTAGCATTTGGGAGTTCTGCAGTGGTGCTGATGTGTTGATCCTGCCAAGTCCCTCACAAGCCCTGCATGGGCTAGTAGTTGGGTGTTAGGTGATGTGAGTCGGCAGTCCTGCTCTAATGCTGAGGCTTAGAGCCCTGTGTGGGGGCATAGAACTGGTGATTTCTGCATGAAATCAGCTGTGTAGGGGTCCTCTATCACTCTCAAAGAAGCAGTATTCCCACTAGTTGAGGCCCAGGTCACAGAGCTACAC
Source organism: Marmota marmota marmota (assembly GCF_001458135.2). NCBI lineage: Eukaryota > Metazoa > Chordata > Mammalia > Rodentia > Sciuridae > Marmota > Marmota marmota. The sequence continues at coordinate 8,547,659 of NW_026000170.1, read as the reverse complement.
AGAATACTGCCTTCCTGCCATCTTGGATTCTCCCTTCTTTGTCCTTTCTGATTAACTTTGGTTTAAAGTCCAATTTATCTGATATGAGGATAGAAATGCTACTTATTATGAAGGTCATGAAAATGATGTTTTTCCCATTTTTTTTTTATCCTTTAATCTGTGGATGTCGTTGCCTATGAGTGAGTCTCTTGGAGACAGCATATTGTTGGGTCTTGTTATTTAACTCAATCTGCTAGTCTATGTCTTTTGAGTGATGAGTTTAGGCCATTTACATTCAATGATATTATTGAGAAATAATTTTTATTCCCTATCATTTTGATTTATATCTGGTTTTTAGTTTGAATTAGTTTCTTCTTAGTTTGATGATTATTATTTTAGAGTTGTTCCTCCCTTTGCTGGTTTTTATATAATTTTTTTCATTTCATTTTTAAGAAATATCTTATTGAGTATGTTTTGTAGTGCAGGCTTTCTAGTTGTGAATTCTTTTTTTTTATGGATTGTTTTAATTTAATTGTCATTCAGAAGCTTACTTTTGGGTATAATATTATTAGTTGGCATCCATTTTCTTTCAGAGCTTGGTATATATTATTCTAAGACCTCCTATCTTTTAGAGTCTGAGATCTGGATTGGTTTTGCTCTAAATGTGAGTCACTTTTTTCTGGAATCCTTTAAAATTCTATCCTTATATTGTATTGTTAGGCTTTTTCACAATAAGGTGCCTAGTGTGGATCTGTTGTAATTTTGTACATTCAGGCTTCTATGAGCCTACTTAATTTTCAATTTTATTCTTAAGGTTTGGGAAATTTTCAGATAATATTTCATTAAAAAAATTTGTGCAGGGGCTGGGGATGTGACTCAAATGGTAGCGTGCTCCCCTGACATGTGTGGGCCGCTGGGTTTGATCCTCAGCACCACATACAAATAAAATAAAGATGTTGTGTCCACCAAAAACTAAAAAATAAATATTAAAAAATTCTCTCTCTCTTAAAAAAATTGTGCATTCTTTTGATTTATATCTCTGAGCCTTCATCTATCTTGATAAATCTTAGGAATCTTGTCATATTTTTCCATATTTCTTGGAAATTCTTTTCATTGTTCTTAACATTGTTTCTCTAGGATCTACTTTATGTTCAAGATTATGTTTTGTCTTTGTTGCCTGAAACTCTATCATTCAAATGGTCTAGTCTTCTGGTGATGCTTTCCTCTGAATTTTTAATTTGGTTTATGGATTTCTTCATTTTGAGGATTCTTGCTTGATTTTTCTTTTCAGAATCTCTATCTTTTTATTGAAATAATCTTTCACTTTCTGTATTTTCTCTCTGATTTCACTACATACATCATCCTTTATCTTGCAGGTTAGCTTATTTAGAAGTTATTTAGATATAACTCCATCTCTGATATTTCTTCTACTGTAAGATTTATGGATTTTGATATCAAAATATTTTGGCTTGTTTGTGTAATTTTTTCCCTCGATTTTTATGTTGTTTGTGTTTCTACCTATCTAACAGCATGAATGTGAGGTAGTAGAATTTCTACTCTGTGAACTTACAGTGTTCTGGATTTTTCTAGTACCTCACTATTTAGGGGAAGGCAAATAATAGCAACCACTAATGCAAACAATGTACAACATTAAACCCAATAGTTTTTGCTATGACATGTACAGTGTTAATTGTCACAATAAAGATAAATTATATTTTCCTTTATTGCCCACTGTGAAAACAGTAAGTTCACAAAAGAGTTTGTAATTTGGAATGTTGAACAGAGAGAAAACATAAGAGATGCAGGATGTGATAATAATAAGGGAAGGAAAATAGAAAGGAAATAGTAAAGTATGAATTAAAAAGAACAATAGAATTTGGCTATTTGCAGTACAAACAGAGAAAGACAATCAAGGGAAATATAAGCAAGAAAAAAATAATACGCACAATTAAAATTAAAAAGTAAATAAAATATAAAAATAAAAGAATAAAATCAAAATAGAGTAATCAAACATCTTTGCTCTCAAAATATCGAGCCGTGAAAAATAACTGCTTTCCAAATATGCTAGAGATGAGATAAATGCGACAAATATATATAAGTGTTCGTGAACCACTCCTGCCACAATTAAATAAATGAATGAAATTATGGCATTTGCTGGTAAATGGATGAAACTGGAGACTATTATGCTAAGTAAGAAAAAAAAAAGAAAATAGAAGATCTTAATGAAAAGTTAAAGAATTATTTTCATTGTAATCCAAAAAATTCTCAGCTTCCCTTCTCAGCAGTGTTTTGTGTGGTGAGATAAGATGTGATGTCCCCTTCATCCTCAGGGTGTGGTGGCTAGAGTGTGAGAGTGGATCCCGTGGGTAGAGTTCCTGAAAGCAGGGTTTAGGCCTAGGTAGGCTTCAGGTTCTTCGTTGAATGGCAATTGGTCTTAAGATTTTAATTCAGTGCACCTCCAGGGCCTGGTAGTTGCTAGTTCATGCTAGGAATCTCCCCTCAATTCCACTCATCTGGCAGAGGATCTAATCCTTTGTCCTCTCTGTCACTCATAGACATTGCAATTATTGGTCTCTGGGATTCAGTCTCTAAACACAATCACCCTGACACTCCCCTCCCGCTTTCAAATTCTTGGCCAGGCCTGTCTCTCCCAGCTGGTCCTGTGAGCCACAGAATTCAAAAGTGAGGGGAAAGCCAGGTGGGTTTCCATGACCTGTATTCCTCTGTATTAACCCTTGTCTGCATTGGATTTTCCCTGGTCACTTAGGCACTCTCTATGTTGTGCACTGTGTGTTTGCCAGGCCTTTGGGCCCAGCTTGTTTTTTTTTTTTACCAGGAATTGGCTCCTCCTGCTACCAGCCCCATTGCACACTGCAAAATGGTTTCTTCATGTTGACCTCCACACACTGCAGGAGAGATGCAATTTTTTGCTCACAAGGGTATTGTGCAGCATACCTTTTATGTAAGTCCAGCAGTGTCTTTGACCTCTAATCTCTATGTACCCAGACATACCACAAGCCTCCTGAAAATGTGGGTTCCTTTAATGCTCTTATCCCTCCACTTACCTCGCAGAAGGCCACATTTCTGGTGGTGGTGATGCTGGGATTTCTTTCGTATTTTATTATGTTTAAGCTCTTGAGTCCGCAGTATATCCGAACATCCAGTATTAATTCCCAATAAAGGGTCCCCTCCTCTTTTTTTACCCATCTTTCTGAGAAGCTGCCTATTTGCTTTCTTGGTTCCACACAACACAGCAGCCAGGAGAGCAATCTCCTATATTCCACCATTTGAAACAAGCCCTCTTAGAGTAATTTTGTGTTAAAAAAAATCAACTATTTTTTTTTATAAAATGGCTACTTTTAAGCTTATCTCTCTTTTTTTTCTTTTCTTATTTTGAAGTAGCTTTTACTAATCCGAGAAAACATTTGTTCTATGGCTTTCTGAGTCTGACTTATTTCACTTAGCATGATAGTCTCCAGTTCCATCCATTTACCAGCAAATGTCATGATTTCATTCCATTCATCTTTATGATCCAGTAATACTCCACTGTGTGTATATGCCACATTTTCTTTATCCACTCATCTATCAAAAGACACCCTGTGTAATGGTTTGGATGTGAGGTATTGCCCCAAAACTCATGTGTGAGATAATGCAAGAAGGTTTATAAGAGAGGATTGGGTTTTGATAGGGATTAACTGAGTAGAAATTGAAGTGCTACAGTGTGGCTCGAGGAGGTGGACATTGGGATCATGGCTTTGGATTGTATATTTGTATCTAGCAAGTGGAGACATCTCTCTGCCTCTGATCACCATGTGAGTTGCTTTCTTTGCCACAATCTTCTGCCATCATGAAGCCCTGCATCACCTCGACCCCTGAAGAATAGAAGTAGATGTCTTTGGACTGGGACCTCTGAAACTTTGAGCCCTCAAATAGATTCTTTCTCCTCTATGGTTGTTCCGGTTGGGTTTTTCAGTCAGAACAATGAAAAAACAATCTGACTAAAACATATTTGTTTGTTCTATAGCTTGTCTATTGTGAATTTGCTGCTATAAGCATTGGTGTAGCTGCATCCCTATAATATGCTGATTTTAGGTATTTTGGATATATACCAAAGAGTGGTATAACTGGATCATATTGTGGTTTCCTTTCTAGTTTTTTGATAACTCTTCATACTGCTCTCCAGAGTGGTTGCATTAATTTGTAGTCACAAAAATGTCATTTAAGTGTACTTTCCCCCATATACTTGCCAAAACCTGTTATTATTTAGATTCTTGCTGATTGGCATTTATATTGGAGTAAGATAAATTCTCAACATATTGTAATTTGCATTTCTCTAATTGGTAGAGATGTTGAAAAATTTTTTTTCATATATTTGTTGGCCATTTATATTTCTTATTTGAATAAATAGCTGTTAGTTTTTTGCCTATTAATTAATCAGATTATTTGTGGGGTTTTTTTGGTGTTGATAATTCTTTGGTGTTAATATTCTGAATATTAATGCGCTATCTAGAAAGTAGATGGCAAAAATATTCTCCCATTCTGTAGGCTATCTCTATACACTTTTTACTGCACTGAATATTTTTAATTTGATGCCATCCCATTTATTGATTTTTTTGTTGTTTTATTTCTTGCTCTTTAGGAGTCTTGATAAGGAATTTGGTCCCTGTGTCAACATGTTGAAGTGGTGAGCTTACATTTCTTTTAACAGTTTCAGAGTTTCTGGTCTAATTCCTGGGTCTTTAATCCACTTTGAGTTGACTTTTATGCAACATGAGAGGCAGAGGTCAAATTTCATTCTTCCACATATGGATTTCCAGTTTTCCAGGCAACATTTATTGAAAAGGTTATCTTTCTCTACCTTTGTCTAGTATCAGATAATTGTATTTATGTGGGTTTACTTTTATGTCTTGTATTCTATTGTTTTTCACATCTATTTTGATGTGTCTATCATGTTATTTTTGTTATTATACTTGTGAAACTAATTGTCCCTAATATCAAGAACAGGTATACTGAAAAGAAATTTATTGACCTGGAAGATGGAGATAAATTTTTTTAAAAAATGTGGCCCATAAGTTAATTTTAATTTATCAAAATTCAAAATATGTTAAAATTTTTTAAAATTCCTTTTACAATTTCTACTAGTTCTATTAGAGAAACTAAGACAGATAATATTAACAAAAATAATAGTCAACATAAATATTCAGATTAAGAAGGCCTGCATATACTCATCAAGATATTTTTAAAGGTAAAGCCTTTTAAATAATAGCAATACTAATTAAAAGTAAGCAAAATCTGGGAAGACATAGTGCTTAGTATACACAGAGTCAGGAATAGAAGCCAACCCTTTGGATTTTTAGATCGATTTTCCATTTCATTGCTCCGTATCATGAGATTCCTAATTCTATTCAATAAAAATGTATTAAGTACTTTTTATGTTCTCATTATCTTGTTAATTACTACAAAGAAGTATATGAAAGAATACAAGGTTTAAATCAACTAGAACGAGAAAGCAATGAAACATAGTTTAAACAAAAAAAATATGGGTACAAACGGTGTTTTTACGGCAATCAAAGAAGATTTTGCAACTGCAAACTTGTTCTTTTGACTTGAAGGAGTCATCTCAGTAACTCACTGATTCATTCTATCAGTTAACAAGGAGTTTTCATAATCATATATCCACCAAAATTAAAAATTAAGACTAATTTTATTATAAAGTAACTCATGCTGAACAGGTAGGGCATGAAAGGGAATATAAAAGAAAGTTTCCAAGAAATACAGTGGTGATTAAAGGACAAATGATGCATTATTAAAAATCTACAGTATTCATTCTCAAACATGTAATTATACAGTAAACACTAAAATACTTAATTATATAATAAAATAATTCAGTGGCCTTAAGTTTTTTTTTCCTGCACAATACAATGAACTCACATACCCAAATGAATTACTCTGTGTATGACTGTGGAAGACAAAGAAATAGCAAGTATCATTTCTTGTTCAGCAAGAAAGTATATTAGAGGACTTCAAATATTCAGATTAAGAAACTAATTTTATTTTTGAATTAAAGATTTTCTGGGGCTTAATTATCATGCCCTCAAAAGTGTCTATACAAGCATAGATGACATATTCTTCCAAAGATTCCATGGGAGGGAAGAATTTTGTTTGCTTCTTTCCTTTTCTTCCTCCTTTTATTTTTTTGCAGTGCTGGTGATAGAACTGAGGGCCTCATGCATGCCAGGCAAGCACTATAGCATTGAGTCACATCCCCAGTTGTTGTTTTCACTTTTTTTTCCCCACTGATTCATTCAATTATACATGACAGTAGAATCCAGTTTGACTTATTTATACAAATATGGAACCTATCTTATTTTAATTAGGTACTCATTCTTGTGGATGTACATGATGATGAGATGCACGTGTGTATCAGGTGCATAGAAAAGTTATGTCAGGGCTGGGGTTGTGGTTCAGGCTTTAGTAGTAGAGCACTTGTGAGAAGGCATTGGGTTTGATCCCTAGCACCCCCTAAACATAAATGAATAAAATAAAGGCATTGTGTCCATCTATGACTAAAAAATATTTTTTGAAAAAGAAAATTTATTTCAGATTCATTTCACCCATCTTTCCTTTTCCTATCCCTCCTGCCTTCCCTTCACTCACTTTTTTCTAATCCACTGCTCTTCCATTCTTTATTCCTTTTCCTTTATTTTCGGCTAGTTTCTGCATATCCAAGAAAACATTTGACCTTTGGTTTGTGGGGACTGGCTTATTTCCTTTTGCATGATAGTCTCCAGCTTGTTTTAATTTTTGATAGACAAAATTTCTTTGTTTTATTTTCAGTTTTACAGAGATATTATGTATAAAAGATTATGTATGGATAAGATTAACCACTTGAAGTTTAATGTATATTGTTAAATTATCACGAATTTCCAGCTGATTAACATATCTATATTTATACTACCTCTATGCAGTTATGATTTATGGATGTGTATATGGTGAGAAAAATTTACATCTACCCTCTTAGCAAATTTCAAGTGGTGAGTTTACATTTTCTTTGGTTGTTCTATACTGTATTTTCCTACTGTTCCTATGATGTCCATTAGATCTCCAGAACATGTTCATTTTGAACAACTGGAATGTATCTTCGTCCAACATTACCCCATTTACTCCTCCTCTCAGATTCATTTTGTTTTCCTTTTCTTTTTTCATGATTACCTTGGTTAACTGGGTACAGTTAACCTCTTGTAGTTACATAGGAATTTCAAGATATTTTTTTCTTTTTCAATATAAAATGTTATTGGGATTTTGATAGAAAATATACTGATTGCTTTGGAAACAATGGACATTTTAGTAATGTTAATTCTTACATTCATGAATGCATTATATCTTTTCACTTATTTGAGTCTTTTAAAACTTTTTTTACTGATGTTTTATAATTTTCAGCATGTAGAAAATTTTACCTCTTTGCTTAATTTAATTTCTGAGTATCTTATGAATGTTTTGCTAATGTAAGTGGCATCATTTTCTTCTTTCCTATTGCAGATAACTTTCATTGGGTTTTGTATGCTAATTTTACGTACTGCAACTTTACTGAATTTTTGTATTAGTTCTAAGAGCATTTTTGGTGGATGGAATCTGTGGGATTTTCTATATTTATAATCAAGTCATCCGAAGATGATCTTACTCTTCCTTGTTTAGTGGACTTTTATTTCCTATTCTTCCCTGAATACTCTGGCTTGGGCTTTTACTATGATGTTGAATAACAGGGCTGAGAGTGAACATTCATTTTACTGTTCCAAATATCAAAGAAAAAGCTCTCTATTTCCCCCTTTGATTATGATGTTAGCTGTCGAATTTTCATTTATGGCATTGGTTAAAGTATAAGGTTTTTCTTATACTTTTTTTTTCTCATAAATTATGTTGAGTATTGTCACAAAACTTTTATGTATCTAGTAAGATGATAATGTGGTTCTTGTCTTTTATTCTATTAATATACTATATCACATAGATTAAATTATCCTTATATCTCCAGGGAAAAATTTATCTTGAATGAAGTGTATTGACCTTTCCATATGCTATAAAATTTAGAATGCTAACATTTTATTGACAGTTCCTGTATCTATTTCCATCAAAGATATTGGTCCATAGTGTTCCTTTCTCTTTTTCTTTGTCTGACTTTGAGATCAGAATGATGTTGGTCTCATAAAATGAGTTTGGGAGTGCCCTTTCATCCAGTTTTGGAAGAATTTCAAATTGTCAGTAGTGTTTCTTCCTTGGATGTTTGGTGGAATTCACCAGTGAAGCTGTTGGTCCAGCACTTGTCATTGTTGGAGTGTTGTTGATTACTGATTCAGTCTCTTTGTCTGTTATTATTGCTGTATTCAGGTTTTCTACTTCTTTTTGATCTGGTCATAGTAGGTTTCATGTTTATAAGAATTCATCCATTTCTTATAAGTTATCTAAAGTATTGACATGTAATTATTCATAAGAATCCTTTAAGAATATTTTCATTTATGTATGAGTTCATTTGTTTTTGCAAGACTCTGACTGAAAATTTATGAGTTGCCTTAGAAGGAGTCATTTTACTTATTAATATCAACAATTGAACATTACAGTCTTTCACTACCAACAAGAATTTTGCATTTAGAGGAGGTATCATCTTTACCTATATTGATCGGATTGTGTCGTATCTACTGGTTCCATGAACCATAATCTCTGTGAATCAAATCTCAAATTGAAAATAACTTTTGAGAAAGTATATAGAAATGGCTCTCAGAGCTGAAGCTATAATTGGAAGCATTTTATATTTGCAGCTGTGTTTTGTTGTTACCAGTGTCTGCTGGGAAAATGCTCTGACATTTTCCCTGAAATGGTTATTTTATCATCTTCCTAGAAGTGGGCTAGAGTCCCCCAAATAGCACATTCATTCTGTTTGCCTAAGTATGTGTAGTTCTAGGTGGAGCATTAAAATACTGTTATGTAGCACAAAGCCTCTAGCCATATTCTAAATTTTCACTTCAAAGCTATAGAGCAAAAGGTTTCACTGCTAATTGCTTCTTAAGTTTATATTTAAGTGTAGAATGAAAGACTAAAAAAATGAAAGCATAGGATTTAATGTTCAATAAAAACAATGTAATTTGCAACCATGTATTAAACATGTATGATGAATATAGTATTTTTTCTCATTATTTTTAAAATTATCATCACAAGAAAACATATTGCCATACTTTAAATGTTAGTGTTACATTCTTGTAACAATAATAATATTAAATGAGATAATAAGCTATAATATTAAAAGGCTACATTTGTAGTTTGTATTACATAAATCTGCATTATATATAATTAGTAAAAATTAGGAAAAGTAATTGGTGAAAATAAGAATAATATTATTTTAATGTAATTAATATGCACTACCAATGCTCTTTGTTTGCTTTTATTTAAAAATTTCCTTGGTGACTATTCTTGACTACAAATAGTAAAATGTCTCATTAAAAGTGTGTTAATCATAGATGGTGAAAGAAGACCCTCATAATTATACAAAAAACATGTATAAAGATGTGAATTTGGTGTCAACATACCTTATATATAATCAGAGATATGATAAATTATGGTATAATGGTGTATTAAGAATTGTAATGCAAAAATAAATAAATGAAAAATTAAAAAACAGTGTGTTAATCAATAAGATGTACAATTATTTCAGTTTATAGTATGTGTAAATGTGGGCTCTTTCAGGTTATTTTCAATTTTCTATCCGTACTGTACCAATAATATCTTCATTGTTCACATCATGGCTTTGGAAACATCCATGATGAAACTCCCACAAGTTACATACAGCATAAAGGGAACAAAGTTCTTTTTGTTTTTCTGTTTTTTCGTAAGGAGCATATTTCCTACAAGCTTCCACAATATACACTTATATAATAAAATGTAAGATTTTATTTGTAATTTGCTAATTATATATGTTTATGGGTGCAGTGTGAGGTTTCAATAAACGTATAGCTTGTATTAGGAAGTCAAGGTAATTGGCCAATCCATCACTTCACGTTAGACATTTATTATTTCTTTGTGGAAAAAACATTCAAGATCCTTGTTTCTAACCATCTTGAAATATATAATAGATTATGCTTGGCTATAGCCATCCTACTATGTAACTGAACACCAGAACTTATTTTTCCTATCTATAACTTTGCACTCATTGACCAACCTCTCCTTATCCATCTCTTTCCCCACCCTCCCAAGCCTTTTGTAACTACTATTCTACTCTCTATTTCTATGAAAGCACTATTTTTAGATTTGATATCATTTGTGAGTTGAAATCACAACATTAGACTTGTGAGTGAAATCATGCTATATTTGTCTTCCAGGTTTATTCCTGTTGCAGCAAATGACAGGATTTCATTATCTCTTTTACAGATGAATAGCATTACACTGTGCATTTATGCAAAAATTTCTTTATTAATTTATCTATTGATGTACAGTATGTTAATTTGATATTTTAGCATTGAGAATAGTGCAAGAGCATCAATAACACATACTGAGGGAAAGAAAGTTTTCAGTAAGTGGTGCTGGAGCATTTGGATATCCACATGAAGAAGAATTAAAGTAGACATATAAATCATATACAAAATAAATGAGAAATGGATCAAACACAAACAAACCCCCATAAATTATAAAGATAATAGAAAAAACATAATGGGTATGCTTCATGATATTAGATAGCAAAGGTATTTTTTTTTTGTATAAGACTTCAAAAATACATCCAACGAAAGCAAAAAGAGACAAATAGAACAAAAACATCCAAGTAAAAAGCTTCTGCAAAGCAAAAGAAACAAGCTACAGAATAAAAGACAGTATTTACAAACAATATATCTTACAAGGGGTTAATATCAGAATATATAAGAACACAAATAACTCAATAGTGTTAATAACAATAATTTAATTAATAAAAGGGTAAAAGACCTCAGGAGAGATTTCTCAAAAGAGGCATTGAAATGGCTAACAGATATATATATATATATATATGTTCAATCTCACTAATCATTAGAGAAAAGGCAATAAAATTCACAGTGAGATATCACCCCCCCCATTAGAATGGCTATTATCAAAAATATAAAAAATAGAAAATGCTAGTGAGAATGTAGACAAGAGGGAACATTCATCCCCACTATAAATGGGAATATAAATTAGATGGCTATCATGGAGAAGAGTATGGAGGTTCAAATTATTCAACAATTCTTTTTGCCAGCCATCTTTAATTACCTTTTATTTTCTGCTATTTGCACTCAACACAACACCAATTCGTACTTCAGAGAAACTATACACTAGCATCAAATGACTGTTGGAAAAAGAAAAAATATATAAATCTATGCATAATGATTTGCTGTTAATCATTTAAAAATGTCCGCCAACATTTTATATCTCAACTAATACTTTAATTCCTTGAAATAGCTTACTTCAGAGATAGAGAAAAAGAGGTTAGTGAATAAAATAACTCTAGTGATAGAATTCCTGGTTTTAAACTTTTAATTTCCTGTAGGTTAATTTTGAGTAAACTGTTTACTTTGTGTGCCTTGGCTTTCTTGCTTATGAAATGGGAAAGCAATAGTACCTTACCTCCAAGGAATGTTAGGAAACATTTGGCTCATTGGTAAAAGGTGGTGTAATGATTTGGACCATTTTCAAGATCTATACATTTAAATCTATTTTGAATAAGTTATAGAGCTCACAATTGCTATAATTCCTATTGTGAATATCTCAGACTCTACTTATTTTAATTTCTAAGACTTCCCTCCATGAGAGTCTTGAAGATTTCCTTCAGTTTCTGTTATCTTGACCCTTTTCAATGAATTGCTGTTTGTAAATATTAACATATAATATGATCTCCTTGGAAATGGTCTCCTAATTCCTTATACTGTCTTTATATTAGGAATCCTAATTACAGCTACTCTTATCCCTAATACTTCTTCCTAGCTTTCATATTGAAGAGGATTATTCCTCTTGAGGAAAAAAAAAAGTATGTTTCCATTTACACATAGAATGCCCATATTTTCTTCATTTTCGCCTTTTTTAACCTTGTTTCATCAATTGTATTCTCTCCTTCTACCCCCAGGGAGTCAATTGCTTGTTTATTCCTTATAATCACTTAAAACTTCTATTTTTCCCTTTTATTTCTAGTTGTAACTGCTTTGCTGTTTCAGTGTTCCCTTCTCAGCCACTTTTTTGGAGTCTGGAGAATATATTATTTTTCTTTTTTGGAGGTGGGTGGAGGTACTGGGGATGGAACTCAGGAGTACTCAACCACTAAGCCACATTCCTAGCCCCATTTTGTATTTTATTTAAAGAGAGGGTCTTCGGGGCTGGGATTGTGGCTCAGTGGTAGAGCGCTCGCTAGCACGGGTGGGACCCGGGTATGATCCTCAGTACTGCATAAAAATAAAGGCCTTGTTGTGTGTCCATCTACACCTAAAAAATAAATATTAAAAAAAAAATAAAGACAGGGTCTCACTGAGTTGCTTAGTGCCTCACTTTTGCTGAGGCTGACATCCTCCTGCCTCAGACTCCCAAGACACTAGATTACAGGTGTGCACCACTGTGCTGTGCTAGGAGAATATTTTCCTGGTTTGTTTCTTCTCACCTCAGTCACTTCATGACCCACTGAAGACTGACTGCTGCATTCATTACACATGGAAAAAAGTTTTTCTCAAGAAAGTCATCAAAGGTGATAAAAATGGCAAAACCCAGTTATGTTTTCATTTCTTACTTTTTTATTGCTTATCACTTCCAGTCTGTTAAGCTCATTTTTGAAATTTTATGTTCCTGTTTTAGAGACAGAGCGTTATTTTTTTTTCTCCAACAGTTAACCTCTGCATTATGTTCCCCTTGAGTTTCATCTCTTCCTCTGCTAATAAATTAAAAGGTTCAGTTCATTCAATTTTGGTTCACACGTCTTTTTTCTAAAACTTAACATCTTTGTCATAGCCTCTCACTAAATATCAAGAATTTTTCTTTCAGTATCTATATGGAATGTCTGGCAAGAAAGTACCTAACAATTGCTTTCTCATTGAATGAGTCAGTGGTTGATTTTGAGGAAGAGGTGGGGTTTTTTTGTTTTGTTTTGTTTTTGACTGGCAGGTGGTGCTTGCCTCAAGTTCTTTAGTTCTCAACAAAAGTCAGGTGAATGTGCTAAATGGAAAATCCTGCCTTCAGGGCAATAAGAAGCTCTAGAAGCTGAAGTAAATTAGAGGACTTTCACCCTATCTAAAATGCATATCTACAATATAATAAAGGATCATTTAAATGCAGAATGTAGAACCTACTATTCTCATTTGGTGCAGTTTTTACTTATTTTTTATTTTTTCAAAAGAAACCATAGATTCTATTTTCTAATATGAATAATGCCAATATTCAAAATATGTGGCAAGCCAAAAAAATATGCCATCTAACAGAGGAAGTCTATGTGGGAGCACATTTCAACCTATAATTATGAAGACTATTAATGTCTATCTAAACAATTATATGAAATTCCTACAAAGAAAATCTAAACTTGGACATATTTTTGCTGAATTAAACTCTTTGGGAATATTAGAGGCATTTTAGATATAGACAGAAGGAGTTGAACTGACTTTTTATTCCCCATGTTTTACTTACACTAAAAAATCTACTACACTGAAAGAAAATGTATCACTTTAAGAAATGTACAAACAAAAATGACTCATTCGTTTCCAAAACTTCAGGACATCTCTTCCGTGCTAGATGTCTGTTATATAGTTGTAGGTGTTGCAGTGGTGAGGGAGTGGGTGAAGGGTTAATCTTACCCCAATCTCCAAGGGTACATCCTAATATTTCTAAACATGTCACAATAGTTTGCTGGGAATCATCCAGGCCTAAATCAATGTAGTGACCTTGACGATGTAGACAAATTCCCAAACCATACACTTCCTTCTGGACCATTCAAGTACATGTACTGATAAATTCTCTTTATATTTCATCTATTTTGAATTAGTTTTTAATTACAGGAAAGATCCTAATTTGGGATTACAAATTGGATTGTTTATCTATGATATGATAATATTTATGTTATTGAGTTCACTTGCTAAAATCAGCCTAATTGATGATTCAATCAATCATTTAACTGAATGAAAAATCAGAATGATTTTTATATTGAGTGTGATGGGCTATATATCAATATTTTATGCCATGGCATATTTGATATCTTCCTAGAGGCAGATCAAATGTTTAGAATAAAAATATCCTTGATATTATTCATATTTAGATATAAAGGTTCCAGAAATTGCTATAGTCCACTTCACCTTAACTATCCTTGCTATCTAGAATATGCCTATCCTGCACTTCTACCTGTCAAACATAAAATTATTCCCAAAGGGCCGTCTCATTCTTAATTTATCCATGAAACTTTTCCAGTTATAATGTATCTCTCCTCTTGACCTTCAATAGGATTGCACTCAGAACATTGCACATGTTAGACAAATGCTCTGACACTGAAGTACATTCCCAACTCTATCATAGTTTTATTTTAAAATTTGCTTTTCATATGATTTTGAGTTACTACCACAGGTCATCTTTTATTAGGTTGTAGTATCAATATCCAACTGTCTCTCCAATAATGCTTAATTCAATGCTTATTCCATAAAACAGGCTTAATCAAGCAAGTGGGATTCAGCTCATTGGAGCTCATGATTTAAGTGTATCAAATGAGATTTTGGCTGTCCATTACACCTAGCCCCTCTGCCACTTTATGGTCAATATATTCCTTTTCAAAAATAAGATATCACAAATAATTGTGGAGACATATTGACATGAATCAGAGATCTTACAAATAATTTACTTACAACTTACGGTATATACATATTAGGTGTCCCCCAAAAGCTCATGTGTGAGACAATGCAAGAAAATTTAGATTAAATGGTTGGGTTATAAGAGGTTTAACTTAATCAATGGACTAATCCCCCAATAGATAGACATTAACTTGATGGTAACTGTAGCAGGTAGAGTGTGGCTGTAGGAGGTGGGTTTCTGGAAGTATGCCTTTATGCCTTTGGGGTTTATATTTTGCTACTGTTGAGCCAAGTTTCTTCCCCCACCACTCTCTCACCCTCTCTCTCTCTTACTTGGTGTGATATCTTGAGCTGCTTTTCCTCTACCATATTTTTCTGCCATGATGTCTTGCCTCACCTAGAGGCGAGTACTGAAAACCTTGAAACCCTGAGGCCCCAAATAAACTTTTCCTTCTCCAAAAATTGTTCTTGTCAAGAACAAAATTGTTCTTGTTTTAGTCACAGCAGAAAAAAAAAATCTGACTAAAATTACTATTGAGGCATACGTGAATCGAGGAGATGTCTGGTACTGCTAATTCATCTCCCCACAGTCCTCTTTATGTGTGGAGAGGGCAGTTTAACATATGATGTCTTTAAGTCCTATCCGAAGCTACAACACTTGTGCAACGAAGAGCCGATTAGTTACAGAACACCTCCATTTCATATTTGGATTGATTGATAGCTTTGTATTTTCTAAAGAGCATGCCCGTAAGTCATAAATGAATAGATTATTTACAGTAAATAATCACACACTACTCAATTACATCCTGTTAAAGATATTTTATAGACACAAAATTTCCTGTTAGATTAAAATATTAGCTTGTTTTCCAGAAAGCCTATCATTAATATGTTTAAAATGAGATTCAATCAAACTACCTTCATTATTGTCCTTTTGAGACATTTCTACAACCCTGATTCAGAAAGCATACATTACAGGCCTGTTAATATACATTTTCCATCCCACAAAACAAGAATATGATACTTTATTCTCCATATAGCATATTTTCAGGCAGCTTTCTAAACTTTTATCCAGGGCACCAATCCATATTGGTGAAAATATGTGTAAAGGACACTGAACTTATGTTTTAAAATTATATTTTCATGATACTGGTAATTAAATTTTAATATTGATGAAGTATGGACCAATAGTTTCTTTTCGATATGCCGGATATCTGAAGCTTTAAAGAAAGTGATAATGAGCTTTTAAAGTGGATGTTTAACGTTTTGATTATTCACAATAATGGGGATTAGTCATTTAGACTCATGAATAACTGACAATTTGCTAGTTTCATTGTTTCTCCCTTCATTCAAACTAAATGTTTTCTTTCTCAGAATTTAAAACCATAGACTTTTGTTAGAGTTAAATATGCATACAGCTAGTCCTTTATGTATTTTTCAGTCACCTTATTGTTAATACATATTATTTTCTCCCTAAGACAGTTATCAGATAACATCCTTTGTATTTCAAGTCTTTGAGATCCTACTGCTTAACATCATATATGACTTTTGAGAGTTGTTAAAAATGAGAGGGATAAAGAAGTGGATTCAATAAATGTGAACAACAACACTTATCACGACATCCTTCCTTTTATTTGTTTGTTGGCCCTACAATGGAATCAATCCAAATTCCCAAATTCTGTCTCTTTAATCCATAATTATCATATTTTATTTCTTTTATCTGGCTAATGCATGAAAACTTGTCTTTTTATGATATATGAATGTGAGAGTTAAATCTGAGACTTCAGGATCTTTTTTAAAAAGGTAAAATAATGGGAACTGAAGAAAGGACAATTGAGTTTCTTAATTAAAAAATTGCCAATTAACATGTGTTGTGCAACTATGAAAGTCTATATATAGATCTAGATCTAGATCTCTCTCTCTCTCTCTCTCTCTCTATATATATATATATATATATAGAGAGAGAGAGAGAGAGGTAGCAGGGGACTATGGAGCCATTCCAATCTATTTGTTTAAAATGAGTTTATCAACAGTGAATGTGTTAAACCAGACTTTAAAGTTCTGAATTAAATGAAACTAAGAGGGACAGCTTGTATGATAGAATGCTAAACCAAGATTTAAAATGAACCTGACAAACTGCAATACCAAAGTGAAATTAACAAGGCAAAATTTACAAAAATAAATGTAAGCGTTTTAATTAAAATTCAATTACAGTGTCATTGTATGAAGTGTCATTGTATGAAGGAGCCCAGGATGACTCAGGTGAAAAACATCAATGTTGGGATATTACTTCTAATAGAAAGCATGAATGGGAGGGGCTTATATCTGTGAACCCAAACAGAAGCAGCATTAATAAAAAAATATAATTCCTTTATGACAGAAAGTAATTACACTTCATAGTAATCCAAAAGTATTTCTAATTAAGTAATTTCCCATTTAAGGATGAAAGTGTTGTTTGTCCAGGTAAGGTTGATCATCATGGTGAAATGATGTAGAAATGTTTAGGTGAATATGAGATGTTGAGATAAATTCATTCATGTTTGAAGAACTGCAGTTGTGAACAAGAAGAAAATTTGTTGAGTGCTTCTTCAAAAGACTGCATAGAACCAGTAGTTGAAACCCATGAGAATTAAATTGCTTTCAAGAGAACATTTTCAAGTAATTATATCCATCATAGGTAGAAATGAGTTATTTCATGAAGGATTACTTTGAAAACTGCTGTTTTTCAGATATTTCCAAACATCCAAGATCCAATGTTCATGACTCCCTTGATCATTTACATTTCACGAAAGGCAGGACTCTCATCTGCTTTCAATGCTATGTCTATTTTATTTGGTATGAACTGTTTTATCTTCAGTCTAATTATATTTTTTCCATCTCTTGTTTTTTACTATTAGTCGATTTGTGTTAAATTTCTATGATTGATCCAAGTGGACTTACATTCTTAGAAAAGATTTATTTGTTGTAGATGTGGCAAAATAGTTTTGAA
Source organism: Marmota marmota marmota (assembly GCF_001458135.2). Taxonomy (NCBI): domain Eukaryota; kingdom Metazoa; phylum Chordata; class Mammalia; order Rodentia; family Sciuridae; genus Marmota; species Marmota marmota. The sequence continues at coordinate 8,529,899 of NW_026000170.1, read as the reverse complement.
AGTGAAGAAACAAGTGAAAAAACTGTACTTGGAGAATTGAGTATATGATATATGAAGATGCCCAGTAGAGCCTACATTTACAAAACTACAAAGCAGATAGCAAGGCACAATTACAATGTTCTTTTGAAAGTTTTTTGAAAAGGAATTTTCCACTAGGGAGCCTCCCCAACCACCTACATCACTAAGGCTCCATGATCCAAGGTCACCTAAAGCAGATGCTCTTCCTCCTGACAGATCATCAGGTGGTCCTTACCAGCCTAATGCTGCATCCCAGAGCCTGCTCATTCACCTCCCTTGGCCTTACCATGTAGGCTTTACCTCATTCTATCACCAAGAAGGTGAGTATATTATAGTAAAGTATTTTCAGAAAGAGACCATATTCACATAAGTTTATTAAAGTATGTTGTTAAAACTGTTTCACCTTATCCTTAGTTATTGTTATTATAAATATCTTGCTGTACCTAATTTACAAAGTATATTATAGGTATGTATGTATAGATCTTTTAAAAACAAAATAATTTTAGTGTTTTTGATTTTTAATAAATTATATGAGCAAGTAACAATCCTATGGTGCACACGCACACACACACACACACATNATTACAATCCAAGGTTTCAGACATCCTCTGGGAGTCTTGAAGCATATGCTTTGTAAATAATCAGAAACTGCTATATATGTTCTGATGCAAATATTTCTGGGATGGGATTAAAATAAAGGAATACATGAATTAACTTTCATATATTTAATTAACTTTTATAACTTTCAAATTTCATACCTGATTTGCTATTTTATCTCTTCAATGTTGTTTTAGTCAGCTTTTTTACAGCTATGACTAAAGGATCTGACCAGCACAACTATAGAGTTAAAAACCTTTATTGGAGGGCTCATGGTTTTAGAGGTCTTAGACCACAGAAAGTGGGCTCAATTCCTCATGGATTGAGATGAGGCTGAACATCATGGTGGGAGAGTGTGGGAAAGGAAGCTGCTCACAGATAATGGTGATTAGAAAGCGGAGAGAGAGACTCAACTCGCCAAATACAAATATAAACCCAAAGCCAAGGCCTAGTTCCTTCCTCCTCCAGCCACAACCTACCATTTACTTCAGTTACCACTCAATCAATCCTTATCAGGAAATTAAATCACTGATTGGGTTAAGGCTCTTACAACCTAATCATTTTTTTTTTCTGAACCTTCTTGTATAGTCTCACACATGAGCTTTTGGGGGACACCTCACATTCCAACCATAACAAATGTAAAGCGGTTCAATCAAATTCTCATATGCCCAAACATATAAAATACTGTTCCTCAGCATGTTTGAGTTCCAAATAATATTAATACAAACAAAATTTCAAAATAATTTACAGCAAAACATTTAGGAAATATGCAAAAAATATTACTTAAATTATTAAAGATATATGTATAGATCTTTTAAAAACAAAATAATTTTAGTGTTTTTGATTTTTAATAAATTATATGAGCAAGTAACAATCCTATGGTGCACACGCACACACACACACACACATATAGAGAGATGTGTGTGCATGTGTGTATGTGTGTCTATAGAGAGAAGGGTATTAGTTACATATATACATAAAACTTCCTAATTGTTTCTGTACATCACACTATCTTTCTGTCCTATTTAATTTATACATTATATCATCTAATCACTCATAGCATTCAAAAGAAAAAAAAATTCAGCTACATCAAGGTAAGTGTGTTTTTTTTTTAAATTGCTTTCTTCTTATATTTTTATTAAACCCAAAACAGTACACAGAGACTAGTGAGTGCTAAATGAATATGTATCAGTTATTGATTTTTCAATTCTAGATGTAGAGTTTTCTAAACTCCAATGACTTAATTTTTTTTTTCCCCTTAGCAAGTAGTTTCCTGTAATATACCCTCAGAATGTAGTTTAAAGTAAATTGCTAGGTCACCAGTGAAGACAAAGCAGCCAGTTTAGAAGCAGAAGATCTGTTATTACTGTTGAGTTGGATTCTGAAATGTTTTTGTTGAATATCCCAAATTGAATATCCCACACCTGCTAGGATCTCTGTGCCTCAGTATTGTTAGGTCATGGAAGGATTTCATCCTGGTAAACTGCAAACGTCCCATTTATTTAGATGTCCTGTATTTGGCACATCTGTGTGTATGTGAGACATTATGAGGAGGGAGGCCAAAAGAAAATTGTCACAATGCACCTGTCCATTAGTGAGTCGTCATGCCCTGCAGAAACTTTCTGGCACCATCTGGTTATAATCCTATGCTCTGAAGCATGAGAATTGATGGACCTTTTAATTTTTATCTCAGCTAGTATAATTGCAGATGCTATTCTTATTCAAAATGGACCACATTTTGCCCACGGCCAAAAGCATCCAGCTCCCCTTGACTTTAAAGTGAGGACAGGCACAAGCAACTGACAAGAGAATTCAGCTTAATACTTCTAATTGCTTTATGAATCTTAATAAGCCTGTTTAACTTAATACTATTCAATTGTGGAGAGTTTCACAGGTTATTTATTCATTTTCCATAGAAAGCATTTTTTGAACCCTTTCAGAAAAGGCTATTTTCATTATAAAGCAGATTCTTTGCTTTCTCTAGCCCAAAAGCATGGCATGGCATCATGCATTTTTTGCAAACAAAAGGAGTCTGAAAAAGATTGAAAATATTAGTTCCAACATTCCAGCAGACACAGAAAGTGCATGCCCCAAAAGGATGAAGGCTTAGGAGAATTTATGCAGTGCCTTTTTCACACAAAGACAAGTGCAATTTGTACAGAATATAAAGAATCATAGCTAATGAGACTGGCTTTAATTGGGTTTGTGCTAAATCCAATGCTTTATAGAACCATCAGTGCTGAGGCGGGAAAAGAGAATCAATTTGTAAAATATACAGAGAAATTGACTACAGAGAAGTAAGAGCGATTAATAAAGGCTACTTGCCCAATATCAAATATCAGCATAAAGAAAGAATGAAGCACACATTTCTAAAAGGAGATAAAGGGGAAATTTGTTTGCAACATTTAAAGTACCCCACATTCCTGTTTCTACATTTTAGAATTTAAAATTGTACGTATGTGTGGGGACAAGTGCATGGAGTACTGCATACATGGCATACATTAAGGGCATCTGAGTGGCAAATCACTCTTCCATGCTAGGCGTGTGAGTGGCAAATCGCCTACCCCATAGGCACAGCCATGGGTGTGAGGCTGTGTGTTGCCGTGTCTTGCTCCATGGCCCACTCCTCGATTGGTCACTGCAAGGACAGTTAGCAGCAATTGTATTGGTGGCTGCTTGCAATCTGTTTAGCTACTGCCTGAGTATATATACATGGTAATTGCACAATAAAATTAGATCTGCTTTCTGCTCGGTCTCCGGAGGTCTTGATAAGCGACTCCACATCCACACTCTCCTCTACCCTGTTCCGTGGATCTCCTTGCTGGAGGAGAGAGAGCCCACACACATATGCCTGCAGACATGCCTACTTTCTGACACAAAAATAAGATACCTCCTTCAAGTATAAGATTTATGTCACCTTCACATATATGGGCTAGTTCTATTGAGAGTAAAACCATGGCATGATGATAATAATGCTCAGTATTGGTAGGAGTGGGTATGGACACCTGCCATATGTCATTTCTCCTGGATAGCAGAAATATGAGTGATAAAAAGAGAGTTGACATTAAAATGAGAACACACACACATGCACACAAATATGTATCAGGGCTACCTATTTCCAAAGTAGTGGCAGACATATTTACCAGGCTTAGTTATCAGAATGCATTACTTTTCTCTTTTGTGGGCAAACTGGACTTATCCTCCAGTATATTTTTGAGGCAAAAGATTTTCTTATTTCTTGTTTATACCATTCCTAGCTGTGAGGAGCTGGAATTAAGAAGAATGCTACTGCAGATCTCTGCTCTAATTTAACTAATCCCACTATTGCACTAATAAAGATCCATATCTTGATTGGAGGTTTTTAAAGGCTTTATTTCAAAGAGGAAAAAGAAAAGAGGACTGGACTCAAAAAAGTTTAAGTTTTTGTTCTCCATTATTTTAAAGAGTCACAGCGAAGTGTCTTACAATTTTTCAATATTTGGAAAAAAAAAACAGTGCTGTGTTTATCACCCTGTCCATACAAAAATGTTTATATTCAATTAAATTTCATTTCTCATGGTTCAAAACTGGTCTCTATTCATCCTAACTTAAAATGCCAGATGATATTTTGAATATTTTACTGAGTCATGTAGGTTTGAAGAAGGAGGGCTTCAGACACAATTATAGTAACGAAGAAAATCTAGCTTCTAAAATTCAGCAAATTATTAAAGACAAACATCAGAGTATCCTGGTTTTGTACATGAAGGAACTGAAGTCACCATACGATAGAAATATGTGTATGCACATGTTTATCATGACACTATTCATGAGTCAAGTTATGGGATCAGCCTAGATGCCCATCAAAGATGAATAGATTAAAAAGTGGTAAGTTTCAATACAAAAATAAGAAATTAATACTTAAAATATTAGAACCACTATAGTAAATGCTTTATGTATGTTAGTCATGTAATACGCATACACACACTATTAGATGCAGAATTTTACATGTGAAGAGAATACTTCTTAATGAATTACACAGTGTTATATATGCTAATTCTGGAAATGCTAGTGGTTGCAGAAAATTTCTGGAAATTTGATGATGAAAATGTCTACCATCTTATATATTGTGACAGTTTAATGAGTTTTTATGTGTGCCAAAGTTTATTAAATTAATAGTATGTTAAATCTATGCATTTCATTATATATCAAGGTTAGATTAATAAAGTTGATCTATGCACTGTTTGCACACCAATGCCACATTGCTTTATCACAATTATTGCATTTCACTAAATTAGTACATTAATTTGTGGAGACTGATTATCTTTCCTATTCTTAGACTTCTAATAAAATAATATATTGTTGTATTTATTTAGATATTACTTCCCTAATATAGTAAAATAAAAAATTCATATAATACTCATAAACATATTAACATATTCTACTCTATAACCCTTGCAAATATCATGTTAGATTTATTTTTAGCTATTACATGAAGATTATTTTCTGCAATTATAAATGCAATAATTTTGGAGCACAAAATTGATTAATTGATTATTCAGTGTGATAAAGATAAGAATCTTTGATGAAGAATTCTTTGATAAGAATCAGTGATGAAGAAGAAGACTTTTTAAATTAAAAAAGGCCTATCTGAACACAAGGTTTCAGTGGAGCTTCCTATAAGCTGCAGAAGTTCTCTCCTACTTTCTTATTCAATGCTCATTTTTCTGTTTAGGAACACTAAGAGCTTCACACCAAAGCCAGATGTACAATGTTATGAAGGGTCTGTGGCATATGCAGTTCTAACAATATTCATTAATATTCTATTTGAATATATAATTTATAGCTATATCTGCATTTATTTAAAAAGAAAGAAGAAAGAGATTGGTTTCCTTTTTCAAAATGATATTCTTTGGAGAAGTAGAAGAAAACTGTCCACATAAATAGTTGCATTTTGTTTCCCAGGAAATTGAGTGGAACCATGATTTCTCAACTGACTCTCAGAGTTTCTAAGGTTGAGTTCCAAATAAATGATGGATTTGAGGACACACACATACTTGTTTCTAGATACAGTTTATAGGAAATTTTCCTCAATACTGACCCACAGAAGCTTCTGGAAAGGTTTCTCAGAGGCAAGAATTTCTAACTGGGGCTTTGTATTGGAACGGGAACAGTAATGAGAGTCCATCATCGACTCAGGTGTATGTGGGAGGGGGTGTGGATGGAGATGAATATTTGATGCTGCTCCAATAGTATTTGGGAGCCAGTAGCTTATAAAAAGGCTATGGCTTCTATTTGCCTCCAGCTATTTAATAAAAAGGCAAAACTAATCTCCTCTTTACATCTCAGTGTGCACTGTTGTTTGCCAACTTCACAATAAACTATGATTTATCTCAGGAGGTTATGAAATTGGTGTGAACAGAAAAACTGCCATCTGAGACTTAACTTTGATAATTAGTCATTGAAACTGTCTCCTGGAATCACTTTTTGATTTATTTTCAAACTCTGCTCCATTACACCTTGTCAATAGTTTTAGCATTAAAAAAAAGGGGGAGCTAGTGTTTTTTTTTTTTTTTAATCAACTCTCAGGCTAATCATTGGTATTCTTCTCCTTTCCACATTTCTTTGCTGCCTGCCTTTTAAGAATTAAGTTATCTCAAAGACTCCTTTTAGTAACTCCTTCTTCACTCTTGATAAAGCACTATCTAGGAACAAGTAAAGCATTGTCTGTTACTGTTGCAGTGGATTCTCCCCTCTTCCTGAGTTTCAGGGAATCCTAGGAAGGGTGGCATTATAGCACTTCAACTGTCTTTGAAGGGAAAGTGTGAAATTCTACATGCAGTGTACATACGACTTCTTCCAGTAAAAGATAAAACACTTTGAAATATCCCCATGTGATCCTTCCAAACTATTCATTCCTTATCTATTAAAAAAACAATAATAACAACACAGTGAAAAAATAAATATACACTAGCATTGTTTTAAAGTACAGTTGAGAAAAGATATATTGATTGCCTATAGCAGCCTACAATGTGCTCATTAAATGTGCATTAATTTCTTCTTTGAATTATCCCACAAATCTGCAGATATCTATTGAGTTATTTTTTACTGTGTGGTATTCTGCAAGAAATTGGGAATCTCTATTCCCCATGAGCTTAGCTTCAAGCAGCTTCACTCCTGTAGCCAGCCATTCCTGGTGCTCCTGGTCTAACTTGCAAATTGACACCTTTGTTCTTTCTGTCTTGATCTCCAATAGACACTCGATTTTCCACACAACATTGCACATAAGTTGCAGCAAAGCAATTGCATTTTAAAGACATATCTATTTGCTATTTGTAATTCCACTTTATTTTCAAATTAGTGCACATCTTTTTCTCTACAGTGTTTCAACCCTTCTTTACCAAATCAGCAATACCTGCATAAAGCTTTTTAAAATTTGTTACCAAAATGACATAAATTCATTGTTGGAACATAATACAATGTTATTTGTGAAAGAGTTGATTTGATTTCTCAGACACAAATGAATAAAAATAAGGGATAGGATTAGTTATTCTTTGAAGATTTTTCCACTTTGACAACATCTATTTCCATCTTTCTTCAATGTAGGTGACATAAAAAATTTATCTTCATATACTTTACATTCATTATTGGTTTTACACTGGAAAACTTCCCAGAAAATCAAAAGAATAATAGTCTGGCAATTAATTGAAAAAGAACAAAAAGCATGTGTTTAATTTCATAATGGAATTACTTATTATTTATTTATAGGATGACTCTGAACCTGTAATGATCATTGTCTGTTTTATACAGGGAAAATAACAACGTATTCAAAATAAATATAATAATCAGAAATTGGTGGTACATAATGATATATTGAATTCAGTAAGACACATTTTTCAGCATCTTTCTATAAGGTTATGAGTTCATAACTGAGGGTATCCTCTCTTTCTTTATCTGCTTTTTCCTAACACTAAAACTGAGGAAAAAAATGTTTGAAAACTCAAGTTTTCCCTAAGTTTTCACATGTTGGAAAAAATCTGTGACTCACTACTGTATCTTCAAGACTGGATGATAGTAGTGAGGGTTTCTGGCCCAATTTATGAACTCTAATATTGTCTGTGAAATACTTTTCATTTGTACATTATTGTTATCCTGAAACTGTCCCTACACAAATTTAAATTATACACATATGGACAGTAACCCTGTAGGGCAAAATCCAACATGAAAAGTATTATAGAAACTTACGATAAAGATTTCTTCAAAAGTTAAATTCACAGGAAAAGAGCAAAATAAGCAATGAATATAAATCTTTTGATTTAACCAGCAGTGCTTTAGAGAAGGGATTTTTTTTTAAAAGGAGAGGAAAAAGAATGAAGAAAATTAAAGTAGGAAGGAGCTGTCCCTGAGAAATCATGATCTCAAATGAAGTTGTCACACAGATGTGACCTTCCATATACATAGCCAGTGTTGGCAGCAGATGTGTGAGCTTGAAATGTGTCTCAGGGCATGCAGATGATGTCTTGTGAAACATTATTTTACTAGGTCAGGGAGTATCAATTACTATATAGAAGGAAATCCAGTAACCATTTGGTATGAATTTTAGAGGAAGAATTTATTGCCAAACAATTATTTGGAGATAACAATGGATGATTTGCAAGTAGAGCATTGATTAATGTCATTAAGTTAGAATTAATATTAAAATACTACTTTTTAAAATGCTTTTTATTTTAACCTTTATCCAATTTTTTGAAACTTGTTCACTCATAAACTCCTAAGCTTAAGCTTACTTCAACTTTTAATAATTTATTTAATTTTGTCTTTTCCCTACTTGGAGTTTAAATTCAATAAAGGTAAAACATTTGTTTATATGTCTTAATTGTACCAGGTTAAGTTCAGGTTAAGTTTAGGTTAAGTTCAGGTCATCAGATAAGTATTATGTTTATATTTAAAAACACAATTTCCTCCTGGGTCTTACATACTTGCTGTGGGACTAAATCCAATGCAATGATCATGTTAGTCTTGTGGAATAGCCTCTTGTTACTTTATTAGGTCTGTGATCTCTGGTACTATATGCTTGATTGTTAGATTCCTTTCTGATACATAAATTCATTGAAAATTATTGCTCTTCTCCTATAGGCAATGCTTTATTCCAGGTACTGGGACTATAATTGTAACTAAAGGAAAAACCCCTCCCATGGATCATTAATCTAATGAAGTATGACTGGTAATAAAAATCTAAGTACATATGCATGATGAATCCACAGAATTTTGAATTTCATGAAGAAAATAAGTAGTGTGGTGTGATGTTGGAGGCAGTGGTACCCTAAAAGGGAAATTCATTTGTGAAGTCCAAAGTACATGTTTAGTTTATGTTAGAGAATAAGAACAGAGGTTTTCCTAGTATAATTTCCATAACATATAGTTACCACAATAGGCCATGAAATATACCTCTCTTATAGGCAATATAAGAAGGAAATGTTTGTAGATTTATACTTTTATATATATGTAGATTAATATAATATATGTATGTATATATGTATATATACATATGTATATATACATATATATGTATGTATATATGTATGTATATATATATATATATATATATATATATATATATATATATATATATACACACATATATATATATGAATTACCAATACGGAAAATCTCAAAATATATACTGATTCATAAAAATATCAAATATCTAACACTCAATATATCCTTTTTCTTTTCTTTTTTTCTCCTTTTTAAATTGATTTTATTATTATTATTATTTTTAAATATACAACAACAGTGGAATGCATTATAATTCTTATTAAACATATAGATCACAATTTTTCATATTTCTGTATATAAAGTATGTTCAAGCCAATTTATGCCATTATACATGTTCTTGTTTTTGAATTACAATTTTTAATACACAAGTCTTCATACATGTACTTTATATAATGATGACCATCACATTCTACCATTCTTGCTAATCCCCTTCCCCCTCCCTTTCCCTTCCACCCTCTTCCCTGTATAGAATTAATCTAATCCTCCTATGTTCTCCCTTTCTACCCCACTGTGAGTCACCCCCCTTATATCAGAGAAAACACTTGTCATTTTTTTTTGGATTGGCTAACTTCACTTAACTGGAAATCCATATGCAACAAAATGAATTGAACCCCTATCTCTTACCATGCACACAACTTAACTCAAAATGGATTAAGGACCTAGGATTAAACCAGAGACTCTGCATCTAATAGAAGAAAAAGTAGGCCCTAATCTTCATCATGTGGGATTAGGCCCCAACTTCCTTAATAAGATTCCTATAGCACAAAAATTAAAACCAAGAATTAATAAATGGATGGATTCAAACTAAAAAACTAAAAAGTTTTTTCTCAGCAAAAGAAACAATCTGTGAGGTGAACAGACAGCCTACATCCTGGGAGCCAATTTTTGCCCATCACACACAAATACAGCACTAGGATATATAAAGAACTCACAAAGCTAAACACCAAAAAACCAAATAACCCAATCAATAAATGGGCCAAGGACTTGAACAGACACTTCTCAGAAGAGGATATACAATCAATCAACAAATATATGAAAAAATGCTCATCATCTCTAGCAATCAGAGAAATGCAAATCAAAACTACTCTAAGATATCATCTCACTCCAGTCGGAATGGCAGATATTATGAAGACAAACAACAAGTGTTGGCGAGGATGTGGGGGAAAAGGCACACTCATACATTGCTGGTGGGACTGCAAATTGGTACAGCCAATAGGGAAAGCAGTATGGAGATTCCTTGGAAATCTGGAAATGGAACCACCATTTGACCCAGCTATTCCTCTTCTTGGACTATAACCAAAGGACTTAAAAACAGCATACTACAGGGACACAGCCATATCAATGTTTATAGCAGCATAATTCACAACAGCTAAACTGTGGAGCCAACCTAGATGTCCTTCAGTGGATGAATGGATAAAAAAAATGTGGCATGTATGCACAATGGAATTTGACTCAGCATTAAAAAAGAATAAAATCAAGGCATTGGAGAAGATAATGCTAAGTGAAGTTAGCCAATCCCTAAAAAATAATATATCCATTTTCTTATGTTAAAAAAAGGCTTCAAATCTATTTGAGACCTTTACTGTCTGGTTAGGATCTTTTTGTTTTTGTGGTACCATGATTGAACTTAGTTATGGAGTATGCTAGGCAAATGCTCTACCACTGAGATATATCTCCAGCCTTAGAAAACAAGATTTAAAGATGAGAAGCTTGTTACCAATTGGAGCAGTGAAGGTTCAGATCTAATATTCAGTTGGATGTGAACTAATTATGTGCCTTATTCCTGTAGTATTTGTAGCCCTCGCACTTTTAAAATTTTTATTCAGTAATAAATTCAATTTCTTATAATGTCAGGTTTGCTATACTTCAAAGAAATGAGAGTGAAATCCCCACACTTGTGATCCCTGTGATAAAAAGAGAAGACACTATTATGTCACCTTTCAGTTAGATTATTTTGAGCACTAGGCTTCAATTTCTGAAAGGTATAATAGGCTTAGGATGATACTTCTTTCTTATTAATGTTGTCTCTTAGAAGAGAAGATTGCTAAGTGCATAATGCTTCAGAAATACTGGTTCAATTCTAGAACATCCAAGGCCATTGTTTTTCTTGGTCTTCACATTTTACTGCTAGGGGAGGAAGACATTCACCTCTAGTCATTTATAGCTCTGATAATTCTTTGATAAAAAGTGAATCATTAATATAAGGGAAATTCATAAATATATACAAATCGTGACTTTAAAGTGATCTTTGAGTTTGAAATAAACAGTGTTGTCCTTGTCTCCTGTTATAATGTGAAATGTAGTTGATTCATCTGAACAAAACCTTGATGATCTACCAGGGGAAATGAGGTTATTGTTGATGTAGAACATGGTAGGAAGTCGAAATGTATCAATAAAATATTTTTTTTCATGTTGGAATGAAAATTTAGATGGCATTCTATGTATGCTGCTTGCCATAATTGTATTTAATATTAAAATTGTAGAAAAAAGCTTGTCTGTAATCCTTAGGTTTCTAATACACTCTCTCAATTCTGTTTGAATAGCGGACACCTATTTGAAAAGCAAATGTAATATGCCTTAAACCAAGCCATTTGCATTTCTAGAGTATGAAAATTGCAGCATGGTGCCAATATTTTTGACAGGAAACTTGAACACAGTAGAGTTAGCAATGCCATTTATACAAAGACTTTAAAGCACTTTCTGTACTTTTTATGAAATAGATAAAAGAAGGCACTTGGAATAAAAGAAAAAAATAATTGAAGATGAGAAAATGATATTGGTAAGAATAAAATAAGCAGGGAATAAAATAAATGCATACATATTCACACAGATTTTTTTTCTAAATTGCAGCAAAAGTAATAGTTGTCAGTGGGTGGGGGCCTTAGACTATCTAGACTCTCAAAAATATAATTAATTTTTCTCAGAAATGGTATAAATCAATGTATCCACCTGATCATTGTAAAATTTTGAGGGTTTAAAATTAGATCCTTCTCCTTAAAGAAAGTGCTGATTGACTCTAGGGCTCAGGGAAGAAATACACCACATGAGTCTGAAGAATTTTAAGGTGACAAAATGTAAAGAGATACTAAAAAAAAAAAAAAAAAGGCAGAGCATGTCAAAAGGACACACAGGCCCAAAAGAAAAAAGTTCCAATGATTAGAACTTGATAAATTTGAACAAAACCCAAATAATATCCAAGAAATATTGGATTATACCCCAAGACATAAAATAAATATCCATAAGTTACTGAAATTCTATATATATATATATAAATGTATACATATATGCGTATATACACATACACATACATATATATGTATGTGTCTGTGTGTTATGTGTGTGTATGTGGGTAAAGGAGGACAGAAAACACTTGTGCAGAAATCCAAATAACTATACAAAGACTCTGCCTCAAGGAAATGGAACAACACTATTGCTATGTAAGTATGGGCTGCCCATGGAGCTTCATTATAAATATTACAGTACAGAAAGAGAAGAGTAACTTTATAATATCAAAAACTTACAAGCTCTACTTTGGTCAAGTGACCGAATTTATTGACCATAATATGTCTGATGATAATGGGACCTTACTTCTGTGAGATTCCTTCCAAAATCACATATATCCTATATAACCATTATTCATACAGTCACTACGATGTGATTTCCAGAGTTGAAACTTGGTCACCTTTGTCCAATACATGCACATCCCAGATCTTTAGAAACCACATTTCTATTTTCTGGTTCTGAGTTCAGCATCTTTAGATGTCATGCATATATCCTGCAGACATCATGCAGTATTTTACTTTCTGTGCTTGGCCTATTTCACCTAGTACAATGTCCTACAAATTAGTCCATGTTCCATAGAACAGAAGACACAGAGATACACCTACGTAAATACAGTTATCTCATCCTAGACAAAGGTGCCTTAAATATACATTGGAGAAAAGATAGCCTCTTCAACAAATGGTGCTGGGAAAACTGGAATCCACATGTAATATAATGAAATTGAACCCCCATACTTCACCCTGCACAAAACTCAACTCTAAGGGGATCAAAAACCTAGCCATTAGTCCAGAGACCCTGTACTTAACTAGAAGAAAAAGTAGGTCCAACTCTCCAATATGTTGACCTGGGAACCAAATTCCTCAACAACACTGCTAAAGCACAAGAAGTAAAATAAAGAATAAATAAATATCTAACTGAACAGCTTCTTCACAGCAAAGGAAACAAACAAAAACGTGTACAGAGATCCTACACACTGGGATAAAAATCTGTACCACCAGTACCTCAGATAAAACATTAACTTCCGGGATATACAAAAACCTAAAAAATTAACACTAGAAAAATAAATAACCCAATCAATAAGTGGGCAAAAGAACTGAACAAACACTTCACAGAAAAAGAAACATTAGTGGTCAAAAATATATGAAAAAAATTGGGGCTAGGATTGTGGCTTAGTGATAGAGTGCTCACCTAGCATGTGTGAGGCACTGTGTTCGATCCTCAGCACCACATAAAAATAAATAAATAAAGGTATTGTGTCCACTTACAACTAAAAAAAAGTATATTAAATATATATATACATATATATGTATATATATACATATATGTATATATATACATATATATACATATATATGTGTGTGTATATATATATATATATATATATATATGTATATGTTTGACATTACTAAAAATAAGAGAAATGCAAATGAAAACAACACTGAGATTCCAATCCATCTCACTTAAGTCAGAATGGCAGTTATAAAGAACACAAGTAACAATAAATGTTGGCAAGAATGTGGGGAGAAAAGTACATTGTTGATGGGACTGCAAATTGGTAAAAACACTCTGGAAAGCAGAATGGAAATTCCTTTGAAACTTAGAATGAAACCATCTTTCACCCAGCTATCTCATTCCTCAGTCTATACTCAAAGGACTTCAAAACAGCATACTACAGTGATGCAGCCACATCCATATTTACATCAACTCAACTTGCAATAGCCAAGCTATGGAATCAACTTAGGTATTCTTCAACAGATGAATGGATAAAGAAAATGTGGTATATGTACACAATGGAATATTCTTCAGCCATAAAGAAGAATTACATATGGCATTTGCTGGTAAATGAATGGACTTGGAAAATATTGTGCTAAGTGAAATAAGCCAATCCCCCCAAAATGCATGTTCTTTCTGATGTGTAGATGTTAATCCAAAACAAGGAGGTCAGTGAGGGGAATAATAGAAATAGACACTAGACAAAGGAAAGCAAAAGGAAGAGATGGGACAGTAGAATAAGAAAGAGTAGAATTAATTGGTCACAACTTTCCTAGTCTTGTATTTGCATTCATGACCAGGGGAAAAATTATATATATATATATATAATGCTTGCATATATATAATTATTATATATATAATATTTAATAATAATGCTTGCATATGTGTGTGAATATATATATATATTCATACACACACATATCCTGAATTTTCTTTATCCATTTTGTATCCATGGACTCTTTGTTGATAATATATCTTGGCTCATTTGAAAACTGCTGCAATGAACATGGAAATACAAATATATCTTTAAAATTCTGATGTCATTTCCTTTGGATATGGACCCAGAAATGGAATGGCTAATTCATAATGTTGTTCTATTTTTAACACTTGAAGGACCCTCTGCAAGTTATTCAAAATGGCTATACTAATTCACAATCCCACCTAGAGTGTTCAAGATACACTTTATTTAAATCTTCACACAAACTTGTAAACTGTTTTTCTTTGTGATAATAGTCATTCTAACACTTGTGAAGTGATATTCTTTCATGTCTTTAATTTGCATTCCCTGATTATTTATGATGTTGGGAATTGGCCATCTGTATGTCCTTTTTTATTTGTATATGACAACAAAATGCATTACAATTCTTATTACAGATATTAACTGTAACTGACTGTACAGTTCCTTCAACAACTTTGTCAATCAGGATATGTGTTTTTCTTTTATTGAGTTTTCTGAACTCTTTATATAGTTCTTTATATTTTCTTCCTTTCTAATTTGGAATACTTTGATTTCTTTCTTCTCCCTGAGTGTTCTAACTAGGGTTTCCAGTACTAAATGGAATAGCTGTGGTAATAGTGAACATCCTCATTTTCTACAGATCTTATAGAAAAACTTTTAAGTTTTCAGCATTGAATATTATGTAGTTGTGACCTTTTCATGTATGGCCTTTACTACACTGAGACACATTCCTTATATACTTTATTCATTAAAAGTTGTTTTTAATCATGAATGAATAAAAATTATTCAAGTGCTTTTATGCATATAATGAAGTAGTCATACAGGGTTTTCCCTTTAATCTGATTTGTCATATTAATTAATTTGCATATTTTGAGACATCCTTGCAACTCAGGGACAAATATCAATCATGTTTGAGATTTTATGTATAATCATTTTAATGTTCTTGCATGTGGTTTTATGGTATTTTGTCAGGAATATTGATCTGCAATTGTTTTTTTTTTTCTTATAGCATCCTTCTCTGATATCAGCATAATGGTAGCTGTATAAAAATAACTTTGAAAGTATAATCCTCTCCTTTTTAATTATTTGGAAGAGTTTGCCAAGGAGCAACATTAATTATTTCTTAAACATTTGTACAATTCACCCGTGAAGATATCAGTTTCTGATATTTTCTTTGTAAGGAAGTTTTTGATTCAATCTCTTTATCTTTTTCTTAGTTTAGATTTTTTCATTACTTGTTTAAAGCAGTGACAGTGATTGGGAGACCAGTATCTGATACTGGCGTCCCTGATGACTTCATGGATGAGGGGTTCTTGATGACTGGGAAAGTTTCTATGCAAAGGTGTAGGATGCCTGGTTGCTATGGCAATGCTCTCCATGGGGAGACTCTGCTTCTAGAGTCTTATCAGCTTTGACCTTATTCTCAGGCACACAGCTCCTGGGAATGAAGGCACTTCTTTGCTAAGATAACCACAATGTTTCACCAGTTCCACTGCTCCTGAATCTGCCTATGAATTAGTAACCTTAAACAATGGACTTTATTGAGAGCTGCCCAATGCTCCTAATATTGCACATTGCAATGGTAGAATGTATGAGAAAATAGCTGCATACTGTTGTTAACTCTGTAACTTTCATTGATTACAAAGAATAATGCTTGCATAGTCTTTAATCTGATTAATGAGACATATATAATCAAGATTGCTTGTGTGATTCTTTAGACTTTCCTCTCTGTCAGAGAACAGAGCTCCACTGGACCCCAGCTTTATCTTCAATATCTGCACGTGTGACTATTTTTTCTAATCTCCCATTGCTCCTCACAGGATCCAGCTAGTTTGGCCAGGTAGGGTCTAATTAAGTTGTTGAGGCTAGCCTTGAGCTTGGTATATTCCTGTAAGCAGAAAATGCTGGGAATGTAGTTCAGTGGTAAATCCATGGATTCAATTCCCAATGCAAAAGAAAAAAAAAAACTAAAAAAAAAGTTCTAAAACATAAGTATCAGTATACTATATTTCCATTTTTTTTGTCTCAAAATATGCCTTGGTTTCTCTTTTAAACTCTTGTTATTCTGGAGGCTTTTTAAAAAATTTCTAATTTGTTTTAATTAGTTACATATGACAGTACAATGACCTTGACATACCCTACATTTGAACCAGATAGGATATAATTTCTCATTTTTCTGGGTGTACAGGTTGCAGAATCACATTGGTCATGCAGTATATACACAGAGAAATAAGCTTTTTTTAAAATTTCCACTTATTTGTAATTTTTTGAATTTTTCTCTCATTATTGGTTTCTAATTTTGTACCATTGTGGGAAAAAAACGATACTTGATAAGTTCTAAATTTTCTTAAAATTTTAAAACTTATTTTATGAGCTAACATATGATATTTTCTGAAGAATGTCCTATGTAAAACTGAAGAAGCATGTGCATTATGCTTTTGCATGAATTTTTCTATAAGTCACCTAAGTTCATAAGGTATGTGGAGTTGTTGCTGTCTTCCATTTCCTCATTGATTTTTCAGCTCAGATGACATATCCAATAGTAAAAGTGGAATGTTAGAGTTTCCTTCTATTATTGCATTGCACCTATTTCTCCTTACATTTCTTTTGGCTTTATACATAGATGCCTCCAATTTTGGGTGCACACATATTTATGTGTCAATGAATCAATCCCCTTACATTATATAATGACCTTCCTTGTCTCTTGGAACAGTTTTTGACTTAAGATCTCTTTTGACTATTTTAGGTATAGCCATTCCTGCTTTCATTGCATTACCATTTGCATAGAATAACTTTTTCTATCCCTTCACTCTCAGCCTATGTGTGTCTTTAAATATACAATGAACCTTTTGTAGATAGCGTACTGCTGGAATTTTTGATTGTTTTTTTGCTTACCCATTTTTCCACTACATGGTTTTGAGTTTAAAAAATTAATCAATTTATATTTAAAGTAATTATTGATAGGAGAGAGATTACTACTGGTATTTTGTTTATTATTTTTTGTTTTATTCTTAATTTCTAGCTATCATCCTTTTCAGATTTGATGATTTGCCATTGTTGTGCTATGGTTTCATTACTTTATCTTTATTTTCTGTCATATATATATATATATATATATATATATATATATATATATATATATATAAAACATAAAGCTCTCAAAAGAGCTTTAAGTTGTGATTTTGAATTGTTGCTCTCTCTCACACTCTCTTGCCCTTTCATCTTCTGCCATGTAATGATGCAGTAAGAAAGCCGTGACCAGATGATGACAGCTTGACCATGGACATCCTGTCCTCCATAACTCTGAGAAAATTAATTTCTATTCATATAAATTATTTGGTTTATGCCAATCTGTTATAGTGTCATAAAATGGAATAAGGAAATGATGTTCCATCAGTGCCATATTTCACTCTTCTTTTGTCCTTATGACTATGTAATGGCAAAGACAACGTCTTTAAACTCACGGAGTCTTCTGCATAAGTCTGCTGTGGAGACTATCAAAATTTTTCAGTTCAGTCATTATGGTCTTAAGCACCAGAACTTAATTTTATTTTATTTTGTTGTTGTTGTTGTTCTTGAATTGTTACTTTGTTCATTTTCCCTCTATTTTATTTAGTTCTCTGTGTTTTCCTTTAGCACTCTGAGATTAAGACTATTATCTGGAGTTCTTTGTCAGTTAAAAAATTGAGATCTATGAACTAGATTTCAAGTTTTTAAGATTTTTTTTACTAAGTTTTAGGTTTTTTTTTCCTTTTTATTGTATTCTCTTTACCTGTCTGACTATGATCTTCATGCTCTTGACTTGGTATCTTCACACATGTAAAATCAGGCCTGGTTCCAATCCTTACATATTGGCTCAGGCAGCGAAATCCCTTTACTAATATATTGATATTGGTATTCCATCCAAATATCCCTGTGTGAGTCATCTGGTGGGACTAATGGACAATTACTAGTGTTTGGGGGCAAGGTGGCATGGTGCCTGTATCAGAAAGTGTCCTGGCCTGACATGTGGTCCACTGGAACAAGTCTGGTATCTCAATCTATAGGGTCAAGTCTATAGCTTGGCTCCACAGAGGCTGTCCTGGTAACAAGTTCTACTGAGATGATTCTGTTGACTACAAACAAGAGTGAGCCTTGTTCTTAGGTCCAAAGGGACCAATATTGCCCTGGGGCAGGCTTTACTTCTCACCTGAAATTATGATAGGCCTAATACTTGAGTCCATGGGTATCAAACTGGAGCTTAAGTACATAAGAACCAAACTAGTACTGAGTCATACATGAACTTTTAGTCTTATGAGGCCAGATTTAGGCCTGTGATACAGGGATGGTCATGACCCTGAGTACATATGACAGCCTTACCATGGACTTCTCAGCCTCCAGAACTGTGAGAAAATTATTCATATAATTTATTTGGTTTATGCCAATCTCATGTCCACTAGAATGAGTCTGGACCTCAAGTTTATTGGAATCTAAGTCTCTAGGGGTCATCCCAGAGTTTGAGTTCATGTCTGCTGATCTTGTCACTGGAACCTCTGTGTATACCATGGGAGTTTTCAGAGATGACTTGGAAGCTATTTTCATGGGGGTGGGCTGGAATTTATAGCACAAGAGCCATCCTGGTGTTGTGGTGGGCCTGGCTCTGGCTTTCACTGGAGTGGACCCATTTTTTTTGTCCCACAGTGAAGGCATATGCTCACATTTCTCTTCTTTTTCTACGTGAAGAAGAATGCTTCTTCCATACAGTTCTTCCTAGGCTTGAGAGAGACAGCTTGAGTAATGTGAAACTGTTTATCTTCATCAATAAATTTTTTTTCTTATATCTGTGATTAAACTAGGTGTCACAATCTCTCACTCAAGTTTCCTCATCTCTAGTGAAGATATTTTCATGCACATATAGTTGTTCAAATTAAAACTTTTGTGGGAGAAATAGCAACACAAAATGCTAATCTGCCGTTTTGTTCCATGAATTCCACGTAGAACTGTGTTAAGCAATGTTAAAGTCATTTTGAATGTTCTCTTTAATGAAAACATATATATGTAGGAAGTACACTAATAAAATTAAGGAAATGATAGGCCTAATACTAAAAACGAGTAAAACACACATTCCCTCAATAGAGAAGTCACAGGTAGAAGGATCCATATGGCTATTTAAAAATCAACACATACATAAATAAATGTTTGGAGAAACAAGTGTTGAACAGGGTGGGATTCTCATGGGAGTTATCATCTTGAAAAATTTCTACGAAGTAGTCTCTTGAAATCTGGATGGATATTAATCAAATGAAGTGAATAAATAAAATCATGAAACATAAAATCCAAAATAGAAACCTTCCTGGCAAGTAGACTCACATGAGCAAACACCAGGAATAGGATCAAGAAAAGAAGAAAGAATTTTTTTCTAACAATCTACACATTGATAGAATGTGTAGATGTGGGAGGCATGTCTCAACTATTGTTTTGAAAGCAGGTTTAGAGCATGAATATAAAAGACCTCAGATGACTCAATTAGAACTACAAGTGAAAAAATATGAACTACTCTTTAATTAGTCAAAATGAGTTCTACCTTGAATTCTTTGTAACCATTTTTTCATTCTGTTCTTTTGCTTATGACTACAAACTCTGTATGTAAATGCATTCTGATATTGCTTCCTATCTATCTTTCTATGAAAACTGGTATTGAAAGTTTAGTCTGGCAGTCAATATATGGCAAATTAACTAATATCATGTGCTGCTTTTAGAATTTCACTCCATAAATGCTCATTTATAAATATATTATAATGATCTTCTCATATCAAACTATTGTTTGCACTTAACATTATTTTTCTAACACCAATAGGCAATGTTCTTTGATTCTTCTAAATCTGGAAGATATCATGTCTTTTTAGGATTGACTGGGCAAACAGATTTTAGAATACAATGAGATTATTAATGTTATCATAAATGGTTATCAAGCACATCAACCCCATAGAATGCCTTGTATTACTTAAAATGATATTAACCAGCATGTTAGCTCTTACAAATTTCTATCCTAATTGATATACTTAATGAGAAAAAATAAAGTTCTTGTTTCTAATTAATTTTTAATTGAAAGAAGGAGAGAGACATAGAGTGAAAGATAAATTTCTGTGTGAATTTTCCAGTAGAGAGATTATGAGATGTTTGAAACCTAGTTAACCTACTCATCCACTCACATACATTTACATTTTTAAAGTCTTATTTAAATAAATACTATCTCCTCTGGGAAATTTATTGAAAAAAATATGGTATTGAGCTGTTTTGCTCTCCAGTTCTGAAAAAAAAACTTGCTTAAGTGATTTTTAGGGGAATTTCACTTTTCCTGTGCTTCAATTCCTGAGTTTTTGGAAGTAAAGATGAGTTCTCTCACATATAACTATTACTACAGAAACTAATAAATGGAGATTTTATTGAACTGTTACTTTCAGGAATCCCAAATCTATTTACTTCTTAGTTTTCTTAACTCTAAATATATTTTTTAGTTATTCTGACTTCCTAACTCCATGATAAATTCTTTAGTGACTTGTGTAAGGAGCATTTCACAAAGATTTTTGTGAAAAATAGCAAATCACATTAATTGATTCATTATTGTTATTTTTTTATGTTTTCAAAAATTTCCCACAAACTAACCATTTATATCCATGTAGGTACCTTTCTTAATGTTTACATACAGAGATAAAAATACTTATATATAGAGATAAAATTATTATTTAATTTATTCCATTTATTGACTCATTGTAAATATTACAAGTGTTATTCATAATATAAGAATTCCTAAGAACAAATATCATCTGTATCAGAATGTGTTAGAATGTGTAGATGTCGGAGGCATGTCTTAACTAATGGTGAATATGTTTTTCCAATTTTATTCCTGTTGCCATTTATTATTTGAGGGTTCATAGCTCCTGGAATAGTGATGTCTTATTAATTCATATTTAGATGAACCAATGGACCTTTTTCCAACTGAATTTTGCAGCTCTGCCCAACTGTCTGCTCAATTTAGTTCACTGGCCTATTGTCATTCTTCCCCCTACTAAAATACACAGATAAGGGTAGTAAAATTGAACACACTAAGTGAATTCACCATGTCAATAAAGAAATTACATGGAAATAATAGATTAAAGATCAACTATTTGCTTCAATCATAGCTGAGCATTTCTATTACACAAAGATTCCCCAATTATTTATGTGACTGTTCTTCATGTCAATATGTTGACTATAAGATTTTAACTTTTCCATTTTTTTAATAAAAAGGGCTTAAAATTAATAACATGGATATTTACACTTTAATGAGCCGTGAGGTTAAAAAAAAATATTAATCCATAAATAAATCAGTGGCTAAATAAGTAGAGGTCATCACTCAATTAAGCACAAACATGGAAGACAGTATCATGATTTTTCAGGTTTACAACTGAGTCCAAATCCATTTAAACCAAGAAGACTTAGCTAAAGGCATCTAGATGAGAAAATATCCTAGCAATCTCAAGTATGTTGGACATTGTGAACTATCATAAACTGATTTTTATAATATATAAGTACTCAATGCTTATCTTTTAAAGATAATATTCTTGTTAAGAGTAAATTTTTCATATATCATTTTTGACTGAGTTATTCTTAATTTCAAAGTCTTGACTAGGCTGTTTTGACTTATGGGTAGCTATCTTCAAAATACATTTTGTCACATCAAGTATCAGTATCTCAGTTATAATCAGTTATACATGTAAGAATCCAACCATTTCAGGCAAAGGAATTTAAAGACAATTTTATGCATAACATTTAAAAAATTCTAGATCAGCCTTTAAACTGGGACTCCAGGAATCACTGCTAAGAAAACAAGGAAATTCATTTGCATCTAACAGATTAAATGCTATGATTTGAATGTATATTGGAAATTATTTACAACATCTTATATAAATGACTTTGAGAAGTGAAACATTTGTAAGGTCATTGAGTCATGATGAACAAACAGATGAATCCATTCATAGATTAAAAGATCCTCAATTGGTTGATTTTATTATGAAAGTGAGTTCTCAAGAAAGCTTGCTCTATCTTGCCATGAGGTACCTGCAACACCTTAGGAATCTGCAGAGTCCTGTCCTTCTAGCCCCCAACAAGAACGTTCCCACTAGATGTAGCCTTCTGACTGAGGTACTATTTATACTCTTGTTTTTTGTTCTTGTTGTTTTTTTTTTTTTAAGTTGTTTGACTATATTAGATCAATTGTGTTTAAAAATGAATTTTAAAATCAGTTGTTTAATTTTCACAATGTAAACCTATTGGGATTTTTATAGGAGTTTTATTGCATCTATCTATAAATAGATTTTCTAAATTTGATATAATATATGGAGCATTTTTATCTTAATAATTTTCTTAAGACTTTAAAAATTTCTTTCAACAGTGCTTTGTAATTTGGAGTGTACAAGACTTTTCCATTTTTGTCATATTTCTCCTCACCCATTTCATAATTTTAATGCTAAAATGGATTTGGCTCATGGTTTCATGAGCTCTGGGCCATGGCTCTGGGCCAAAGGTAAAGCAGAATGTCATGGCATTAGGGTGTAAAAGGAAAAGCAGCTCAAAACATGGCAATCATGAAGCAGAGAGAGTTCTGCTCACCAGGAACAAAATATAAGTTCAAAAGGCAAACTTCTCAAGACCTCTCTCCTCCAGACACCCCCTACCTGCCTACAGTTACTGCCCTATTAATCTATATGAGTGGATTCATTAACTGATTAGGTTAAGCATCTCATAACCCAAGCATTTCACCTCTGAAGAGACTTTGTATTTTCTCAACATGAGCTTTTAGGGGACATCTTATATCTAAACCATAGCATGTATCTTCAACCCTCATAAACTCACTTATTAGTTTTATAATGCTTTATAGATATAAATAGATTTAATACATGTTACTAAAAAATAATAATCTTTCTTTTTACAATTTATATGCTTTTTATTTACCTTGCCTTATTTCACTGACTAGATACCCCAGTATAATGGTGAGAAAATCAGTCTTTCATACTTAATATAATAAGGGTTGTTATCTTTGTATGCCCTTATTAAGCTGAAATGCTTCTCTTATACTTTTACCAATATATATATTAGAAACATATGGTGTATTATATCAAATTTGGGGGGGATATATATACTAAGATGGTCTTTTAAATTTTTTTATTTGTTAATATTGTGAATTGTCTTGAATGATTTTTGAATATTACATCAATAAACTGGGATAAACCTCACTTGGTTGTAATTTATTGTTATTTTTATGTATTTTTTGATTTGATATACTAAAAGTTAATTCATAAATTTAGCGATGTTTTCTAGAAGTAATTTTTTGTGTTTAATTTCTTAACATCTTTGGTGGATTTCATATTAGAGTAATCCTGACCTCAAGAGAATGAATTAAGATATATTCCCTTGTTTTACATTCCTGGGGAAGCTCTTATAGATTTTATATTATTTCTTCCTTCACTGTTAGAATCCAACAATGAAAATGTATGAACTAAAATCTTTGAAAGATGGGCTTCATTACAGATTCAATTCCATTTCAAGTTTTATATTTCTTACTAAGCCAGCTTTAGTTTGTATTTTTCAAGAAACTTTTCTATTATGTTTAAGTTGTCAAACTCATTGGCATAAAAGTGTTCATGATATTTCCTTACATTTACACTTAATGTGTATAAAATATATTATCATAGTCACTCTTACTATTGGTGATTTGTATTTCCTCTTTTTCTTGATCTTTTCTAGAGTTTTATAAATTTGCATATCACAATTGGTTTTATATTTTATAAATTTTCATTATATTTTTATTTTATTGATTTATCATCTTTTCATTATTTTCTTTTTCCTATGGATTTTTGGTTTGATTTACTTTTGAAATTTGTTGTTTCCTTAAGAAGAAGACATTGAAAACTTTTTTATTTGTATTTCTAATACTAGCATTTAGTGTTATAAATTTCCCTTAAGTTTGCATGTTGGTTATATTCAATCCTTATATCTTCAAGTTAATTAATTTTTTTCTTTTTTTTTTCTTTTTTTTTATTGGTTGTTCAAAACATTACAAAGCTCATGACATATCATCTTCCATACATTTGATTCAAGTGGGTTATGAACTCCCATTTTTTACCCCAAATACAAGTTGCAGAATCACATCGGTTACTCATCCACATTTTTACATAATACCATATTAATGACTCTTGTATTCTGCTACCTTTCCTATCCCCTACTATCCCTCCTCCCCTTCCCTCTCATCTTCCCTCTCTACCCCATCTGCTGTTGTTTAATTCTCTCCCTTGTTTTTTTTTTCCCCTTTCCCCTCACAAACTCTTATATGTAATTTTGTGTAACAATGAGGGTCTCCTGATTAACATTAAACAGAGACGAGTGGGGGGAGAGAAAGGGAGAGAGAAGGGAAACTATGGAAATGGAAGGAGACACTCATTGTTACACAAAATTACATATAATTTTTTCTTCAACAATATTGAATAAGCAGTTAATCCTACCTAGTTTATTTTTAGCATGGTCTACTGTATACTTAACACTAGAAATTTTATTTAGGTCTTTTTTATATCTTTCATGCTTTCATTTACCTTTTGTATATAGGGCTAGAGAAATACATACCTTAATGCACTTTACTGTTAATTTCAGTATAGGTGTAAGTCAGTTTCCGTTTACTGGATTTTTTTCCCTCTCTCTCATGAGAGATTTTATTTTCTTGATTCTTTACATGCCAAGTGATTCTTAATTGGATACCAGGAATAATGAATTTCATATTTTTAGGGATAGGAATATTTTCTTACTCATATGTATAGTTTTGTTCTACCTCTGAATACAGTTATGTTGTTTGAAAATATTACAATTTTTCTGGGGCTTACTTCAATTTTTCAGGAAGGTTAGAGCAAGGTTTATACTATGCAGACTATTACCTGATATTAACACAATATCCTTTAATTTAGAACAGGAAACTTAATCAATATCACTGCCTTTTTCTTTTGCTTCAGCCTACAATATGACTCTGTAGTACTAAAGTTCATCCTAACTTTATTTATAATGTTGATATTTTGCTTATCATATTTTTATTAATATTTACTTTTAAAATATTGTATTAAAACATATTTTTTCTAATTAATTTATTTATTTATTCTAATTAGGTGTATATGACAGCAGAATGCATTGTACACAATTGCAGCACAATTTTTCTCTTATCTGATTGTACATGATGTAGCATTGCACCATATGTCTAGTCATACATACATGTAGGGTAGTGAGGTCCATCTCATTCCACCATCTTTCCTGCCCACACCCATCCCATCTCCCCACGCCCCACCCCAATATGGATCAGCATTCACTTATCAGGGAAAACATTCAGTCTTTGGTTTGGGGGGGATTGGATTACTTCGCTTAGCATGATATTTTCCAAATTCATCCATTTAGCTGCAAATGCCATAGTTTTATTCTCTTTTAATGCTAACACAGTTTCTTTATCCACTCATCTATTGAAGGGCATCTAGGTTGCTTCAACAGATTAGCTATTGTGAATTGACAGCTATGAACATTGATGTGGATGCATTAGTAAAGTATGCTGATTTTAGTCCTTTGGGTATAGACCAAGGAGTGGGATAGCTGGGTCAATAGTGGTTCCATTCCATTTTCTAAGGAATCTTCATACTGCTTTCCAGATTGAGTGCACCAATTTGCAGTCCCACCAGCAATGTATGAGTGTGTCTTTTCCCCCACATCCTCGTCAACATTTATTGTTGTCTGTATTCTTGACAACTGCCATTCTGACTGGCATGGGATTAAAATCTTACAGTAGTTTTGATTTGAGATGTTGAACATTTTTTTTTCATATATTTGTTGATTGAATGTATATTTTCTTCTGAGAAATGTCTGTTCAGCTCCTTAGTCCATTTATTGATTGGGTGGGTTGTTTGTTTTTCTTTTTGGTGTTAAGTTTTTTTATAGATCCTGAAAATTAAGGCTCTATTTAACATGTGTGTGGCAAAAATTTGCTCCCAGAATGTAAGTTCTCTCTTCAGCTTATTGATTGCTTCTTTTGCTGAGAAGTTTTAGTTTGATTTCATCCCATTTATTGCTTCTTGATTTTATTTCTTGTGCTTTAAGAGTCTTGTTAAGGAAGTCAGGGTCTAATCTGACATGATAAAAATTTTGGTCTATTTTCTCTGCTAATCTTCACCATGGGGCATCAGAGAAGGCTAGGAAGCAGCTGTTCATTGCAGCACTGCATGCCACACTGTGACATCACCAAATAGGCTACCCAATGCTATCTCACAGCCCATCCTTCCAGATCCATCTCTGAAAGCAGATGCCTCCATCTTGGGACACCTCCACTGCCATCTTGGGTTACCTCCACTGCCCCCTCTACCCTCTTTAGTTGGGGAAACTTCTACCTTGGGACACTGCATGGGGCCTGGAAGCCCAACATCAAGGTACCTATAAGCTTGATGCTGCTGTGGTCACCAAGAACGTACATGGCCACTTCCATCTAGGGACAACAACCAGGACCTGGAAAACCATCACCAAGGTTCCTGTGGGCCTGGTTGCACCAGAGGTATCTCTACTAGTTGTGCTAACAGACACCATTATGTTTCAGAGACAACAGGGAGTCTTGCATGGAGTTGCCTCTCTCTTTTTTCTCCTACTAACAGCCAACTTCTCTTGGTTATCCTTTCACTAGTCCTATGATCTAATACTTCTATATTTTCACATCCTACCTCATAAACATCACAGCCTTCACCCCCATCCACCATTAGAAACTATTAACCCTTATGCAAACATACTGACATGTCATGGTAGAAGATAACAGAACTCATCATTTCTGTTTATAGTGACAAAACTGTAAATGTCAAAATAGAAGCTAATTGACTTTGACTCCATATTGTTTGCATTGGGTGCTATAAACATTGATATCCCCCTTAAAGATGAGGTATCCGTAATCTGCAGGAATACTGCGAGATTATAGGGTAGAAGCTGCAATACCTCAGATCTGCACTGCAAGAGAGGAAGACACATAGACAACATGAAAAAAAAAAGGGAAGAAAGTACCCCCAAACAAAACAAGATACAACAACAACAGAATCCATTGAAAGTGCAGTATATGAAATGTCAGAGAAGGAGTTCAGAATGTATATAATTAAAATAATCTGCAAATTTAAAAATGACCTAAGTGAGCAAATACAGTCAAAAATTGTTCACACAAAAAGATGGTTCTTTGGAAAAATAAATAAAATTGATAAACCCTTATCCACCCTAATGAAAATAAGGAGAGAGAAAACTCAATTACTAAAAATCGTGATAAAAAGGAAAATATCATGATAGACATTATTGAAATGCAGAAGACAATTAGAAACTATTTTGAAAATTTATACTCCAGTATATTTTCATATGCAGCAAAATAAAACTAAACCTCTATCTCTCACCATGCACAAAACCCAACTCAAAGTGGCTCAAGGACAAGAGTCCTGTGCCTAATAGAGGAAAAAATAAGCCCAAATTTTTATCACGGTAGATTAGGCACCATGAGACTCTATTTCTGGCTGTGTGTGTACTTTAGGGACTGTTAACTCTTATATTGTCAGGTATTTCTTTCCTGATCTTAGATCATTTTATCAGATGCATGTGCTGGTCATTGGTCACCTGTATGTTCCTGCAAGAACCTCCCATATTTCCAGGATTTTCTGTCTATGCACCTTGCTTCTCTGCAGAACTCTGTACTGCAAATGAAGCCTAGTTCATCTCTCTGGACTCTCAAACTTATCTCTTTAATTAAGGACACCTCCTTGTTTTCTGCTTCATCATCCTGGTCTCTATAGTCTTTCAAAGTAAAAAGTTGTGTCAATAATGGAATTTACCTTATGATTTTCTCCCCATGAGAAATCATTGTTCTTTATTGTCTGAGGTCTAACATCTTGAAATTGTTCCATCATATATTTTACCAGTGTCTTGGTATTTTCCAGCTAGAGGGTAAAGCTTCTCCTTTGAAATCTGTATTGGCTATAAACAAATATCTACACACTTCCAAATGACTCTACTCAGTATATGACATCTCTGTGCCTCAGTTTCCTCATTTGTACAATTGAGAATATAAGAACACACAATAGAGTCACTTATAAATATTTAATAAACTAATATGTGTGAAGAGCTCACAATTATTTTCTGGCATACAAGGCATTCCATAAAATAATAAACATTATTTTTTTATTCATAAGCCATTAACTGAACTGCAAATCCATGCAGCTGAGAGAATGTGGTAACTACCCTTATAAATTAACCTAAAAAACTGATAGAAGATTATATCCTACAGAGTCATTCTGAGAAGAATTATTAGGTATAAATAGTTGGAACTTTTTAAAGGATGATAAATACTGGCTAGAATGTGGGTGTAATAACTACATTTTCTGTCTTACAACATTTTGCTTAGATCTTATCTAAGATTACATAATAAAATTGTTCTTCCACTAAATTAAAATTGTTTCAAAGAATAAAATAATTATTTTGATTTTGCCCTTACTGAGAATTACAGAACTATGCTTTTACCATTTTTAAAACTGGGGAGAGTCATTAAGGAAGTTTGCTGCTTTTGTTTTCTTAAGTTTGTATAATATGACATTCTATTGTGTGTTTTCTTAGTTTAAATGCCATTATATTTATGTAGAATTTCAAGATTTGGTCACATTAAATGTTAATCCATTAATGCTGGAAATTAATAATTATTGTTTTCATTTTATAATCATACCATAGAGGTCCTCAAAGATATCTGTTTGCTGTTCTTATGTTCTATGCTCTCTGAATAAACTATCTGGTTTTGGTTTGTTTTGCTTTGTTCAGATAAAATCTTGTTAAACAATCTGGAACTATTACCAGAACACAGAATTTGATAGTGTGAAGACATCAACTCATAATATGAGTCATCTTATCTACCTAGGTCTATTAGTTTATTTTTTTAAAATGAGTAGTTGTTCCATCCATGTGTGCCTTACAGTTCTGAAATTCCAGGGTTCCAAAAGAAACACCAAATTCCAAAAATGCATTCAAAACAATCATTTTAGGGAATTTGAATAAATATGGGCACTTACCTCAGAAGCATAACAATGCATTGGCCTTCTTAATCTACTGTTTATATTTATAAATTTATAGATTTATGTATAAATAATGGGGGACACGGTTTTAATATTTGGAACCTTAGGAACCAACTCTCTTACAGCCTAGGTAATGTGAACTAAAGAACAGGGACAAAAGTCTTGTGTTTAAGCAATAATAATAAGCAGAAAAGATAAATTAAATTATAATATCCATATTTCTATTTACTACTGACAACAACTGAATTTTATGCAATGAATAAAACATATCTCACAGTGGAGGTAGATTGTATTTCTGAATTTATAGTAGAAGAGGAGTGAAAAATGGCTGTAGGGAATATTTTAAATGTGAAAGAGAGGAAATATCAGAGAGTAGGTAAGACTCATTTTTTTTGTTGAAGTTGAAAATAATCAACAAATAAAGTTTGAATTGTTGGATTATTCCAATAACTACTTATAGGACCTTTTCTATGCTCTCTTTAAACTTATTAACATTACAAATAAATCTGTCTAAAATATTAACATAAAAATGCTATGTATATAAATCACAGGGTTATACTAAAATGCTAATCTTTAAAATTATGTACTTGGTATATTTTCCTGAACCATATACATATAGGATACATGCATAGAACAGAATAATAGTGGTCAGAATAATTTGCTGATAGATAATAAATATAAGAGGGAGTATTATCTGAAATCAACAACTAAAGTAAAAAGTTGAAAAGATTGGAAAAACTTAATTACAATAGAGGTCAAAACAATTAATTTTACTTATTTCTTGTCAATATTGCTCAAATATGGCAGACTCATGAGAAAGTAAGGACAAGAGGAAAAGTTTTTTAGTGAAATCAGCACATTTTCCTTTTCATTATAGGAATTTAGATGAAGATGCAAAAATTAAAACAAGAAAACAGAGTGTAGTAGAGAAAGTTATCATGTTCACATACATCTTTGTTGAGGTAACTTTTATTTATTTATTTATTATTTGGGGGGTACCGGGGATTGAATTCAGGGACACTTGGCCATGGAGCCACATCTCCAGCCCCACTTTGTATGCTATTTAGAGACAGGGTCTCACTGAATTGCTTAGTACCTCAATTTTGCTGAGATTGGCTTTGAACTTGAGATTCTCCCACCTCAATCTGGGATAACTGATGTGTACCTCTGTGCTTGGCTGAGTTAACTTTTTCTTTAAGAAAAAAAAAATCAAGTAATGGAAGCATGTTAACTGCCTTTCTCACCATATAGAATGACAAATTTTGATGGGAAACATATTATTAATTTCATGTTATTTCTAAATTTATCTCAACTAATTTTTGTGTCTCCATCCTTTTTACTACCTCCTTTAATTCTTTTTCTCCCTTTCACCTCTTTTCCTGTTCTTACCATCTTTCCTTTCTTCTGTTCTTCTCCTTTCCCTTTATTTTTCTTATTCTACTTTTACTTTAAGAAATTAGATTTCCAAAGTTTAATTGCAAGAATCAAGAAAAAGAATGATTGACCTAATTCTGCATTTACCTACCACTTTCATATCCATAGCAACTTTAATCTGCTCAGTAAATGATGTTCATATGTTACTCACTCATGCTCATCTGTCTCTTATCCACAAAGCTCTCCTAATAACTGTCTCTTTTTAAGGTTAGCTGATGTATTTTCTTCCTTCATCTTTTTTTTGGGGGGACGGGAGTTGGGGGTAATACTGCAGATTGCAGTCAGGGGCACTAGGCCACTGACAGCCCTATTTTTTATTTTATTTAAAGACAGAGTCTCACTGAGTTTCTTATCACCTCACTGTTGATGGGGCTGCCTTTGAATTCTAGATCATCCTGCCTCAGTCTCTGGGATGACACATGTGCACCACCATGCCTGGTTTTCTTCCTTCATCTTTGTCAGATAAACAAATTCAGACATGAGATAATGAGATGGAAAAATTTTTAATTAAAAAAAAAACAAACTTTTGAACTGAACTCAATTTCAGTTAGTCCGGAGGTGACTGAGCCTTTTCAAGGGGGAATGAAAAAGAGAGGAAGGCAGGAAGAAGTGAAAAATACAAATGGAAATCAGCCTCCTATCTCCCTGCAGAGACTGGATGACAGTTGTCTTATTTCAAGGTTCTGGATGGAGCAAACTTTATTCTTTCAGCAGACTTTTCTCAGGCAGTCACTTGAGACCTGAGCTCTAGTCAGTAGGACATGGGCTATCAATAACATAGCACCCAGTAAGAGAGCACCTATGAACTTTGGTGTGTCTTCACTGACCTATGCACTGATGGCCATTTCTACCTGTGACCTAAAGCCTGAGCTTTGCCTGTTAGTAGGTAGACAGTTAGAAATACTGAGGTGCCACAAGAAATCAAAAACTTGCATGAAAGTGGGTGGCAGGGATTTACTCCTGTCAAAAGGGTGTGCTATTGGAACCTAGCTAGCAAGCAGTTGGGCTTTTATCCCTAATTCAGCTCTTCACCCTTACTGGAGGAACTGGAGGGTACAATCTATGTGATCAGCTAATTTTAAAATTGGAAAAGGCAAAAGGAAGGGCTATAAATAAAATGACTATAATTGAATCCAATTATGGTTTAATACTAAATTCTGAATATGGACCACTTGACTTTCCACTTCTCGCCGACATATTAACATAATCTACAATACTATCATACAAAACTCTTTGAATCATCTTTTATGATTCTCTAGACTCTTAGTTATATAAACACTGAAAGCCTAGATTCAACCATTAATAGAAATTCCATTTAAATACATACATAGGGTATATGTATATATTCTTTCTATATAGTATTTTTTGTGTGTATATATATAAACACCTATATAACATTATATGTGTAGCATATATATAATACATATATGTATAGTATATATACACACATATTTTATATATGCATATATTTAAAATATGTGTATATATATATATATATATATATATATATATATATATAAATGGTGTTTTAGTTTAACTTTCCATTGCCATGACCAAAAGACCTAACAATAACTGTTTTAGAAGAGGAAAACTTTATTTGGGAACTCATAGTTTCAGAGGTCTCAGTCCTTAGATAACTGGATCTATTCCTTAAGGCTTCAGGTGAGGCAGAACATCATGGTGGAATAATACGGCAAGAGTTAAGCAGGTTAGTTCATGACTACCAAGAGGTAGGAGTGTGGGGAGCACTCCTCAACAGGACAAAATATATAGCCCAAAGGCATCCTCCCAGGGCACACCAACTCTAGCCATACCCTATTTACCTACAGTTATTACTAAGTTAATATCTGTCTCTGATTAATTACTAATTAGGATTAATGCACTGATTAGGTTAAACTTCTTATAACCCAATCATTTCATTTGGAGAGCAACTAACATCTAAACCATGACAAATGGTATCTATATAATACATAAATATAAACGTGTGTGTGTGTGTG
>NW_026000170.1:8456690-8491690 GCF_001458135.2 Marmota marmota marmota | reverse complement strand
GGAGATAATATTAGAAAATTTCCCAAGCATGAAGAACAAATTGGAAAACCAAACAAAAGAAGCTTATAGGGCACCAAATGTACAAAATTACAGCAGATCTACATCAAGGCACATTATCATGAAAATGCCTAGCATACAGAACAAGGATAGAATCTTAAAGGCTGCAGGAGAGATGAACCAGATCATATATCAGGTGAGACTAATTCGTATCTCAGTAGATTTTTTCAACCCAGACCATCAAAGCCAGAAGATCATGGAACAACATATATCAAGCTCTGAACGAAAATGAATGCCAACCAAGAATCTTATATCCAGCAAAACTAAACTTTAGATTGGATGATGAAATAAAAATCTTCCATGATAAACAAAAGTTAAAAGAATTTACAACTAGAAAGCCTGCATTACAGAACATCCTCAGCAAAATATTCTATGAAGAGAAAATGAAAACCAATGATGAAAATCAGCAGAGGAAGGTATTACACTAAAGGAAAACCTAATCAGAGGAGAAACCAAGTCACATTAAATACCAAAATTAAAAAAAAAAATGGCTGGGAATACAAATCATGTCTCAACAATAACCCTGAATGTTAATGGCCTAAACTCACCAATCAAAAGATATAGACTAACAGATTAAATAATAAAAAATGACTCAACAATATGCTACCTTCAAGAGACTCATCTCCTAGGAAAAGACATCCATAGACTAAAGGTGAATGGTTGGAAAAATTCACACCACTCACATGGACTGTGGAAACAAGCAGGGGTTTCCATCCTCATATCAAATAAAGCAGACTTCAAAGGAAAGTCAATCAAAAAGGATAAAGAATAACACTACATACTTCTCAAGGTAACCGTATACCAATAAGCCTTACCACTTATAAATACATATGTCCCAAATAATTGAGCAGCTATGTTCATCAAACAAACCCTTCTCAAATTTGAGTTA
This sequence comes from Marmota marmota marmota, assembly GCF_001458135.2. Taxonomy (NCBI): domain Eukaryota; kingdom Metazoa; phylum Chordata; class Mammalia; order Rodentia; family Sciuridae; genus Marmota; species Marmota marmota. Next base: position 8,490,744 of record NW_026000170.1, on the reverse strand, counting down.
AATAGACCACAACACAATAATTTTGGATGATTTTAACATACCTATTTCATCCCTAGATACTTCTTGCAAACAAAAGCTGAACAAAGAAACCATTGAACTTAATAATACAATCAATAATTTAGACTTAACCAACATATATAGAATATTTCATTTTTAATGAGAGAATACACTGTGTTCTCAGATCCATGGATCCTTCTCTAAAATAGACCATATAATATGCCACAAAGCAACTCTTAGCAAATATAACAAAGTACAGATACTACCTTGCATTCTATCAGATGAAATTAAAAGTCAATAATAAAATAAGAAATAAGATCCACTCCAACACCTGGAGACAAAATAATATATTAATGAATAAACAATGGGATGCAGAAGACATCAAGGAGGAGATTTAAAAAAAATTAGAAGTGAATGAGAATACAGATGCAACATATCAAAATCTCTGGGACTCTATGAAAGCAGTTCTAAGAGGAAAGTTCATTGCATGAAGTTCATTTCTTAAAAGAAGAAAAAGTAAACAAATAAATGACTTAACATTACATCTCAAAGCCCTAGAAAAAGAAGATCAAATCAACACCAAAATCAGCAGAAGATGGAAAACAATTAAAATCTGAGCCGAAATCAATGAAATTGAAACAAAAGAAACAATTGAAAAAACTGACAGAACAAAAAGTTGATTCTTTGAATAAATAAATAAAATTGACAGAACCTTAGCCATGCTAAAGAAGAGAAGAAGATAGAAAATTCAAATCACTAACATACATAATAAAAAAGAAAATATCACAACAGACACTAAAGAAATACAGAAGATAATTAGAACTTATTTTGAAAACTTGTACTCCAAAAATATAGAAAATATTGAAGCCATCAACAAATTCCTAGAGTCATATAATTTGCCCAAATTGAATCAGGATGATATGCACAATTTACACAGATCAATTTCAAGTGAAAAAATAGCACACGCCATCAGAAGTCTACCAACCAAGAAAATCCCAGGCCCGAATGGATACACAGCCAAGTTCTACAAGACCCTCAAAGAAGAATTAATACCAATACTCTTCAATTTATTTCAGGAAATATAAAAAGAGGCAGGACTTCTAAACTCATTCTATGAAGCCAGTATCATTCTAAACCAGGTAAAGACACATCAAAAAACAAAAAAAAAAAAAGTAAACTTCAGACCTACATCTCTAATAAACACAGAGGCAAAAATTCTCAATAAAATTCTGGCAAATTGAATAGAAAAACATATCAAATTGATTGTGCACTATGATCAAGTGGGATTCATCCCAGAAATTCAAGGTTGGTTCAACATAGAGAAATCAATAAATGTAGTTCATCATGTCAATAGACTTAAAGATAAGAATCATATACTCATCTCAATAGACCAGAAAAAGCATTTGACAAAAGACAGAACCGCTCTATGTTGAAAACACTAGAAAAACTAGGGATAACAGGAACATATCTCAACATCACAAAGGCTCTCTATGCTAAGTTCCATGCCAACATCATTCTAACTGGAGAAAAATTGAAGGCATTCCCTCTAAAAACTGGAACAAGACAGGGATGCCTTCTTTCACCTCTTCTATTTAATATAATTCTTGAAACACTGGCCAGAGCAATTAGACAGGTGAAATAAATTAAAGGGATACACATAGGAAAGAAGAACTCAAATTGGCATTATTTGCTGATGATATGATTCTATACATGTAAGACCCTAAAAGTTCCACCAGAAAACTTCTAGAACTAGTAAATAAATTCAGCAATGTAGCAGAATATAAAATCAACACTCAGAAATCAAAGGTATTTCTGTATATCATTGATAAATCCTCAGAAAAGGAAACAAGAAAAATTACCCCATTTTCAATAGCCTCAGAAAAATAAAATAAATAAAATACTTGAGAATCAATTTAACAAAAGAGGTGAAAGATCTATATAAAGAAAATTACAAAACCCTAAAGAAAAAAAATAAAAGAAGACCTTAGAAGATGGAAAGTTCTACCTTGTTCTTGGATAGGCGGAATTAATATTATCAAAATGACCATATTTCCAAAAGTACTATACAGATTTAATGCAATTCCAATCAAAATTCCAATGACATTCCACATAGAAATATAAAAAGCAATTATGAAATTCACTTGGAAAAATAAGAGACCCAGAATAGCTAAAGTAATCTTTAATAGAAACAGTCAAACAGGCAGCATCACTATGTCAGAACTTAAACTATACTACAGAGCAATTGTAACACAAACAGCATGGTATTGGCACCAAAAGAGACTAGTAGGTCAATGGTACAGAATAGAGGACACAGAGAATAACCCACAAAACTAAAATTATCTTATATTAGACAAAGGTGCCAAGAGCATGCATTGGAAAAAAGATAGCCTCTTCAACAAATGGTTCTGGGAAAACTGGAAATTCATATGCAAAAAAATAAAATTAAAGCCCTATGTTTCACCATGCACAAAACTCAACTCAAAACAGATCAAGGATTTAGGAATAAAACCAGAGACCCTGTGTCTAACAGAAGAAAAAGTAGACCCTAATCTCCATCATGTGGGATTAGGCTCCAAATTCCTTAGTAAGACTTCTGAAATGCAAGAATGAAAATAAATAATTAGTAAATGGGATGGACTCTAACTAAAACGTTTCTTCTCATCAAATGAAACAAATCTGTGAGGTGAATAGACAGCCTACATCTTGGGAGCAAATTTTTACCCCTCACACATCAGATAGAGCACTAATCTCTAGGGTATATAAAGAACTCAAAAAGCTGTTTAACAACAACAACAAAATAACCCAATAAATAAATGGGCCAAGAACATGAACAGACACTTCTCAGAAGAGGATATACAATCAATCCACAAATATATGAAAAAAATGTTCATCATCTCTAGCAATTAGAGAAATGCAAATCAAAACCACTCTAAGATTTCATCTCACTCCAGTCAGAATGGCAGATATTATGAAGACAAACAACAATAAATGTTGGTTAAGATGTGGGGAAAAATGTACACTCATACACTGCTGGTGGGACTGCAAATTGGTGCAGACAATATGGAAAGCAGTATAGGGATTCCTTGGAAAATTGGGAATGGAGCCACCATTTGACCCAGGTATCCCTCTCCTTGGTCTTTACCCAAAGGACTTAAAAATAGGGACAAAGCCATATTAATGTTTATAGCAGCATGATTCACAATAGCTAAACTGTGTAACAAACCTAGATGCCCTTCAATAGATGAATGGATAAAAATGTGGCATATATACACAATGAAATATTACTCAGCAATAAAAGAGAATAAAATCATGGTAGTTGCAGGTAAATGAATGGAATTAGAGAAATAATGTAAGTGAAGTTAGTCAATACCAAAAAGGTGAATGCAGAATGTTTTCTTTGACAAAAAGAGGCTGATTCATAGTGGGATATAAAGAGTTAGCATGGGAGGAATTGAGGAACTCTAGATAGGGCAGAGGGGTTGGAGGGGAAGGGAGAGGGCATGGGGTTATTAATCATGGTTGAGTGTGATGATCATTATTATCCAAAGAACAGGTATGAAGACACAAATTGGTGTGACTATATTTTGTATACAACCAGAGATATGAAAATTTATGCTCTATATGTGTAATAACAATTGTAATGCATTCCACAGTCATATATAAAGATAGATAGATAGATAGATAGATAGATAGATAGATAGATAGATAGATAATCAGCAAGGATGTTGGGGAAAAAGGTACACTCATATATTGTTGGTGCAACTGCAAATTGGTGCAACCACTCTGGAAAGCTGTATGAGGATTCCTCAGAAAACTTGGAATGGAACCACCATTTGACCCAGTTATGTCACTCCTAGGTTTATACCAAAGTACTTAAAATCAGCATATTACAGTGACACAGACACATGGATGTTCACAGCTGCTCAAGTCACAGTAACTAAGCTATGGAAGCAACTTAGGTGCTCTTTAGCAGATGAATAGATAAAGAGAATGTAGTAGATATACATAATAGGCTATCACTCAGCCATAGAGAACAATGAAATTGTGGTATTTGCAAGTAAATGGATGGAACTGGAGACTATCAAGCTAAGGGAAATAAGCCAATCCCCCAAAGCTAAATTTCCAATGTTCTCTCTGATATGCAGATGGTAACTCACAATAGGCGGGGTGGGGGTGGGAAAGAGAAGGGGAGGTTTACTGGGTTTGATGGGGAGATGAAGGAGAAAGGGAGAGGGGATAGGAATGAGAAAGACAGTAGAATGGGCTGGATATAACTTGCCATGTTTATATACAAATACATGACCACTGTAACTCTGCATCTTGTACAACCACAAAAATGAGAAGTTGTACTCCAAGTACATATAGGTCAAAATACATGCTACTGTTATGCATAACTATAAAGAACAAATAAAAAATTTAAAAAAAGGTGTACATGAATCCCAGTTTTTACTGAGAGATTCCCTGGCATCCTCAAGATGAAAATCCTTATAATTCTCACCTTATCATTAGTTGTATGGTTTCAAATTTAAATATTGAATTTTGGGCTGAGGTTGTAGCTCAGTGGTTGAGCAGTTGTCTAGCAAGTGAGAGGCACTGGGTTCTATTCTCAGCACTGGCATAAAAATAATAAATAAATAAAGGTATTGTGTGTATCTACAACAAAAAAAAATTTTTTTCTTTAAATTTCTTTGACCTGTTATAACCCTTCTACTCGCCATAGTTTTCTTTTACCTTGTGGAAATCATATGAGCCTCTCTGTTTCTTTGAAAAGCATTTTATAAACATATGCTTTAATTTATTCATCATTACTAAAACCAAAAGAATGATGTTTAAATATTTTGATGAAAGGTGTTATGAATTCATAGTTTTGAGAATCGCATGTACATTTATGTATTTATTAAATGATATTCTGTAATTCACATAAAAATCAGTGAATATCCTCTTCTATGTAGGAAAAGTTTGTCAGCTTCATTTTATACTTGGAAACATCCCCAAAGGCTTGCTGACAGTTAAGAAAGCTAAATTTGATTTGACAACAATGAAGAATATGTTGCACAACAAAACATGTTTGGGTTATAAATTTCCTATACTGAAAAAAATAAAAAGAAGACTAAGGAAGCAAAATAATCATTACTACCTCATGCCACTTATACATAATTTTCAATATCACCTACTCATGCTCCAAGATGCAGATTGTAAGGCCACCTGTGAACAATAAGTTGTAGGAAATTTTATTTGCCCACTTTTATGTATTTTCACATTTATGTGTCTTTTTGCATATTTTAAAAGGGGAAAACAAAATGCACAAGGAAGAAAATGAATAGAACACATTTAAAATATTGTCTCATTTGTAGCAGGGAGTCTCTCTTATGTCCATATGGTCATAGCATCTTTAAAATAAAAATTAAAGTTTTACATTAAATGAGCATTCACTTAAAGTCCACAGACTCTCAACTGACAGTTTGTTCAAATGACAATGTCTTAAATATCTCTTTTCTAGATCACTATACTGCTGAGTGCCCAAGGATTCATTTTAAAGTGAGAAACAAATACCACTTTAGAAAATGTTGATTGACTTCCTTACTTCTAAGGTTTGGTTGTGGGTATTGGTTTTAGTTTTACTCCTTTCCTCAATTGATATCACCCTGCCTTCTTTTCATAGACATACAAAACAACCAGAAAACCCTAGATAATTTGAAGCTCTCTTGAAACAATCATATTTGATCTACAACTCTTTCTACTCAAAGTTTGATATATACCACAGAAATAAAAAGGAATTTGTTTTCAAGACGTATGCCATAGATAAGAAAACCCTTGAGTAATTGAAATCCCCAAAACATAACACATATGACTCTTTGCAAAAGTTTCAGAGTAAAAAAATTGACATCTAACCATAAATATTTTCATGAGATAGGTGAAATATGCACAGAACCTGGACAGAGGAAACACATAGCCATGTTATATAGATACTTCTTGAACCCACAGCACATGAGATATTATGGGAGAGGAGGATGGGAGAAACCTGGAAAAAGGAAGATTTAATTATTGTGATAAAAGTAAATGGAGAGCACATAAACAAGGGAAAACATAAGATCCAACATGGATTCAGTTTATATATAATAAAGTGTAATATTGGCCAGTCAAAATATTTCACTGAAATAAGAGAACAATTTGGAAGACATCATAAAAGGTGAATATTTAAAGTTAAAATGGATAGTAGCAGATTAGAGAAAATAAAGTATAAAATATTATAGAAAAACAAAATTCAAAAAGTAAAAAAAATAACTCTCCAAAATAATTAATTATTATTAAAAAAATCAAGAGGGGGAGGGCAGAACACGATGGTAGCTAAATAAGATCCTCTAGCAATACTCCCCCACATATAAATCAAGTTGAGCAGCTATTAACGCACTAAACTACTTTTACAAGAATTAAGGAAACCAAGTCACAAACCATAGTGGTTGCTTTTAGTATAACAGAAATAAATCATGCACTCAAGAAGAAAAAAAGAGGTCAACTACATCACCCTCAGTACATCATAGAGACACCCCTACTTTGGATGTGGGGAGGGAATCAAGTCTAATTCCCACAACATGGTGGAGGGAATTAAGTAGAATTCCGATAAAGGTAAAACAATGCTGGTCAGAGTTGGATCTCCAACAACCAAGCCAATACTTGCTGGACTGAGCTGCTAAAATTGTATTAGTTAGATGCCATAAAGACTGCCTCTACCACCACTCCCCCAAATCTGGGCAACAGAGGAGAAGCAAGACTTCGCCTTCTGGGGAAGGAACAAGGCACTGAAACCAGCATAGCACTTTGTCTTAGAGCTCATTGCCAGGTTCATCAATGTATAGTCCATACCCATTATAAATCAAAGGCTGCACACATAGACTAAAGCATGTAAACAGAGCCTTTAGGTCTACCCCATGAATCAGGCAGAAATCAGCCAATTGGACAGACTAAAGTTTCAGCCTGCATTTTAGTCAGCTTTGCATTGCCATGAACAAAAACTTGGCAACAACCTACAGGAGGAAAAGTTTATTGTGTCTCATGGTCTCAGAGGTTCAGGTCATGGTTAGATAACTGCATAGCTCTGGGCACTAGATGAGGTAGAATACCAAAGCAGAAGGGACTCCAGAGGGAAATAGCTTAGGACATGGCAAGCAGGAAACTGAGAGAGAGAGCTGCACTTACCAGGGGCAAATTATAAACCCCAATATCATGCTCCCAGTGACTTACTTTCTCCAGCTGCAACCTACCTGCCCACAGTTTCCACCTAATTAATCCATCAATGGATCAATCCACTGATTATGTTACCACTCTCATAATCTAATAATTTCAACTCTGAACATTCTTACATTTTTAACACATGAGATTTTGGGGGACACCTTATATCTAAACCATAACAGCGTACATGGTTTCTAGCCTTAGGGTCATCCTAGGGCACACTCTCCCCTGAAACTGAAGGTCTCTTAGCTGTGTGCAATTCAGCTTAACATCAGCCTTAGTTGTCAAAGGACTGTCTCTACCACCCATTTCTAACCTTGAGTATTAGTATTATCACCAAGTCTGTATTTATTGATGGAGCTCTAGACCTGTCTTGGCACCAGGCAGAGACCTGTGCCCTGGTAGAGATGATTTGGATTTTGGCTTCATCAATGACAACTATGTTTTGGGTCTTATAGACACCCTCAGACTGTGTAGGTACTTATGATTATGGAATTTACTCACACCCTAGTTAATTATCAACCTAAGAAATCAAGAGACCGCCTTCACTAACATTACTCAAATCCTGGGCATTACCATAGCATGGAAAACACCCCATTTGCTGAGAGTAGGACAAGGTAGTAACCAATGGAATTTGTTCCTAAATTTGACACCAGGCTGGTGAAAGCTAACACTGAGAGCAACCTAGTGTCCCCCATCCCTAAACTTTGAGCATCTGGATCTGACTCAGAGTCATGTGGAGACACAAGACCCGAATCTTTTGAAACTGTATTCTAGCCATGATAATTTATGTCTGGTTATAGTGTTTGGGACACAAGTCCATTATACCAGAAGACCTCTCATAACAGTGTGGGTCTTGATCCTTCCCCAGTGGTGTGCTGGTTTCGGTAGGCTATGGCCAGGGTAAAACACAGTCTGTATGTATCATTGATGGCCACAAGCATGGCATGGGAATGGGGGTGCTGGTCTATCCCTGGTGATACTATACAGAACTGGACAGAATCCTCCAGTCCTTGACCACAGGCTGGAGGTATCTGGGCCTAATCTGGACACAGAAATAAGCTGTGGATATAGATTACCCTTTCTCAGTACTCCCCTTGTTCACTCTGAACAACACATTAACTAAAGACTTGAGATAAACCTGGGGTGGAAGACCTTCTAGTTTTGAAACAGTGATAACACCAACAAAAGACTACTGTAACAGCTGGACTTGGATTCCATCCAGTGCTTAAATAGTGGAAGTGATCACATACTAAGAGGATGCAAGCAGCTTGCCTGGGATTTCAGGAAAGAAAAACAAAAACAAAACCATATTTTGAAACAGGGAATAAATACTAATCCTTCAATCCCCAGATGATGTTGCACACCAAGAATAATCAACATCTTTGAGGAAACAATGACCTCACTTAATGGTCAATATAAGTTACCAGAAACTGATCAGATAGTAATCTCTATGGGACAAATTCTCTCATGGAGAATTTAAAAGATATTTTAAAGGAAACACAATGAGCTTTAAACAAGAAGAGAGTCAATATAGAAAAACTTATCAAAAAGATGTAAACAATTTTCAAAAAACTACTATACAATTCTTGAGCTAAAAATATATATAAAGTGAAATTAAAATGTACTAGAAGGTACTAATAGCAGTAAATCAAAAGAAGAAAGAAATAATAGACTTGAAGATAGTCTATTGGAAAATACAATATTGGATGAAAATTCAGAGGTATGAAGAAAGTTTATGGGAAATTTAATACACCATTAAAAATAAATATTTGTGTTACTGGGGTTCAATTAGGACTTAAGGATGCCAAATGTGTAGGAAGTTTATTCAAAAAATAATAACAGAAAATTTTCCAAAACTAGAGAAGATTAGAAATATCCAAATACAAGAAATTAAAATTTCTCAAGTCAGATTTGACTCAATAAATTCCATCCTTAGACATATAATCAAGTTCTCAAAGGCCAATAATGAAAGAAAAAATCCTCAAAATAGCAAGAGAACAGAAGCAACACAGAAGGGTATCTCAATCCTCCTGACAGAAAACTTCTTGGCAGAACCTTATAGGTCAGTAGAGAGTGGAATGAGATTTTCACAGTAGTGAAGAAAAAGAGAAGAAAAACATACAAATTGACAACACTGCAACCAGCTAAACTGTCCTTCAGAAATGAAGGAAAGGTAAATAAAAACCAAGATAAAATCTCTGTCATTCCCTTTCTATGAAAAATATTCAAGGGAATTCCTCCAGCTGAAAGTGATATTTATGACAAAGAAAAAAATTTTGAAAAGGTATAAAACTCATAGCTAAGACTAAGAATATAAATTTAGAATTTTCCCATATTATAAATATGATGAGTAAATCATTATTTTTAGTAAGAAGACTAAGCAGAATGATTGGGATAATAATAAGTACATTAGTAGGTTAAGAAAGAGGCAATATAGGAAGATCCACAATGAGATATAATAAAAAAATTCAAAAGATTGTTAAGAAATAGAGTTTAAGTATAGAGTTTTCTTATTAGCATATTTTCCCTTTTTTCTTTTCTTGTCTTGATGATCACATTAAATTTATCTCATTTCATAATAGCTTGCTGTAATCAAAACATGTTTTTTCTTCAAATCTTTTGATATCCACAAACCAAACATATACAATAAACAAGTCAAAAACAATAAGCAAGAAATCAAAATGTTACTAAAATAAATAACTTAATCACATGAGAATGCCATGACAGAGTGTGGGGAGAAAAGTAAGGACTCATAATAAAACTATGAAAGAAGTTACAAAATGACTGCAGCAAGATCTTACATATCAATAACCACACTGGATGTAAATGGATTATATTGTACAATTAAAAAACATACAGGGCCCAGTACTGTAGCAAATGCTTATAATCCCCCAAATCTCAGTAGGCTTAGACAGAAGGATCAGAAGTTCAAAGCTGGCCTCAGCAATTTAGTGAGGTCCAAAGCAAAATTAAAAAGTGGGTCTGGGGATATGGTTCAGTGGTTAAGAGTCCCTGGGTTCAATCTCAAGTACCAAAATAAATAAATAAATATAGATAGATAGATAGATAGATAGATAGATAAAAAGTCATAGAGTAATTAAATGGGAAAAAAGACCCAACTATATGTTGATTACGAGAAATATTAAGTTAGTCCACCTTTAAAGACTCACATCTACAGAAAGTAAAGTGCTAGAATAAGGTGTTACATGGGAGTGGAATCCAAAAGAAACATGAAATAGCCACATTTACATCAGATAAAATATACTTTAAATCAAAAGCCATAAAAAAGAGATGAGGAAGATCATTATATAATGATAAAGGTATCCATTTATCAAGAGATTCTACATATATATGTACTCAATGTTGGAGAACAAATTTGTAAGTAATAATGAGCCTAAAGGAAAAGATAGATTCTAACAAACTAACTGCAGAAGATGAGATGACTTTAATACACCAATTTCAGCCGTGGAATGTCAAACAGAAATCAACAAGCAGCAAAGTTAAATTGCATGCTAGACTGAATGAAACTAACCAACATTTTCAGAACCTTCTTTCAAAATCTGCTTAATAAACATTGTTCTCATCAGCATGTGGAACATTCACCAGGACAGATCATATGATACGCCATAAAACAAGTCTGAAGAAATTAGGAAAGACTGAAATAAGATCAAGTTCCTCTTTTACACACAATTCAATAACACTATAAATCACAAAAAGAAAAATTTTTAAAAAATTATACAAATACATGGGAATTCAATAACTTTCTCTTGAACAAGTGGGTCAAAGAAAAAATCAAAAGCAAAATTTCAAAAAAAAATCAAAAATCACAATAATAGAGATACAACTTATCAACACTCAAAGGTAAAACAAAGGTAGTACCAACAGGAAAATTTATAGCAATCAAGACCTATATCAAAAATGTAGAAAGATCATAACTTAAACAATGTGTTTCTCCATGTGAAAGAACTACAAAAACAAGAACTACAAAATAGCCACATTTATTAGCAGGAAATAAATAATGAACAAGGAACAGAAATGAAATAGTGGCTAAAAGACAAAATAGGAAAGATGGGTGAAACAAAAAGCCAGTTCTTCAAACAGATAATGGTAGAAAAAAAAATCCTCAACTGAACTAAATAAAGGAGAAGAAGACTCAAATAAAATCATAAAAGAACCCAGGAAACATTATAACTCACAGAAGTGAAAAAAAAAGTTTATTAGAGATTATTATGAGCAACTATACGTCAACAAATTTGATACCCTAGAAGAAATGGGAAGTCCCTGGACACATTCACCTTATCAAGATTGAATCATGAAGAAATATAGAACGTGAACACACTAATAACAAGTAACAAGATTGAATCAGTAATAAAAACTGTCCCAGCAAAGGAACTCCCAGGACCAGATAGTTTCACCCTGACTTTTACAGACATTGAAAAAATTGATACTAACTCTCAAACACAGAGACCAACAGAACACAAAAGAGAACCTAGAAGTAAAGCCACATATCTACAGACAACTGATTTTTGACAAAGGTGATAAAAGTACATGTTGAGAAAATATCACTTTTCAATAAATAGTGCTGGGAAAATTGGATAGCCACACACAGAAGGATGAAACAGAACTCCTATCTTTCAGAAGTTACAAAAATCCATTAAAAATGGATCAAAGACTTAAATATGAGGACTGAAACCATGAATCCACTAGTAATAAAAGTAGAGTAAATATTTTAAAATGTTGGAATTAACATGTACTTTTTAGAAAAGACCCCCAATGCACAAGGAAAAAAGTTAAAATAGACAAATTGTACTATATCAGAAAAAAGTTTATACACAGCAAACCATCAACAGAGTGAAGAGTCAACTAAAGAATAGTAGAAAATTCATGCATACTATACATCTGACAATGAGTTACTATCCAGAATGTATAAAGAACTCCAAAAACTCAACAGTATACTAATAAGAATAATCTTATTTTAAAATCATCAGGGAAATATCATTCAAACTCACAATGGGATATTACCTCACCCCATTTTGCTTATGTGTTATCAATATAAGTAAGATAACAAGTGATGGAGAGAATGTAGAGAAAATCCAATACTTGCCCACTATTGGGAGGAATATAAATTAGTTTAGCCAATATGGAAAACTTTGTAGAAAGTCCTTCAGAAATTAAAATAGAACTAGCATATGATCCAGCAATCCCAATACTGGGCACATAGCCAAGGTAAATATAAAATCAGTATATTGAAGAGACATGTGCATACTTATGTTTACTGCTGTACTATTTACAACAGCCCAGAAATAGAAGCATCTTGTGTGTTCATCAGCTGATGAATGGGTAAAGAAAATGTGATATGTATATATATATGTGATATGTATGAATATAATAACCAAATGTATATATGTATGTATATACATACATATCACATTTTCTTTATCCATTTGTATATACGTGTGTACGTGTGTGTGATATATATATATATATATCACATTTTCTTTACCCATTATTTTTAATGCTGAATAATATTTCATTATATATATGTGTGTATGCATGTGTGTATATATATATATATATATATATATATATATATATATACACACACACATATATATTTCATTATATATATATGTGTGTGTATTGATCAGATTTCTCTTCATCAATAATAGCAATAATATAATTCATAACAATATAAAGAAGTCAAAAAGATTGAAGGAAATAATTCTTAATCTAAAATTCTATGCCCATTTTAACATTCATGAAGGTATAAAAATAATATGAGGGCTGGTGATGTGGCTCAAGCGGTAGCGAGCTTACCTGGCATGCGTGCGGCCCAGGTTCGATCCTCTGCACCACATACAAACAAAGATGTTGTGTCTGCCGAAAACTAAACAATAAATATTAAAATTCTCTTTCTTTCTCTCTCTCTCTCTCTCTCTCTCTCTCAAAAAAAAAAAGAATATAAATGGGCTTTTACAGTGAAAATTAGAGAATAATGTAAAAGTAATGGCCCTTCAGTGAGCACATGAGGTTATCAAGACTATTCACTTTCAAAAATGACACAATCCAGGAGCCTGGGAGGAAAACAATTATTTTGGAAGCATGCCTTTCCCAGGCAAAAGTGGAAGCTGCTGAGTATTATGTTAAATAGGACAAAATAAGGGTAAGAAGAAATCAAGAGATAAAGAGAAAAGAAAAGAAAGAAGAAATTGAAGAACTAGAATTTAGAAAGAGCTAAAACGCTCATGGAAAGGGAGAATTACTATTGTCAAAATGGCCATATTACCAAAAGTGTTATATGGATTCAATGTTATTCCATAAAAATGCCAATGACATTCTTCACAAAACAAAAGAAAAACAGTCCTAAAATTCATTTGGAAGAAAATAAAAGACTCCCCAAATAAAATTTCCAAATAAATTTTGTTTGGAAGAATAAAAAGACTCAGTTCAATCCTGATCAATAAAAGTGATGTTAGGGGCATCACAATACTTGCTTTAAAACTATACTATAGAAATACATTATACAAAATACATGTAAAATGTGAATTTTGTGTCAACATACCTTATATACAAACAGAGATATGATAAATTGTGGTATAAAGGTGAATTAAGAATTGTGATGCAAAAAAAAAGAAGAAGAAGAAAGGTCATGTATAATAGCATAATTTGGTGTGAACATACTTTATATAGAGAGTTACGAAAAATTATGCTGTGAATGGATAATTATGAATGTAATGCATTCCACTATTGTCATGTATGTAAGAAATAAAAAAGAGAGATACACTTATGAAAATAGCATGTTTTTGTCATAAAAACGGAGACGAAGACCAGGATAGAAAACACATAAATGAGTCCACACAGATATAGTCAGCTGATCCTTGACCTAGGTCTCAAAATATACATTGAAGAAAATATAGCATTAAAAAAAAAGTGCTGATCACATGGCTCTCAATCACTGAGCCATGCAGCCAATGAGTAACCCCCGCCAAAAAGTGGCAGTGAAGCAGCGTTCACTGGGTGAGTGGGAGCAAGTGCAGTAAGCCTAGGACACAACTGCGTGGAGTCTGCCATGCTGGCACAGGTGCACAGCCAGCCAGCACCATTACCCTGTGGAGGCTGGTGTGGGCTTGTGTGGATGCCTTCTCCACACAACACTGCGTGTGCAATCCTCCCCTCCAGCATCTGTGATCCCAAAACTTCAACCTCCTGCTTTCTGCTTCCTTATGACCTGTGGGATAGTGGAAGTAGAGCAGACTTGAATGGGATTGCAGCGCTAATCAATAGCGCTGGTACTTTTCAAAAACCTGATTAGCATAAATTTGGACCCAGAGTGTTGACCAGAGTGCTACATAAGCCCTCACACTAATACACTCAAGCAGCAACCACTCTTGGGGTCTCCCCTCACCTTGCAGAAATTCTATTCACACTTGAGTAAATCCTGTTCTTACACTCACTCATCCTCGTTGGTGGATTTTGTTATTTGAATTCACAAAAAAGTAACTGGAAAGACATTGGCAATGAAAGGCTGTAGTCTGTTACAACACCATTAAGAACTGCAACACATGTCATGAATACAGAGGCCTGCAGCGTACACAGAGCCCACCCACCAGCAGAAGCAGAGACATTCCTATTAAACTAAGAAAACAGGATATCAATATGTAGAAAAATAAAAGTAGATCTCTGTCTCTCACCCTGCACAAAAACCTAATCAAAATGAATAAAAGACCTAGGAATCAACTAGAAACATGCCAGAATAAAACATAGGATCAACACTTCAACATATTGGCACAAGCACTGACTTCCCTAATAAGACTTCTAAAGCTTAAAGAAATAAAACCAAGAATCAATAAGTGGGAAGTATTCAAATTGAAAATATTCTGCACAGCAAAGAAATCAATTAAGACCGTGAAGGGATAGCCTGTGTGAGGGAAATAGATATTTATCACCTACTCTTCTGACAAGAGGTTAATAAACAAAATATATAAAGAAATAAAAAAACTTAACATCAAAAAATAAAACCCAATCAATAAATAGACAAAAGAACTAGACACACATTTCTCAAAAGAAGAAATTCAAATGTCCAAAATATATGAAAAGAAGTGTTCAACATCCTTAGCAATCAGGGAGATGCAAATCAAAATTACAATGAGATTTCATCTCCAGTAAGAATGGCAATCATGAAAAATACAAAAAATAATAACTTCTGGGGAGGATGTGAGAAAAAAAAAGGTACACTTATGCATTGTTGATGGGACTGCAAATTAGCACAACCACTGTGGCAAGTGGTACAGAGAGTTCTCAAAAGAACAGGGATGGGCCATCATATGACTCAGCTATCCCACTTCTTGGTGTTTGTCCCAAAGTGCTAAAATCAGTTGCTATAGTGATAGTCACTCAATGTCTATAGCAACACAGTTCACAACAGCCAAGTTGTAGAATCATCCCAAATACCTGTCAACAGATGACTGAATAAAGAAAATATAGCATATGTACACAACGGAGTTTACTCAGCCATAAAGAAGAATGAAGTCATGTCATTTATTTGTAAAATGCTTGGAAGTGGAGAAATAAGTCCAACACAGAAAGTCAAGTGTTGAATGTTTTCTTTTATATACAGAAGCTATGGAGATATGAAGAATTTTAAGAAATTGGGGAGAACTCATGATAACAGAAGTAAGATCAATGGGCTAGAGAAAGGGAAATGAGTAGAGTAGAGAAGGGATGGAAAAGGGAGGAAGAGCAGAATAAAATTAATGAAACTATGCATATGGTTTATATATGAGGTTCCCCCAAAGGTTATGTGTGAGAAAAATGCAAGAAAGCTTAGAGGTGAAATGATTGGGTTATGAGAGTCTTCACCTAATCAGTGCATTAATTCTCTCATAGGGATTACCTGGGGGGTAACTGTAGGCAGCAGGTAGAGTGGCTGGAGGAGATGATCATTGAGGGCCTGTCTTTGAGGTTTATATTTTGTCCTTGGTGAGGGGAACTTAGTCTCTCTCTGTGCTTCCTGGTGCTGTGCTCGCAGCTGCTTTCCTCCACCACACTCTTCCCCCATGATGTTTTGCCTCACCTTGGACCCACAGCAATGAAGTCAGCCATCTTTGGACAGATATGCTAAAAAACCATGAGTCCCCAAATAAACTTTTCTTCTTCTAATTGTTCTTGTCAGGTTTTATTTTTTGGTCACAGCAGCAAAAAAAAAAAAAAAAAAAAAAGTACCTAAAACACTATCTAAACATATGTGATATGTCTAATCATATCACAATAAATTCCACTTTTAGGTACAAATATAGTGCAGCCATTTAAAAAATTAATAAAACAATAAAAGAAACAGGAGGTGAACTCTTATATCACAACAATAATAAAAGCTAACATATTGTGTTTAAAATATTTTGTTTTACATACAATATTCCATTAATTCTAATTTTGACTCATTATACAGATGTATTTTTTTGCCGTTGTTATTTTAAAATGACCAAAAGATGCCATGTAAATTTTTTACTTTCCAAAGGCAATAAGTAGTTCCGGGATTTGGATTCTAGCAACTTGTCTTCAAAGATTCCAACAACACTAAGTATGTGAAGGCGTAAGAAGAGTTTATGAGATCTTACATTCTTAAGACATTGGAGAAAAAAATGAAGATATTGACTAAAATGCACAAGTTAAAATATACGAATTATGTGCAATAACAGAAAACTAATGTTATTTAAAATTTGAGTAAATAAAATATAGAAAATTCAATCAAATCACTAGCATTCATGAAGAAAAATAGAAAGCCTGGATCATATAAATCATAATATATAATTGTATATATAAATCAGAAAATATAGTGGCATGAAAAAGTTAAATAGCAGTAATATTTAAGCTGTCATTTAATATGTATTCACTGAGTAACTAATATGTGTAAGGAACATTTTTAGTGCAAGAAATAAATCAATGTTGGAAAAAGGTAAATATCTCTTCTTTCACATATCTTTTTGCAATCACAACAAACATCAACCATTTAAATTCTTGGGTTAAATAAAAACTCCAGATATATGCAAAGAACAAATATCAAGTTACATAGCATTTACAAAAGCACCTAACAATGACACAGTAATTAAATCTGAAAAAAATACACTGAAAGATGAAATGTTTCATTTAAAATACCAAAAATTTATTTTATGTTTAAAATGGATAAATTATCATAAAGAAGATAAAATAAAATTATAACACCAAAATATGTGAAACCAAAGTGGCCAGAAACATTTTTAAAATGATGAAAGCACAAAAATATTGTGAGGTTTTTAATCAGACTTTCTTCAGAAATTGTAGGCCCTAAAACTGGAAATGAGGGAGGAAGAAAAGAAGCAATGTAGGAATAAACAAGGAGGGGAAGATAATAGACTTATTACAATAATTACAATAAATTAAAATTATTTTGGAGTTGTATTTAAAATACAATGATGGGAAGACTAGCAAGATCCATATGATAATGGATTAAAGTTGGCAACTTTAATATGAAATCATGTTTAGCTTAATGTAGATTCAGATGATTACATGTGTGAAAGGAGTTGTATATAACACACAGGTTAGTACACACATACATATTTTCTTGTTCCATCAACTTAAGATACCTGGATACAAAGAAAATAAGCACACCAAGCACTCAAATCATAGTTAATAGTACCATTTACTGTTTAAAGAAATCAAAGTTCCTTGGGAAAATGGCTCATCCTAGGACTTGAAGAGAAAATACAGAAGGTGAACCTGAAGAATCTTGCAGTGAAATGAAATTTAGAAATTTTAATAATAATATTAATGAAAATGTTCAACAAGAGAGACATCTCAAAGGGACAAGGAACAGGTAAAAGAACTCTCAATGACTGAAGATGGAAAATTTGACCAGTAAAATAAACATTAGATTATAATACAATGTATAAAATATATATATTAGTTTGTACTGATATTTAAAAAGAATTGGTAACTATACGGAATAAAAAATGAAAATTCCCTTCTACAGAACACTGCTCAGTAGATTGTATAAATACCCCACCTTTAAGAAGTTGAAACTTAACACTCCACTCTTTATGATCAGATTGTACATCATATCCTTCCAGTGAGTATATAATGGACAGGATATAGGAACAACTTTATAGTGAAAAAAAAAAAAACCTTACAAACATTTCATCAGCCAGGTAATCAAAGTCGACACCAAAGGTAATATCATATTGATAGTGTATACCCTTGGTGGAATGTGAGGAAGATATAAATTTACATTTACAGTCTCCAACCCAAACCCATACCTCCTATATAACCATGAGAAAAGCAGCAAAGAAGTTCTGGGTGAAGGGTATTCTGCAAAGTATATGACATATATTCCTCAAAATTTCAAGATCCTCAAAATCAAGGCAAGTTTGAGAAACTGTCACACTCCAGTTGTGAAGATATGATGACTAAACTATAATGTATATTCTGCATGGGATCCTGAAACATAACAAGGTCATTAGATACAAAAATGTAATCCGAATAAAGTATGATCTTTAGTAAATATTATATAAAATTTTTTTCATTAATTTTGACAAATATGCAATATTAAGATTATAATACCACTGCTGTATGGCAAATGGAATACATATTATGTTAGTAGCTTTTTTGTAACTATAAATCTATTCTAAAGTTTCAAAAAATAGTTGAAGGAATAAAAGTATTCTAACTTTTACAGACTAGATAAAAAATATCAAGGCTCATCATAGACAATTTCTAAGGATGCAATTTAAATAGAGTTATTGTATTTTTGCAACTTAAAAAATTAAAAAGGATAAGTTGAAAGTATATTGTTAAACATTATGCCAGGTAAACTTTAATCATGTAAAAGTTTGATTATATTAATATTTGCAAAAGCACATTTTGAGATAAGAAATTGCCTTAGTATGTTTGAACTGCAATAAAAGAAGTATCACAGACTTATAAAGAGCAGAAATTTATTTCTCACAGTGTTGGAGGCTGGAGGTCCAAGATTATGTCATGGACAGATTACAGGTCTGGTGAGGGCCCCATTTTCAAGTGTTGTAGGTGATGTTTTTTGCTTTGCCCTCACATGGTAGAAGAGTGAAAGCACTCCCTTGGTTCTCATTAAAGCACTAATCTGATTCCTTAGGGGCTCAATTCTTGTTACCTAACTTCCTCCCAAAACATTGCACTTCCAAAAAGCAAGCCTTAATTGCTTTTATTTTTTAAATACATGACAGCAGAATGCATCACAATTCTTATTACACATATATACCACAATTTTTATACCTCTGTTTATATAATAAAGTATGTTCACATCAATTCATGTACATAAATGTACTTTGGATAATGATGTCCATCACATTCCACCATCATTGCTAAACTCCTGACTCCTCCCTTCCCCTCCCACCCCTCTGCCCTATCTAGAGTTCATCTATTCCTCCCATGCTCCCTCTCCATACCCCACTATGAGTCAGTCACCTTATATCAGAGAAAACATTTTCCATTTGTTTTTTTGGGATTGGCTAACTTCACTTAGCATTATCTTATCCAACGCTATCCATTTATCTGCAAATGCCACGGTTTTATTCTCTTTTATTTCTGAGTAATATTCCATTGTGTATATATGCCACATTTTTTAATCCATTCATCCACTGAAGGGCATCTAGTTTGGCTCCACAGTTTAACTATTGTGAATTGTGATACTATAAACAATGATGTGCCTGTGTTCCTATAGTATGCTGTTTTTAAATCCTTTGGGTATAGACCAAGGAGAGGAATAGCTGGGTCAAATGGTAGTTCCATTCCCATTTTTCCAAGACATATCCATACTGCTTTCTATATTGGCTTCACCAACTTTGCAGTCCCATCAGCAATGTATGAGTGTACCTTTTCCCCCACATCCTCGCCAACACTTGTTGTTGCTTGTCTTCATAATAGCTGCCATTCTGATTCAAGTAAGCTGAATCTTAGAGTAGTTTTGTTTTGCATTTCTCTAATTTCTAGAGATGATGAACATTTTTCATATATTTGTTAATTGATTGTATATCCTCTTCTGAGAAGTGTCTGTTCAGGTCCTAGGCCCATTTATTGATTGGGTTATTTGATTGTTTGTTTGTTTGTTTGTTTGTTTTTGATGTTTAATTTTTTGAGTTCTTTGTATACCCTAGATATAAGTGCTCTATCTGATGTGTGAGGGGTAAAAATTTCCTCCCAAGATGAAGGCTTTCTATTCACCTTACAGATTGTTTCTTTTGCTGAGAAGAAATTTTTAGTTTGAGTCCATCTCATTTATTGATTCTTGGTTTTAATTCTTTTACTATAGGAGTAAAATAAAATAAAATAAAAAAGCAAGCCCTAAGCTGCTAGGATTTCAACATATAAACTTTGGGAATACAAAAGCATTTAGACTATAGCAGCAATATTGCCAGAGGAAAAGACATATCACATGATGTTTGAAATACTGGTTTATTAAGAAAAAAAGAAAATTTTACATAATCTTTATAAATTTGATCTATAATTTTGGGGGTTTGTATTTTTAGTGAAAACTTGATACATCTTCATCTGAATAGAATGGGTTTCACTTTGCTACAAATTTGAACTATATATTTACTCTGTTTATTCTCTCTATTCCTATTTTATACTATAATGCTATGTGCTTTTTAAGGTTTCTAGAAGGAAACCATTAACAATCTAGATAAAACAAAGTTAAATGTCATGAGAGACTTGGAATATATTCATTTCATATTGTAGTAAGAGAGTTTCATCCAAGAATAGCTGTTCTGAAACTTGATCTAGAACAGTAACTCAATTGTGCATCGACTTGGATTCTGTGTATTAGGCTGATAGCTCTTTTTCCCTTCTGAGTGTTTACAAATAAGAATATTTATGACAGAATAATGAAACCCGAGGAAAAGAAGACTACTACACAGGTCACAAGGAAGCAGAAAAAAAAATGCAAAGTATAATGCAGATAAATGAGAAAGAGGCAAAAGGAGGGAAAATAAGGAAAGGGGGAGGGGAAGAGAGGGAGGAAGAAAGAGAAACACCCTAATGCCAACTACTGCAGAAACATTTTAGAAATAGAAAATGGTGAATATAGGTTGTATATTTTTAGAGCAAGAAAATAACTACTGAAATTTTGTTCTTGTTCAGTGGGAAGTGTCTGGGTGATTAAAAAGAGATTGAAAAAGAGGCATGAATTTTAGTACATGTGTATACTATTTATTTGTAGGAAATTTTAGAATAGGTAGTCTTTTTCAAATTGCCTGATTCTTTAGAATTAGTATGTATATAAAATATGCAAATTCACCCTGGAATTATTGCATTGTTATGAAAATCAACCATACATTACAGTGTAAAACTTAAGAAACCTGTATTTATTTTAATTCAATGGGACTTAGCCCCCAGATCACTTGTCTATATTGAACTAAACTTTTTTTATTTATTTTTATTTTTTGTTATTTTATTTTTGGTACTGGGGATTGAACTCAGGGGCATTCAACCACAAAGCCACATTCCCAGCCCTATCTTGCATTTTTTTAAATTTAGAAACAAGGTCTCACTGAGTTCCTTAGCACCTCGCCATTGCTGAAGCTGGCTTTCAACTCTCGATACTCTTTTCTCAGCCTCCTGAGCCTCTGGATTTACAGGCATGTGCCACTGTGCCCAGATTGAGTTAAACTGTTTTTTATAAATGTATTTCATTTGTTAGTATGGAGTACAACAATAGATCTGCCCTGTTTTACCTCCAAGCATTGATCTGAAACAGTATACTAATGTTAAATGTAGAATACGCTTCATTAAAAAAGATTACTTTTGATTATCTTCTTTTTTAATTATTTCATTTTAATTAGGTATATATGACAGCTGAATTCATTTTAATTCATTGTACACAATTGCAGCACAACTTTTCATTTCTCTGGTTGTATATGATGTAGCGTCATACCGTATGTGCAGTTATACATGCACCTAAGGTAATGATGTCCATCTCAGGATTCCACCATCTTTTCTTTCCCCATGCTCCATCCCAATTCTTCCCTCCCCTTAACCCAAAGTTCCTCCATTTTTCCCATGGCCCTCCCAGTATTATGGATCAGCATCCAGTTATCAGAAAAAAAATTCGGCTTTATGTTTGGGGGGATTGGCTTAATTCACTTAGCATGATATTCTCCAATTCTATCCATTTACCTGCAAATGCTATGATTTTATTCTCTTTTAATGCTGAATAATATTCCACTGTGTATACATACCAGAGTTTCTTTATCCATTCATCTATGGAAGGACATCTAGTTTGTCTCCATCATTTAGCTATTGTTAATTGAACTGCTATAAACATTGATGTGGCTGCAATACTATAGTATACTGATTTTATGTCCTTTGGGTATAGACTGAGGAGTGGGATAGCTGGATCAAATGGCGGTTCATTTCAAGTTTTCTAAGGAGTCTTCATAGTGCTTTCCAGATTGGTTGCACCAATTTGCAGTCCCACCAGCAATGTATGAGTGTGCCTTTCCCCCCACATCCTTGCACACATTTATTGTGGTCTGTGTTCTTGATAACAGACTGGTGTGAGTTAAAATCTTAGAGTAGTAGTTTTGATTTGCATTACTCTAACTGAACATTTTTTTTTTCATATAGTTTTTGATCAAATGTGTATCTTCTTCTGAAAAGTGTTTGTTAAACTCCTTAGCCCATTTATTGATTGGGTTGTTTATTTATTTATTATACATGTTGGGTATTTTCTTCAGTTTCTAATTGGAATATGAACCAGGACATTGAAGTCACTATTATCATCTGTCTATTCACAACTTCAGTTCCATAACTGCTTGTTTAAATACTGGTGGATTAAGCTGACTAAGATGCAGTCTAATCTATTAGCACTGTCACTACACATATCAGGAACATATTTATATCAATGCTTCCTTCTGCTCCTGCTCTGCAGACAATAAAAGACTCATGAAACAGCAGGATGGTGGGAGAACTCTTCTTTCTTAAAACATCCCTCAGAGTTTTCATGAAATGACTAATTTTAGAAAGAGTCAAGAAGAGTCTTCAGAAAGACAATTGGTGTTCTGTTCATATAGTACCTGCCTTATACAAAAATTTTAGTGATTTGTTCATAATCTTTAAGTTTTATGCTAATTATAATATCAGATTTTGGTAAACCAAAGGGTATTCAAGTGGCTGTTGTTTCAGGGTCTCTCCCAAATATATGTAAGGGGAAATAAGAATTCATTAAAACCCTCAATATGTTGACATAATAGGAAAGTTATCAAAACACAGGAACCAGCTAAGCTGCTATTTCAAATGTTAGCTTTAAATGTTACGATTTCTTCTACTTTCTTACTTTTAGTATTTTACATATTGCTAAATATTAAACAAGGTCACTTCATGATCAGCTACCCATCCCTCATTTCTCATAATTTCCCCTTTCCCTATATTTTCCTTTCTGGCTTATAGACTTGTAGTCTATGTCAACCTATGACAACAAACTAAATTGATATTTTTAATTTCTTTGTAGATTTCTTTCCAAAAGTCATTGTCTCTCTCCCCTCCCTGCTCCCAAACCTATATGGTTTCAGCAGATAATTCTAAGAAAGTCTTAGAGAACATATCTTGCCATCACATTTCTTTTTTTTTTGTTAAACAGGACTTTTCTGAAATTACTACCCTGCTAAGCACAGCTGACCACTACAGAAACCCAACTTATACTTTAGGGAGAATTTAGGTAACCAGAAAGAACTATAAGTATAGCCTGTGAATATATGGTTGGACTAAATTACTGTCTAGCTTCCATTCAGAAAGTCAACCAAAATCAGCGCCTTGCACCATTTAGAAATCCTGTGATGTAAGAAAGTTATTCCATGCTGACCAGGGAGTATGACCTGCTGGACAAGCCACTTTTTGGAAGGGCATTTGACATGAACGGAGAGATCTTTAAGACATTTGGTTTCTTGGGAACATGCATCAGAAAGTTGTAAAGTATTCTGAAATAGAGAAACAGAGATAGAAC
This sequence comes from Marmota marmota marmota, assembly GCF_001458135.2. Taxonomy (NCBI): domain Eukaryota; kingdom Metazoa; phylum Chordata; class Mammalia; order Rodentia; family Sciuridae; genus Marmota; species Marmota marmota. The sequence continues at coordinate 8,466,506 of NW_026000170.1, read as the reverse complement.
ATCACGTGGGTCCAGATCCAGATTCAGATTATTCAAATGGCATCAGAGTTTTGGGCTGAGCCCAGCCACCTGGGAAGGACATATAACATTTTGAAAGAAGTATGCCTCTTTACGTAGGGAATAGCTCTGCAAGCGGATAAATTCAGGTTCTAGGCTTTTAGGATATATCATAAAAGGTAGTTGACAAGGTAGGGCTTCTGAGGTATAGGGCCCAGGACAGTGATGAGTGAGCTTGCTGATGGGAACAGTGAAAATGAGATCAATTCTAACATATTCCCTAAAAATTGTTGTCGAGTTTTATTCATCCATTATCCATAGTCAATAAATAAATGTGTTTCTATATGTATGTATACATTTATATGTATATAATATAAATTTTAAATACTTATAAGTAGAAATATTTCTATGTTGTATATATCTCAAAAGCACACACACGTGCGTGCATGTACACGCGTGTGCACACACATACACACACCTTTAATTATTTAATTATATATTTCACTTACCTACAGTGGAGAAAGAATTTACAGCAGCCCAGTGCTAATTTCTCCATAATTCTAAAGTGAAATAAGCATAAAATTTAGGCTATTCACCAGTATGCATATATTACAGGAAAATAAAGAATATCTCTGCATTGCCAAGTGGTTAATGCATCACATTTCAATTAGCAAGGATTGTTCTCTGTGGTATTGGGATGCTGAATTCAGTACTTAGTGAACCATTTAATTTCTTCATTGGCAATTATCACAGAGGTAGGTGGGTTGCAAAAAATACAAAATATCTTAATTGTTGTTTTATAATTAGCTACTCTATTAAAAAGATCACAATACTGCATGTTTTATTTTTTGTTTCTATTGTAATCATTTACAAATTAATTTCTTTGTATTGATTCTGCATTTTATCTTTTATATTTGTTTTTCTGTACATTTATGCCATTAAATTTAGATTATATTAAGTTAATCAAAAATGTTTTATTCTCTAAGTTTAAAATGTAATTGTTATTGACAGGGATAGCATGATATAAAGTGCTCATATTTTACTTTCATATAAACCTACAACTTATTAAAAGTATAACTCTTAGATTTTTGGTTTAGTGAAATGATCACATGAGAAAGGCCATTACCCACATGCCTATCTTTTAAATATGATCGAATCTTCCATTTATGAAGTTATCATGGGTCGGAATACCTCTAATTATCATTCTTTTACTGAAATTATTGTAATCCCTGGGCTCTTTTAAGAAGTAAAGATAAAGAAATGACATTTTTGTGAAATAACTCATCAAAAATACAATAGTTACAGTCAGAATGCATAAGAAATTCCAAAACCTCCATAGTAAAACAAATAAAAAATGACACCTGATTAAAAATGAGGAATACAAACTCAGAAAGTCAAGAGTCATGTTTTCTTTCATATGTGGAAACTAGAAAGGAAAAGAAAAAAAAAAGGTGAGAAGATCTCACGAAAATCACAGAAAGGAGACCAGCAGGAGGCAGAAGGAGAGGGAAGGGGCAAACGCTGGGGAATGACATTCACCAAAGTTTATTGTTATAGCATATTCATGTCAAAATATGTAGCAAGGAATACTATTATTATGTACAGTTAGTTACACTGCAGGAAATTACAATGGAAAAACAAAAAGCAAGCAATAGACGTAAACAGATATTTCCCATAAGAAGACATAAAAATGGACAAAATGGTGTATAAAAAAATGCTCAGTCTCATTAATCATCAAGTAAATGTAAATCAAAACCACGTCAAAAAAAATCGCATCACTTCAATAAGAATAACTTATGAAAATGACTAAGGAGAACAAGTGCTGGGAAAGATGTGGACCCAGCCTCCCACACTGTTGGTGTGAATATAAATTAACGTAGCCATTATGAAAAGTAGTATGGGGTTACCCCCCAAATTAAAACTAGAACTACCACTTAATCCTGAAACCTCACTACAGCGTATACATCCAGAGGAAATTAAATCAGTATTTTGAAGAGACATCATCCATCTCATGTCCACTTCAGGACTATTTATAATAGTTAAGACATGGAGGCAAACTAAATGTTCATCAACTGAAGAAAAGATAAAATGAGGAACATGTACACAGTAGGATACTATTGAACCATAAATTGATTAAATCCCTTCATTAACAACAACATGAATAGAGCTGGAGATCATTATGTTCAATGAAATAACCAAAAGACACCAAAAGGCAAGTACTGCATGAATCTCACTCATGTGAACACTTAATCTCATAGAAATTAAGACTAGAGGGCTGGGGTTGTAGTTCAGTTGGTTTAGTGCTTGCCTAACATGTGTCAGGCACTGGTTTGATTCTCAGCATTGCATATAAATAATAAGTTAAATAAAGGTCTATCAACATCTAATTTTAAAAAGTTGTAAAATATTATTAAAAATAAATTAATGAAGACTAGAATGGTTGTTATCTGAGTCTGAGACTAGGAAGAAAGATAAAATGGAAAATGTTGATCAATGGATACTAGGTTATATACTAATAGAAGTAAGAAGTTCTGGCATGTTATTGTACAGTAGGGTAACTATTGAGAACAATAATGAAATGTATATTTTAAAAACCTTTAGATAAATATCTTAAACATGTTTAACCATAAAAAATGATAAATCATTGTGGCAACAAATAAGTTTAACTTGATTGAAACATTATACAATGTCAGCACGTATTAAAACATCATGTCACCCAATAATATGTATAACTTTAATGTGTTTTTGTGCTCATTAACTTTCAATATAAAAATTAAAATGATGAAAAAACTAAAAATATGCTGGTGATTTGCAAAAACAGAGCTACAGTTAAGCTATCTGTGGATTTTTTCCTTTCCTTTTTAATCTCTCCTTTTGAAAATTGTTTTCATTCTTTGAAAATTATTTTTACTCATCTTATGAATTGATACATTAAATATGAGAAAATATCAATATCTCATTATTTATACATAAATTTACTGATCAAGAAATTAACTGTATAGTGGCTTGAGCTGCAATGCATTGTCTGTCTTCTATAGCCTGTAACTTTGCTTTTGTTTTTGGCTATGTTTTACAGCTCATTACTAAGATTTGTAAATGTGTTATTATGCTATTAATAAACTAACATATGATCAATGGACTATACTGGTGGTTTCTATTGTGTTATAATAATTTAGGAAACTATCAGTATGCTGATTACAGATCAATAGCATGAGAATAGTATACATTTTAGCCTCAAGTTTACCTGGTAACATTCTAGGACTCTGTTAAAAAGTCACACTTTTATTTTGTGGCAGCCTAGGTTTATTTTCCTGGAACCACCTTTAATTATAATTTTAATTATAATTTTTAAAAAACTTCCATTCACTTGCCCATTAATGTCAGGGCAAGGAGAAAGCACCTTAGATCAAAAGTGAAGGCCTCTTTTAATTCACTACCATTTCTTTCAACTTTACTTATTTCTATTTCTTAGTATGGAATATTTCCCTCATATATGTAATATAATTTTTATTTTTATGATTTTTTGATACTTTATCTTGCACAGATCACTCTAACCCTTCTTTTTCATTTTTTCTATTGTTTCTCATAAGAATCTCATTAAATCTTAAGTCTGAAAAAAGTGTTTCTTCTTCACTTAATGATTCTTAAATTCCAAACCTCATTTCCAGACTGCTCTATTGTTATTCATTTGTTATATTTTCTTCATAAATATGGATATTAATTTTACAATTGGATTGCCATCTTCTTGAGAGAAGACCATGAATGCTACATTATATTGTATGCTCATCTCATTACATTATATTGCAGACAAAGTGTGATTTTCATTTATTCATAATATTTATAGAATACTAAGAATGCAGGAGAATTTAAATAAATATCTGACAGAATTTAGCTCTCTTAATGTTTCATTTATGTGATACTCATTATTTAACTTTCTTTCTATTTCCAGAATTTTTAAAAAAATCCCCTGGTGAAGAAAATGGCCAATGCTGTCTGTGATGGGTTTGAAATTTTACCATACTTGGAACCTGACAAATTAGCCTGCCACAGCTTCGTGGGTGCTGATTGATGACACAGATACTATTAAAGATTAAATAGAAGAAAGAGCATCATAATTGTATTTATTCTTATGTCCCGACCCTACAAGAACATTCAAAGAAAGTCAGGTGATATCTGAACATGTGACAGGTTGTGTTATAGCAGAAGAACCTTGAGGTATATACCTTATTGAGTAATAGGACAAAGACTCATCTTCTCAGATCTACTTTTCTTGGCTCAATAAAACTGATTTAAACAACTTTCTCATGTAGTAAAAATGAAATGCATGGGGACTATAGATGATGTCTAAAACTAGGCTTTAAAATACAATGATGTCTTCATGATTCATTGTTCAGAATAAAAAGTATAGTTAAAGTATTTTTACTTTCATTAAATTTGAATATAAAAATTAAAATGATGAAAAAACTAAAAATATGCTGGTGATTTGCAAAAACAGAGCTACAGTTAAGCTATATGTGAATTTTTTTCTTTTCCTTTTTAATCTCTCCTTTTGAAAATTGTTTTCATTCTTTGAAAATTGTTTTTACTCATCTTATGAATTGATACATTAAGTATGAGAAAATATCAATATCTCATTATTCATACATAAATTTACTAATCAAGAATTTAACTGTATAGTGGCTTGAGCTGCAATGTACTCATAATTCTTCAGAATTACCTCCTAATTCTGCTGTTTCTAGGCCTTATATTTAAGATATGAAGATAGAAAGACACTACTCTTAAACATAGAAAGCACTGCATCTGTTGAAATGAGCTCCATTCGTCCCAGTCAGGTGCATCTCAGAAAATAGGTAGTCTCCTGAGATCTTACGTAGGGAGGAAGTTCTTTCTGTTCAGAAGAGCTACCAGTGCTTTCCTTCACATAAATCTCATTACTTTCTTACAGATATTTAAGATACGTGTGTATTATGATCTAAGGTTGACAGAAGTAGTTGAGGGTCAAATTGTTTTGGTTGAGATTCAATATGAAGGAAAAGAAGTGAGAGTTGGATCAACTAAGCAATAAACTTCCTATTTCCTATCTCTATGAACTTTATTAGTTCTAAACCTCTTATAGTTAGTATTGCTATTACGCTTGAGCTAAAATGTTATTTCTTATCTTTTTAACCATGGAAGAATCATTATATAAACCATTAGAAAAATAAAGTGGGGAACAGGAACATCGAATAGTAGTAAACTGAGAAGAAATAAAATTTTGATAAATTAAAGCTTATTGAACACATATAACTATAAAATTCTAATTTATATGAAGAAAAAAAATGTTATCCTAAGCAGCCTTAAGGATTGAGAATAAATTCTATGTAACTTAAAATGTTTTTTTGAAGCAATGTCTTGGTCTGTTATACATCATAGGTATAAGAAACTAAACCGTGCAGAAGGAAAACTTTCTCAGAGCTAAACCTAAAAGTAAGGATTAAATAATCAATTTAATATTGAACTCCATATGTTACTTTTTGGAGCAGGCATATTTTATCTTCTCAGATACATGCACAGTTATTATTAACACTGTACATATGTACATGGGAGAAAATCTGGAATAATGCTTAATTTGTTTAGAACATAATGTGAGGATCTGGCTTTTGGACAGTAACCACACCAACTGATATAGGATGGACATTCTCAGGTTATATTCACTACCCCATCATGATTTTCCATAATGTCATTTTTTATCCTCAAAAGTTTGAAATTATATGACCACTTCAGATTCTGCAGGCTGGAAAGGAGAAAAGCATTGTTATCTAAGTAAAACAGTCTGGGAAAGAAGACTGAAAGTCAATCACACATGAATTAGTCACGGGAGAATTCTAACTTCATTAAGTATTCCAAATAAGTTAGGAAAAACAGTGTTTGACTTAAGTTAGTGAGAATATTGAGGAAAACAAACAAACAAAAATACCAAAAAAACTTGAGCAGAGCAGGTAAGAGCTGGTGTTAAAGATTAATTCTAGAAGTACAGGGTTGATACCTGTTATGATATTAATTGATATCTCAATGAAAATTTACATAGAGAAGCCATGTAAATTTAATTGTACATGGAAAGAAAAAATAGCAATAAGTAGCTCTTCTTGCCTTTGTTGTTTTTCTTTTCAATGAATTATTTGACTTAAAAAAAAGATACTGTTTTGGCAGCTTTTATTAAGAACAAGATCTAGGGAGTTCATTTTGGGCACAATTTATGGTGAAAAAAAATTGCATAAGTGCTATAAAAACAATGCAACAAAATAATCAGATTATTAGACTATTTAATTAATTTAAAAAATGTTTGGTTTTGGCTGTTTATTTTTTCTTGTGGTGCTGGGGATGGAACCCATGTTCTTGTTTGATAGTCAAGCATTCAACTGCTGAGCCACAACCCAACCCTATGATCTCAATTAAACTTTTAACAGACTAGAAACTTAGTTGAAGTCTATAGATGACAATTTTTTAGAGAGATATACTTAAAATACAATGTTTTTTTTCCTTGAGCTTAAAAACAATGACAAAGATAATTTAAGCAATAATATTTGAGAGAAAATGTTGATCAGTTAAAGTCATGTTAGAGATAGAAGCCAAATATCTATATAATGGTTATTGAAGCTTGTTTCATGTAGGAATTCTGGCTGTGGAAATGTACAGAGAAGCATTCCCCAGGTGAGAAAACTCTGGGGGGCGGGGGGGGGGAGGAGGGTAACAGGCACTCTGTTTCCCACCCTTAGAATGCCCTGTAATCTCTCTTAAGATTTAATAATATAACTAATATATGTACAGTGTCTAGTTGGTATGGCAATACCCTGAGATGCCACTGTGTTCGAGCCTCATCAAATCTCAACCTTGATGGCAGGCACATAACTCCTGCAAATAGAAGAACTTGTTTGCTACATAACTACAATATTTCACCAAGCTCCAGTGCTCCTGGAGCTGCCCTCCTGACAGTAACTCAGACAATGGACTTTCTTGAGAACTGCACAAAGCTCCTAACATTGCATATTGTAACTATGAAATGTAACTGCAAAATAAGCAACCTTACTGATACTCTAAACAATAATGTGGTTATGTACCAATGACCTAATGTAACCTATTGTTATAAATAAATGTGGTCACTTGGATAAAGAGCCACTCAGCCACCTTCCCTGCCTCTGCACCTTGTCTCTGTCTCCTCTTTATTATTATTCCTTACAGTTTCATATGGCACAAGAGAAACAAATTTTAGGATCATTACATGGACACTTTAGATTTCCAAATGTTATTACTGTTAGTCATATTTTTATCAATGAAATATATGCTAATAAATTTTAATAGTTATGAACAACTACTTACTCAAATATTGAATATTTTTTTTAAAATAGTTCTAGGTTGAATGAAAGATTGTATCAGATGAGCTTAGCATAGAATTCAATTCAACATATTATGTGATACTTTTGTTTGCTGTTTTGTCCATTCGAATTGTGGCTCAGTTGACAGAAGTTTCATTTTACACATGTTTGCACATATGACAAGCTATTTACTATTTGTCTCTGAGTCAGATAAATGGTTGAAATCTACGTGTATATTCTATAAGTTTATTACATCATAGATATAAAAATACAGCAATGTCCAAGCAGCCACATTTATTTATAACAATAGCAATACAAATATCTTTTTCTTAGAGAGAGAGAGAGAGAGAGAGAGAGAGAGAGAGAGAGAATTTTTTAATATTTATTTTTTAGTTTTCGGTGGACACAACATCTTTATTTTATTTTTATGTGGTGCTTAGGATGGAATCCAGTGCCCCACGAATGCCAGGCGAGCAGGCTACCACTTGAGCCACATCCACAGCCCCACAAATATCTTTTAATTGGCACTTCTTCACTGAGCACTAATTTATAAGAAATAATATTCTTGGCACAATAAAGAGATTATTATTTTATAATCTCTTCCAATAAATAGCAGAAACTTCCACAGTTTAAAGATTTTCAGTCTGTGTTCATTGTATTTTTCTGATATACTAACATTTCTTCTTCATTCTAGATGATAATAATTTTCTTTAAAAATATCTGAATTCTTAATTTTTAGTCTTTGTAGATACATTTTTTTCATAACATACAAACTCAGTCTTTTAAAGACACCTTTTTTCAGAGAAGTCATTCGATATGTACATTCAGAGCAAGCACATTACCTCAGATTCTTCTGTGATTCTAACTGTGCCTGACCATACATACAACATCAATTTCTCTATTTCTCCCTTTCTCTCTATTTCTCTCTTTCTCTCCCCAACCCCCATGAACCATGAAATCACGGAGTGTTAGATTGTTTTCCTCTCACCTTGGATATTCCCAATAATTCCATCTCTTCAAAAATATAATCCCCATTTTTGATAGAAAAGAAAAATACCATGTATCATATATCCAATGGATTATGTATCCATGCTTATACTCAATGTTATATTGGGAGTCTCCAAGTTTGTCTGTGTTTTGAAAAAGAGAAGAAACCTAAAGTAAATACCTGCCCTTTCTTAGAGATCACTGCCCTTCTAACATTTGATTATTCCTTTCTCTCTCAAAATCCTTCCCTCATGGTACACAGAAAGGGGAAGATAATAGTGGTAGTTGAGACTGTGCTGAAAATGTTTCTTTCAACCAAGTTGAAAAATCTGATGGTTTTGGGACTCTGTGGCTCACACCTGTAATCCCAGCAGGTCCAGAGCCTGAGGTAAGAAGGTCACAAGTTAAAGGCAAGTCTCAGCAACTTAACAAAGTCCTTAGCAATTTTTTTTGCAAGACCCTGTCTCAAAATAATATATATATATATATATATATATATATATATATATATATATGAGGCTGGTGATGTAGTTCAGTGGTTAAGCATCCTTGGTTTCAATAGCCAGTAACCCATACAAAAAATGTCAGATGGTGAGATTCCTAATGACATTTGTTCTCAGCTGTTGACCTTACTTAACATTTCCATCATTAAATTCCTGAAAATATAATGTTATAAAAGCTTTTGAGTATTAATCTTAAAAATTTAAACTTATGAATAATAAGCAACATCATGATTATAGTTAAATAGCAATAATTTTCCCTAATAAATGCATGGGATTATTGCAGTTTTTATGATTCTTAATTTTCTGATATATAACTGTATCAAGGTTCCCAATAGAATGACATGTCACATTAAATTAAATTAATAAGGAAACCTTAATGAAATGATTGTTTTCAAACTGTTGGAAGGGTTTAGAAAAACAAAAAGGCTCAGTGCATTACTCCAAGATCAGCAACAATAGGGAATTGTGTATAACCTAGACCTAGAGGAGCAAAGGAAGAAAGCGTTATGGGTTAGATATGAAGTGTCCCCCAGAAACTCATGTATGAAACAATGCAAGAAAGTTCAGAGGTGAAATGATTGGGTTATGAAAGCCTTAAACTAATCAGTGTATTAATTCTCTGATAAGTGTTAACTGGGTGGTAACTGTAGGCAGGAGGTGTGGCATTGGGGTCAGGCCTTTGATTTACATATTTTGTAGCTGGAGAGTAGAGCTGTTTCTCTCTGCTTTCTGACGGCCATGTTCTGAGGCACTTTCCTCCACCACATCCTTCTGCCATGACATTCTGCCTCATCTTGGGCCCAGAGCAATGGAATTGTCCCTCTATGGACTGATAGCTTTAAAATTGTGAGCCCCAGATAAATATTTACTCCTCTAAAATTGTTCTTGCCAGGTTTTTTGGTCACAGTGTCAAAATGTGTGTGTGTGTGTGTGTGTGTGTGGTGTGATATATATATATATATATATATATATATATA
>NW_026000170.1:8421203-8454277 GCF_001458135.2 Marmota marmota marmota | reverse complement strand
TTTTTTTTTTTTTTTTCTGTGAATGCAAAACAAATCCAAAAAGGATGGAATGATAAACTTTGGGTCATATATTTACCATAGTGCTAGGCCAGAGGTGCCCTGCCTTTGGGAAAGTTCCAGCAAACCATGCCTAGCCACTTGCCCTGGAAGAAGAAGGAAAAGGAGAAAGGAAGTGTGTGGGGGGGTGAGGGCACAGAGAAAAATGGAGGAGGGGGGAATGGGGAAGAAGAGGAGGAGGAGGAGGAGGAAGAGGAGGAGGAGGAGGAGGAAGGGAAATAGGAGGAGGAAGAGAAGAAGAAGAGGAAGAGGAGGAGGAAGAAGGAATAATGTGAAATTACATGAATTGATTTAACATAACCATACTGGGAAGTAAGGGAACCAGTAGAATACTAATCCCTGCTTTCAAGGAGCTAAATAGGGATCATAGAAAGTACAAAGTATAAGTAGCAGTGAGAGGTGTGTGGTGTGCAAAGTCAAGTAGTTTTGGTCAAACTATAGTTGACATTATTAGTGATAAGAAAGTCTTTGCTGCCTGGTGCTTGTCACAGGATGTTTATCATTTTATACCTGCTGTTCCTAGAATTGAAGGTGACTGTGGGAGAGAACGATTCATAAAAATTGGGGGATACAGAAAAAGACATGCTGAGTCTCAAAAGAAAAATTCCTCTGAGCCATTAGAATGCAGGACACAACTATGAACCTGTGGAATGCAGAACGAGCACCTCATGAGCAACTCAGTCCATGCCCTTCTTCGTCTGGATCCTTGGCCACAAAAAAGTAACATGCTATGAGAACAATGAGCAAGTGCTAGAAAAATTGGCAGGAAGTCCTGTAACCCTTCCATTGACTCTACCTAGAGTTCAGCCTCTAGATACTGTTCCTCTGTAAATATTACCTTCCCAGATCAAGGGGTTACTGTTTCTCCTACTTGAGATATTCAGCATTTCTCCTTGGAATCTGAATTCCCTGTTTTACCACAGATGTGCTTCTCACTCTTGACATAGTCCACATTCTCCATGGAATGTTTTTTTTTTTTTTTCCTTTGCTAAAGAAATCTGTCTGTGCATCTAATGGATGTCTCCTTAATTCTTTTCTTTCCTATTTGTCACAAACCCCAGTAGTCCTGAGTTGAGTTTTCCTCACTAGAAATTCCTCAGACCTCCTACAGTAACAAGAGAAAGGGCAAATCAGAAAGGCAAGAGGAAGTTTGGCCTTTGGGTTTAGCACAATAACTAGAGACTTCTAGGCAGCAGTCTGATGGTGCTTGCAATGCTTGAAAAATATCTTAGTTACTCTTATAATAGGGTCTTCAGCCTTAAAGGGGAAGAATCACTTGCTTTAGACAAACACTTAAATCATTAACATGTCTACCTGTAAAGTTGAGCAGGTAAACTACCCAAATTTAAGGTAGTTCAGACAGAATTACCCATGGGACATATAAAACTCAAGAGAAAAGTCAGTGCTTTTAACAAAAGCAATCTCTAAGTCCCTGTGGCAATATTAAATTATAAAAATGTATCTACAAGTATCTACAAGATGGTAAGAAAAATGATGAGATATGATAGTCACTAATTTTTTGATGATTAGCAATTGCTACTGGAGTCTTAGGACAGGAGTCTGTCTTTGGAGATCCAATATATCAGGTCTGGCCACTCACCACAAAACCAGAGAAATGGTGCTGATGAAAAGAATAAAATGAACTTCAGTCAGTGTAGGTACACCCAAAAGAAAAGGCAATATTCTTAGCAAAGTCTTTTGGGGAATCACAGTGACTCTGAGGTTTATAGAAAAGGGAGTGAGGGAAAGGGTTAGGGGTTGCATAGCTGGAGGCTTTGCACAGCTGCTAAAGCAGATGAACCTTATCAAGTATGGTCTGGTGCATTGGTATTTTAGGGTTGGTCAGGTGGGGATTTTGTCTGAGATAAAAAAAAATGCTGTTGCCTGGGAAGGTATTTTGACTAAAGACAAAATGTTTATAAATCAAACATGTTTTTCCTGGAATTCAAGGTGACTCAGAGCATAGGATATGAATGCAAACTAGAGGCAAAGATATCAAGCCTTAAGTCATTAATCCTGCTTTTAGTCAACTATTATATATTTGCAGACAAAAGTAGAGTCTTTCCTTATTATATGATCTATTTAATTTATAACTTCCATGTGATCTTCACTTATGAAAAGAAAAAAATTAAAATTTTAATATGGACGATTTTTTTTAATAATATAGGAGGTAAATGGTACATGCTATACAGCAGAACCTGAAAAGACATTCATGCATAATATGTTTTATCTTCATATATAATAATTATTTTGGGGGGGATACTGGAGATTGAACTTGGGGGCACTCGACTACTGAGCCACATCCCCAGTCCTATTTTATATTTTATTTAGAGGCAGGGCCTCACTGAGTTGCTTAGCACCTCACTTTTTCTGAGGCTGGATTTGAACTTTCAATCTTCCTGCCTCAGCCTCACAAACCACTGGGGTTACAAGCCTGCACCACTGAGATAGATAGATATCTATCTACATCTATTTACCTATCTATCTATCTATCTATCGATAGATAGATAGATAGATATATCTCCCCCATATTGGTGATTGAACAAAGAGCATTACATATGCTAGGTAAGTCCTTCATCACTAAATTATATTCCTGGCCAATTTTTCTTTTTATTTTAATTTGAGATAGAGTCTCACTATGTTACCCAGGTTGACTTTCAACTTCTTATGTTCTTTTATCTTCAGCCTCCAAAGTAGTAGCTGGGTTTGCAAGCATGTGCTAGCTACCATGTTTGTTTCCAAATTACATTTTTACCCAACATTTCATGTCTTATTATTTGTGCAAAATTAGTATATTTTAATTTTTGTACAAAATATGTTTGCATGTGTGTTAAACCTATGTTTCAATGGTACAATAGTGAATACTGTAAAAAAATGGTATCTAATAACAAGATAACAGTTATTTTAAAATTGATAGTAGGAATTTTGTCATATACATATTGAAATTTACTATGAAGCCATTAAAATTAGTGAGGTACTTTGATTATGTACAGTATTTTATAATGCTGGTAGTATATATTCAAATGTATGTATATATGTAATTGCAGATTTAGGGAACAGTCCAATACCACCCTTACATTTGACAGAATCCTCCAATGTTGCAGAGCAAGGCCATCCACAGAGCCAAAGTAGTCACAGATATCCTCAGTCACTGGTTCTTGCAATCATGCTGGAAAAATTTCAGGTGGGTCCCTCAGAGTAGCAGGCATGACTTTATTAGGAGGCATATGTAAAGGGAAAAGGGTACACCCAGTTTGTAGAATTATCCTCTTAACCTCATGTTCCCACATGATGCTTGGTTAGACAGAAATTGTTTGTGACCAAATGTTTGTCCTCAATCTGCAGACCTTCCAAGGAGACACACCTATTGTGATCAAACTGATATCACATGAGTTAACCACCCCCTCAAATGACCTCACTGGGTCTCTGGTATGGTACAAGATCCCAAAGTAAACAAAGATACACTTATTAGGCAGAAAACAATTTTTTTTGGCTTTCAAGCTTGACAATCTAAGTAAGCTTGACAATCTTTATAGTTTTCTAAACATTAAAATGTGACTCTAACGAGAATATAAAATATGTGTATGTCATATTTTATTTAATTCATCAATTATGAGTAAACCAAGGAAGTTGAAATTTTGATTCCAAAATTATTTCAGGAACAGGGTTTCATAAGTCTATCAGGAAATGTAGAAGGGAAAAATATTATTATAAGACTGCTTTTAGCTAGAATTAAATCATATTCTCTGTAACAATAAAACCACACCGATCTGGGCTTGTCTTTCTTATCATACACAAATATTTAATATATCTGATCACTAACAAAATAGTAAATGATCAAGATAAGCATTATTCTCCAATAATTAAATAATTTTGGAATAAAATTGTAAATAATGACCAGTATGTTAAAAAGATTACTCTCTTGGACTTAACTTCCAAGTTTTTAATTATTTTCTTTGTAACTGCATTTGAGAGTATTTATAGTGTAATTGATATTAATTAATTCTCTAGAGTACTGTATTCCTAAGAAGAATCTTTTACATACAAGACATCAGATGAAACTTTTATTCTGAAGTTTGAAATCAAAAGGTGCTTATTACAACAATGAGAAGAACAGGTTTTAAGGTCTGCATTTGATTATTTTTGTTAGGTCTTTGACAAAGTTTTCCATAAAGGAATTGTTAATATAATATTATTAATTGCCTCTACCAAGAATTCATAAACAGTTTGGGGAAAAATAAGGTGAAATTGCTGTGAATATTTTCAACATGGAGGGAGTCAAATGCTTAAAATTATTGCCACTGTTTAGACATCAAAAAATCTTTTAAAATGATGAAATTGTTTATTTTCTTTCTGCAATTTTGGAAAAAATTCAAAATCAAATATAAGAAATGACTCTTTAAAAATCAAATTTATATTTTATTAACAAGTGATGAATTTATTGATTTAATATATTTTAGGATACTTTTTAAAAAATATGTGTTCATCTCTTAATCATCCTGGAATTATTTACTCAGTGTACTTTACAAAAAAGAGTATAGAGGAATAACTTTTAAGATATTTGTAATATAAAAAATGTGATTGGACTTTTCTATACTTATGAAATGAATTTCTTATTACCCTTTAACCTACAAATTTTAATCTTGTTATCCTACAAAACAATAACTGAGCAACAGAAACCCTCTACTAACTGGTAAGGAAATCCTAAAACAATATGACTGAAGTTAGCTTTCTTCTCTTTGAAAAGCTTCCTAGGGTGCTTATCTCAAAACTTTATCTGTCTTTCCATACCCAAATATGCAAGCTGTAAGTAGTATTAATGGCTATGATAAGTCTCACAAAACAAAACAAAACAAAAAACCCTCAAGTGTTTATTCCCTGGGCTACCATTCTTTAGTTTACAGACTTGCTGATAGTTACTCTTTGTAGTTTAGAATTTTGCTTTTTTCTTTTTAGAAATGTTATCCTTCTTTGATTATGCTGGGGGGAAGAAGTAGCATTACAAACACTTTTATTAGACATCCTCAGTCAATAAAAATGGTGGGAGGAAAACATCAATAAAAGCAATGGTAAATATCTTAGGTGAGAGTATAAGGGCAGAACAAAGAAAGTTACATAATAAATCCATGAAGAGGTTCTATTAGATTCAATGTAAATTACATAGGACCAGAGGACCAAATCAAACTCTAGATCATAAATTCATTATATCTTTATCTTAATCCATTTGGACTGCTTTAACAAAATACCATAAAAATGGGTGTTTTAAACAACAAAAAATATTTCTCACAGTTCTGCAGCCAGGTAAGTCCATCCATAATCAAGGCACTTGAAGATTCAGTGTCAGGTGAAAGCCGGTTGCCTTAAGATTGTGGCTTCCTGTGTTTTCACCCTGTTAAAAGGGGCAAAGGGATTTTTGTGGAGCCACTTTTATAAGGACATTAATCTTATTCACAATCTTTAGATCCATAGGACTTAATTATCTGCAAAATATATTGCCTATTAATATTGTTATCTTAGAGCACAAGATTTACATGTGAAATAAGTTAAAAATATTCACCATAGAGCATATATATAATAAACATATAAAAGGGTAAGGGAATGTGTGTTCTAAATAATAACACTGATTCTCAGGATGCTAATAATATAGGATACTTCGAGAGAAGGGTATAATTTCTAGAATTTCTTGCAATAATTTTTTTGTAATTAAAAATATAGTCCAAATAATTTGTCATTAAGAAATTACAAATCAAAACAATAAAACACCACTGTACACTGATTGTCATGGCCAATTTTGATGATAGGTAACAAAAACCAATATATGTGGTAGGAATATGAGGTTAAGGCAATAGTTCTTTAAACTGAACCTACTATGCTGATCCCCCACCACATGCTTTTATTTTATTTTTTTATTCTTTTTTTATTATTAGTTCTTCAAAACATTACAAAGCTCTTGACATATCATATTTCATACATTTGATTCAAGCAGATTATGAACTCCCATTTTTACCCTGTATACATATTGCAGATTCACATTGGCACCACATGCTTTTAAAGGAAAAATTTACCTGCAGTCCTTCCTTACTTAAGTAAATAGGATATGTTTACATTCTTCAGCAAGCAACCTGTTACCTGCAGGACAGTGCAGAACCAAAGTCTCCTTCCTGCCAATAAGAACACAAGCTAGGAATTTGTGACCACATCTAGAACTCAGAGATACCATGATTAGAAGCAAATCCCCCTACCCATAAATTTTGTAAGAATATGTTGCATTAGAACTGATTACTATGACCCAGAGTTACCTTGACTTTTCTTTGGGGTAAGACCATGCACAGTGGGGACTTGAAAGTCTGATGTAATCCTGCTATCTGTCAAAAGTAAAGAGGTGGACTTGGGTGGGACTCTCTGGAAATTACTTGGGACTCCAAAAAGCAAATAGGTGCTGTCTCTCTCCTCTCTCCGTGCATTTCCTTGAACATTTCCTTTTTTTTTGTCTTTTTTCAATAAACTCATGCCTTCTACTCTCCATGATACATATAAAATGTTTCCAGTGTGATGTTAAGAACCTGGACTAGAGGACCACTGCAGCTGCCTTGTTTTCATGGCAGGCTCTTGATCTCTAACAATGTATTTGTTTGTTTGTTTTGTTTTAGAGCAGTGCCAAATGCTGGTAAAGGAAAAGAAACTCTCAGTCATTGCAGGTGTAGATACACAATGGTTCAGCCACTGTGAAGATCATTTGGGAATTTCTTAATACACTAAACACAATTTTCCTTTTGATTCTTCAGTCACACTGTAGGTTCTTATCTGATTTGACAATCACATCCACATAAGCCTTGCAAGTGAAGACTTTAGGTACTTTTAATTACAATAGCTAAACATTTGAAACACCCAAATGCCCTGTAATAAGTAAGTAGATAAAATGGTATACTTGCACATACACACACATCATTCAGAAATTTAAAAAATGAATTTATTAGGCATGAGAATGCATTGATGAAACTTAAATGCATATGGCTGATTGAAAGAGAACAGACTGATTTGGCTGAATAAATTAATTAATGCATGATTCCAATTCTATGGCTTTCTGGAAAGAAAATTTACAGAGACTGTCAAGATTCCAGTGACTTCCACAGACTCAGGTGGAAGAATGAGGTTCTGTATGGAAACACAGAGGAATTTCCATGATATATATATTCTATAAGATATTGTAATGGTAGATACATGAAACTATGCATTTGTTAACAGAACAAAGAATGCAATATACTGTCACAAATGAAAACAAATTATTTAGCAGATAGAGGGCCCTAGGAATGAATGCAGAATATTACCAAAGAATCAAACTGCATTGTAAATTTATTCACTGAAAGAAGTAGGGGAAAATATTCTGAACTGAATAACATGATATGAATAAAATTTTTGAATTTGAAGACAAAAGGAACTGTGTTATACTCTACTTAACAAATCATTTATTATTGTGCTAAGGGTTAACAGTTCTAATATTGATATTAAAATTGAGCAATTTATAAATAGCATATAGTAGAGGAAAAACTTAAGAAAGGGAGGAGGTGATAATCTATGTGATAGTAGATTAGAAGTATATACATTAGCATGAACTCATCTTCAATATAGATACCTACAGATACAAAATAGTTACATAAAAAAAGAGGTGTGTGTGTGTGTGTGTGTACATTCTCACTGGTGTGTTTATTTCTTGGAATGATCTGTGATTAAAAAGATAAATATTAAAAAGATAAAAAGAAAAAGAAAATTATCAATGGAATTTTGCCAGAATGACATAGGAAGTGACTGAAAGAGTTTCCAGTGGGCAAAGGGAGAAAATTTGAGCATTTAAATTTACTTTTATTTTCTTTTTTTTTNATACTACCAGCAGAGTAGAACACTTAAATTTACTTTTAAAGTCTTAAATCTTTAGTCTCTTTTAAAGACTTAAATCTTAAAGTTACACCTTTTTCCTTGAAAAGTTCAATAATTTGTTTTCTATAGAATAAACTGAAAATAGACTGAACACATGAAAATAACATGAAACATTTACTACATGCCTAAGGTGTGCGAGTATTAGACTCAAAGAAGGACCAAATAGTTCAGGTTTGTATACAGCAAAAGTACTGCTGGGTGGTGGGGAGGGGGGAGAATTTGTGGGGCACATGCCTATAATCACAGGAGGCTGGCAAATTCAAAGGCAGCCTCAGTAATTTGCTAAGGTCCTAAACAACTTAGTGGTACTTTGTATCAAAATAAAAAATAAAAGGTGTTGGGGGAGGCATAGCTCATTGGTTCAATCTCCAGGATAAACAAATAAGAACTAGGGAAGTAGAAGGGAGATAGGCTAGGAAGGGTAGGAGAGGACTTCACAGTAAGCAAGGATTGTGTTGTTAATGCAACTGAGCTTCTCAGGTAAGGATCACCTGAGGTAATGTCTGTCTGGGCCACCTGTGAGAATCCCAGCCTTTTCCTCCTACTGAAAAATTCTTCCAAGGCATTTGCATTTACTTTAGTAATGTAAATGTATGTAGAGTTCTTTTAACAAAAGTTTGTCAGAGTCCTTCCCTTGTCTTTAGTTAGCTTCTCTAAATAATCTGTGTGGGCTCTCTCTCATCCAGCGAGGAGGTCCACAGAACAGGGTAGAGAAGAGTGTGGCACTGGAGTCAGTAATCAAGACCTCTGGAGACCAAGCAGGAAGCAAGCAGTTCTGATTTTATTGTGCAGTTACCATGTATATATACTCAGGCAGTAGCTAAGCAAATTACAGGCAGCCACCAATGCAGTTTCTGCTAACTGTCCTTGAAGCAACCAATTGAGGATTTTTGAAACTGAAGACAAAAGGAACTGTGCTATACTCTATTTAACAAATCATTTCTCATTGTGCTACAGGTTAACAGTGAAACAAGCACAGGGACTGCAACACATGGCCTCATGCCCAGGGCTGTGCCTACCCAGTAAGTGGCCTGCCGCTCAGATGCCCTTAAAGTGTGCCATGTATGCAGTACTCCATGCACTTGTCCCCACAATAACCAACTCAAAAAATTACAAAGAAACATGTGGGGAAGCATATTTTACTCTACCACACTAAAAAAACAAAATTGTATTAGATTTTAATATTCAGTGTACATTAATATTTTGGAGAAAGTTGATATAAATATCAATCAGTCAATAAATGAAGGAAAAGAAACAATTTGTTTCCTGAAAACAAATTTCAAATCATTTATTCAGAATATCCACCTTCTAGGAGATTGTGGCATAAATTATTACTCTGGTGTAACCCACATATGATAATTTGTTTTCCAAAAAATTATATTAGAAAGAGGGAGAAAAGGTTAACTTTGCAACAGAGAAATCTTAAGGAACAAACAAAACAAACAAAAATACCAGAGTCATGTGAACAAGGTTAACATCCATAGCAATAAATCATATTGACAAAATATGATTAAATGCCATTTTATATTTGTGGTCTTCCTTCTTAAAATGTAACAATAGGGTTACTCTAAGTTTTAAAAAATTCAGACAAATTCCAACAAGTGGACATTCTACAAATTACTTGAATAGTACTCCTCAAAAATTATGTTGATATCAAAGAGAAGTTCATGGAAAAAATGAGGAATTCTGGAGAAACTATTACAGCCAGGAGTGCCTAAGGGGACATTAAAAAATGGGGACTCAGAGCAGAAAAAAAGCATTATGAAAAAAAAACCCAAAAACCTAAGGAAATCTAAATCAACAGTGTGCTTTAGTTAATAATACTGAGTCAATATTTGTCAATATTTGTCATTTCTTACAAGAAATGAACCATGGTAATATAAGATGCAGAAAACTTGGATGAAGAGATATATGTTACCTTCTGAATTGTTCTATAAAACTGGTTTGAAAAAGACAATATGTTACAATAAACACAATACATTTATCTATATCCATAAACATTTTAAAAATCAACTAAAAGAATATTAACCAAGTTTTTGTGATGAGTGGATGGATGTTGGAAATGGTCATTATTCTTATCTATCTACTGTTAGGGTTTTTTTTTTCCTAAACTTATTGTCCGCTTTTCTCCCCAGTCCCTCCAGTTTTCTCTCACTCCTTCTTTTATACATGAGATAGAACCCAGGGCCTTGCACATGTTAGGCAAGTGTTCTATGACCAAGCCACATTTCCAGCCTGGATTTCTCTTATGCAGTAAAGCAAGAACAATAACTATGTCTATTTTTCAACAACTGATGAAGGGAAACATACAGGGCTTTCGCATAAATATCATTACTACCCATTCATGTAATAAATAACAGTGTAATAACAAGCTTGATAATATTTCAGTAACAAAGGCAGGGAAACTTCTTCTTGTGCTTCCATCTGAGAAGGAGGATACCATCTCTTAGAGATACAGGAGAAAATGATCTTGGGAACAACCTTCAAATTCTGGCAAATACGTGAATTTAATTTGGAGGAAAATATCTATGATATCGGTTACAATAATAGTGTTGAGTAAAATATGCTCTATATTGGGCAATATAGAATAAATAAAATTTCAAGTACCAGTCCTCTCCAACTAAGTCATGAAATTTTGGGGACCTCTGAGCAGAATCTTCCTAATGATCTCAGCTGGAGTGTGTCTGCTAGGAAAATGAGTGATTTCTTAGCAAAACACAGGCTTGGTTGTTTAGGAGTTTAAAAACAGCTTTCATCATTTTAACTTTTGTGAAATGAAGCAGAGAAATCCAATAAATATTATTATTAAATAACAGATTCTTTAGATTCTATTAGAAACATATTCAATGGCAGAAAAGTGAAGTAAGCTTTTAAGTTTACTTGCTTGCTTCTCCTTATGCCATCTTAATAAAACCTTTACATGCACTTCATTAACACATTTAATTCTCAATGCCTATTAGATTGCTACGTGGTAAATGTTATTATTAGTACCACTAGAGTTGGTTCAGATCAGTTAAATACATTACCACAAGTCACTGACCTTATGGTAATTTCACTTAGGTAATCTGGTAACAACCCCTCCTGTTTGACACTTGCCTCACTAACCCCATGCAGCTGTGCATGTTCAACAGGAACCAAGGCAGAAGATCAAGTAAACAGCCAGACCAACCTGAACCAGAAAAATCCATGCTGACTCCAGGGTGTGTGTGTACAATCATGTACAAAAGGTTGAGTGAAAAAAAAAAGGGGCTCTAGGTTGGAAGTGAAGGTAAAAATTAAGGAAGTCATCAGTTATCCATAGAGTCTTGACTATTTGAGGTGGACTGCTACATAGTTTGTGGCTTGATTTCCTGGATAGCTTGCTGCAGGAGTTGTGGCTTGGCTTCCTGGTCTGGTGGCTACTGACTGTGGTCAGAGCTCTGTTTTCATATGTGGCATGGCAATTGTGTTTTACAATATCAGAGCTAGATGCAAACCCAATAAATCTTATATTATGTGCAACTAAAAATCTGCCATATGCTGTATTGCTGCTCTAATCAGAAATGAATACAAATAAGCTTTGATTAAAACAGTGGTCAAAAGAGTCATCCAGTAGGATCTCCTCCCAAGACTTTCAAGGATATGGGCAATGAAATGGCAGAGGAACAGTCTGACTGGCTTTTCAGACACTCGTTCTGTGTTTGTTATGAGCAGACATATTTTTTTTTCCTACAAACCCCTGAATCTCCTAAGTCCCAAACAATTCTTGCAATACAGAGTCAAGATGAGTACCGGAACAGGCCATAGACTCTGTTATTCCTCCCTCTCCACTCTTCCTTCAGGGCACTCTGTCACTTTGCTGTGCCCCAAAAATATTTTAAAAGCTCTCAAATTTTCTGGTTATTGAGCTTGGTTAGCTCTAAAGTTTTTTGTAGATTTGAAAGATAAAATGTTGTTTAAATCTTTTCTGTAATATGGAAAGTAGGACATGGGAGGAGCAGGAAATATGTTTCAACCAAAAGCATTTCTCCTTCCCTACTGCTATCCACCTGACATTTGTTTCATGGAAGGAGAGTATTAAAAGAAAATCAATAGAACAAATAAGGTAAGATCTGGCTTGGGCAATTTACCAATTTTTTTTTAACGTCAGAATTTTCTTTTAGATCAATTTCAGGCTTAGAAATCACAAGCCTATGTATGCTGGAAGTTATTAAGATTTTACCACCAGAATTATCTTTATTTAATCCATAGGAGAAGTTTAAATTACAGACAGTGAATTTATTCTTCAATGAATTATTTTAAGAACAGTGTTGTAGACACCTAGAAGGAGAAGCCAAAGATAGATGCATTTATTGAGCAGAAATATAAAAATGAATGGGCAAATATAGGAAATAACTGTTTTGTTTGTTTCTTATTTTCAGAGGAGGGCAAGGGTCTGCATAGTTTCTTTCTACTACACAGAACTCGTTTATACTTCTATAACTCACAGCATTTATCAGAACTGTCAGAATCAAATTCAGAATCAGAAAATGAAGAAGGGTATAATCCAGATAATGAGACTATATCAGGAAGAATGAATTTGTCCCTACAGTATCCATGATCTAATGTAAGTGAGTATAATGTTAATTTTATCAAAAAAATTAATAAAACATTATTTTCTCTTAATCTGTATTCATGATGAATCTACTGATAATTTCTTCTACTTTCTCCAATGCAGGATTTGCCATTACTACCTACCCACATGTCAAATCCTGTCTGCAGCCTATTAAAAAAAAAAAAATCCAAATGAGAATTTACTTATATTTTTGTATTTATAAGAATCATAAGGAAAAATACAAAGAATATTTTATGTGACAAAGACCAGATGTGGCAAACAGAGTCTGAAATATTTAATATCTGGTCGCTTACAAAAAAAAAATGTGCTAAACCCAACTTTTTGTCAACTGACCGTGTCTTGGGAGAAGTTTTCTCCTTGAAAAGAGTTAACATATTGTCTAATCTAAAATTTCTGTGTTCAAGCAGTTAACAATTTACTTTTGCTTTACAAGTTTACCTTTACCTTTCTAATTTTCTGATTCTTTTCTATTATTGATTTTATATACATATCTTCTGTATACTAAGATGAATCATTCCCCATGAATTTATTTAAATGTTGTGTTTCTGATTTTTTAGTGGATGATATAACATGTCCTTAAAGAATTATCCAAAGTGGAGGGCAAAGTCTTTTGTTCTAAAAAGCTTAATGAAAGATACCCTAAAAAATAATTTTTGGAGCCCAAAAGCATCTGCAAGGTGAAGATCAGCATCTAATTCTCCTGTTGGACAAGATCACTACAACTAAAGCTTTGTTGGTCAACCTTTTACCCACTGGTGCTGCATAAAGAAATTTGCAAAACAGTGATGATCATCAAGGAGCACACCTTCTTGTCAACTGACAGAGTTATGCTGAAGGCATGGTGTTGATATCATCTTGGCTCTGATGAAGACCTTGGGCCAGGAGTGTGTATATGTGAGCAGAAGGGATCACATTACTATCGAGGAAGCCAAAGAGAAATTCAGGGGTCAGACTCAGGTTCTTATAACAACTCATTGTTTCAATAATCCACTCCTGAAGACAAGCATTCACTTCTGAAGGTCACATGATAACAACCTGAGGATCTCTAGGCACACACTCTTAAACTTTCTATTTCCAAATTTCCACACTGGGGACCAGAACCATTAGGGGATAGAAAACATCAAGCCATAGTAGCACACAAATGAATTAACATTGAACAATACTTAGGTTATCTTTACTATTACATTATTTATTTTATTGGAATGCCTCTTTAATTACTTAAGAACATTTTATTAATATACATATACTCATTGGTTGGTAATGAAACATACTTTATATCTAGGTTTTATTTATTTTATTATTCTATGTATATTTTAAAGAACATTCATATTGGACACTACAGGGTTTTTGTTTGTGCTTTTCATTTTTTGAAATTCAGATTTATTTCTACCCATAACCATTTTTTAAAAGGTCTTTCAGATAGTAGGTTTGCTTTGGGCTCTATCTTCTTAAAGTTTTTGAATCATAATTGTGTATCCCATATTTGAAGATTAAAGGGCAGCAATGCTGCAAAATTGAACAATAATACATTTATCATGTGACACAAATAGAGGCTGACATTTGAACATAATTATCAGATACTAATTCTTTATGGCATAAAACATAATTTTCTCCAAATTGTACTGACTTCTATATTCATTCATTTAACAGTGAATAGCTGGTACCTTGCCTTGGTAAAAACAGAAATCTTCTGACATTTGTGGTAATTCAATTTTTTAGAATAAAAAGGAGAAGTAATGTACCAAATAACTTTAGGTCTATTGAATAGCCAACTTGTCTCAAAGACCTACGTAATTTTTGTTTGGAGTTAAGGCAAACTCTCAAGATTTTTTCCCTAAGCCAAACTATATCCTTTTTTTCCCCTCAAAGTCCACCCTATTACCTATTACTCAGAGCTATTGAAATGTCTTCCTTGATTTCCTGGAGTCACTTCCACTTTTCCTTAAGTAGTGTTTCTTTATGGACAGAGCTGAATGAACTGTGATGTTCAGGGATTATAATATACCTAGAAGCATTGAGTTTCAGTCCAGTCAGCATCATATTGAAAATGAGCATACATTTTTAAGTAATGGAGGGAACCAGAGAAATTATTTACTCTTTGCTTCTATATGCCTTATCTATAAATGGAATAATGTTTATTTATTTGTTAGATTATTATATGTATACCTTTTAAAAAGGCCTCTACTGGCTCTGACACAGAGTGTCCCCATCTTCATACAACTTACAGGGAAATAGGGAAAACAATCATATGAAAATAGGTAAGTAGATACATAGGTAATTAAAAATTGTAAAAACTGCAATTAAATTTAAAAGACACTGTGATAAAGACACACATGGATTAGGTGTTATTGTATCTATTTATTTGGGTTTGTGGGGGATAGAGTAAAATTTGGAGATCTGAAAATAGGAGAGGTAGCCTTCCAGATGGTCATGATCAACTGTAAAGACCTGGTGACAGGGATAAATGCTTGGCAATTGAAACATGGTAATTGTAGGAATGTAGACTATTCAACCAAGTTCTAAGTATGAAGCAACAGTTCAATTAACATTTGTTCCTCAGGTTTCTCCTGTGAATTTCCAATTAATTTGCATTTAGATATTTGTTATCTTCCAAATTTGAAATTGAATCTTGGCCACATTATATAATCAGCATGTGGTTTTATTCCCATAAACTTGAAGTGGTTGAAATAACTAAGGGATTCTTAAGATTTTGTGTCTGAAGAGATAGACAGTCATGTCAAAATGAAACATGTTTGTAGGACTATAAAAACTTAGGTCCACAGTCCTGATCCTTGGAGCACAGTGAATTATAAGTTATAGATAGTGATAGGAAATGTTTTGCTTGTTTAATATTAGCACCTCTAAGACTAATACTTTAGTATTAGTATTTGAGACTTTTGTTGCATTAGTGTGGAATGCATGATCATGAGTTCTGTATAAAGAAGAAATGTGTGCACATGTATTGAGGGGAGATGGGCAGTAAGAAACTACAGGACAGGCTGAGTGACTTTCTGATTGACTGCTGCTTCTTCACAAATATAGTTTTTCAGCAAGACTCACCAGCTTAATAGATTTCCTCTGCTTTGTGTGATGAGGATATATTCACTTCTTTCATATTAGTCTCTTGGCTGGACTAACATAATAATCGTGAATGTAAAGTGGGCAATTCTCATAGTCAGAATTCACAGAGATCACTGCAAATTACTAGTAACCAATTGAAAGTCTGGATGAAATGTTTGACCCTGGTTGTATTTAAATGTGTGTTCACCAGTTAAATTAATGATCAAAAATGTCAGAAGCCATACACGTTTATTTTTTGGACTAATATCTCTGGTCTTTGAATCTCTTCTGATTTAAATCCTCAGTGATGAAGACATCCAATAGAAAATAGGTTCAGAGAAAACCTGGCTGATGTTCCTCAGACTCAGTCTGATTTGTTTAGAAAGCAAACTGTTCCACTTTCACAAACTATGGGCTGCCAAGATGACTGAGAAGTGATCAGTGCATTATCTTTCTCTGAATAAAAGCCAAGGTATGCCACTAAATTCAGTTCAGGTCTATTTGTATTGAGACTTTAGGAACATCACAAGGAAGAACATATCTTCTTATCATTTTCAATTCATGGGTGTGTGTTTATCTTTTTTCATAGTATTGGTACAGTTTTACTTATAGCTCATATTTCATCTTGCCCCTCTTCCATTTTGGATATTCCAAAAGCATTTTTTAAATAGTTTTTATTTCATAAAGTATCCTTAGTAATAATCTCTCTCCCTTTGTTTACTAAAGATAAAAGCTAACATTGTTAATATGTCTTAAACATTAACCTATACGGTAGCTTTAGGACTCAGGTCAAACATGATTTATCCATGAAGCTTTCTCTGTACCTCATCAATAAAGCTAGTAATACCTTGGCTTTTAAACATATGATTATAAATATTAGTATTTTTATGAAATCATGTCCTCTATATTGATTTATTGCTTTCCCTTCTCCTGAACAATAAACTTCTGTAGAGCAGTTACAATGCTGCATACAAATCTGTATCTCCGAATATTATCTAAGAACTTGGCTTAAAATAGAATAAGATATAACTGTATTTACACACTTTTCACTTTCTAATAATCTTCAGTAACATACCATATGTGCCCACCTCTAACAGATAGAATTGCAAGATTAGGAGTGTAAGAGTGGAAAGGGATAGGTTTAGGAAGAGCAAGGGGGTGATACTATTGACAAATATGTTGAAATTTTCAGATACGTATGACTAGAAATACATTTCTGGTCAACAATTATATCTACACAGATGAAAGAACTTATTCTCAATGTATAATTATCTCAGAGACTAATCTATCATTTGTTGCTTTTCTCAGAATTAATTTGAAACAACCATTAGTGAACATAGAAATATTTTAGATATTATGAATTCCCAGAATCACTTTTGAGACAAATCACTATCAAACAAATTAATCAGAGAAGCAAGTATATGTGTATGTGTGGGTAAGATGTAGTATACATTTATGTGTGTTGCAATGTGCCTTTTTATGTGCATTTGGGTGGGGGTGGGGTCAAAGAGCATGACTCTTCTGTCATTATTTTGTGATGGAAGAATAAAATAGAAAAGTTTGGAAGTAAGCCTTCTCCCTTATCCAGGATCTTCTTCACTTTATTCTCCCCTCTTTCTTGTTACATTGCTTTTGTTTATCCGGTTTTGTATCTTACATTTAGCTTGTCTTTACTAGATGAAAAATAAGCAGGACAGGTTTGGGAACCACAAAGATAAGTGTTCAAAATTTCAGCTCTTATAATACATCTTAAATAGACTGGGAAAATTACTGAACTATTTTGAAAATCAAGGGTAAAGTCAAGACAATGATAGTTCTCCCTTAGATTTAGCACATAGCACACACTGTTAAATAACAAATAATAAGATTAAAACAGGACTTCCAGCCTGTCAGCATTTTGTCACTGTGATAAAAATACCTGATAAGAAAAACTTAGATGAGGAAAGTTAATTTGGGCTCATGTTTTCAAAGGGTGGGTCCATGGTTAGCTGACTGCATTGCTCTGAGCTGGGGTAAGGCAGAACATCATGAAGGATGGGTATGACAGAGGAAAGCTACTCAGCCCCTTGCAGGTGGGAAGCAGGGAGGGAGGAGCCAGGGAGCTAGGAATGAGATATAATCCCCACAGTTACACCCCCAGTAACTTATACTTCCTCTAAGCATGTCCCACCCACCTGCAGTTATCATCCAGTAATCCATTCAATTTATGAATCAATCAAATGGATTAATCCATTAATGAGGTTACAGTTCTCATAATCAAAGCAGTCACCTCTTGACATTCTTGCCTTGCCTAACATATGATCTTTTCTGGGATATCTCATAGCTGAAACTTAATAGCACATAATCCATAAAAATTACCAATCATACACGCCATCATATTGCCAGTTATCAGATTATGTCTTTTATTGCCAATATTTTTCTCGAGACCTACACTGCTAGTAAGAGTGGCTTATTTCCTTCTATTTGCATTCTCTTCATTGCCACAGTTTTTATTCTGGTTCAGTTCCTCAAGATTTCAAACACACTAATTAAAAGAATATTTCAAGCACATTAATTAAAAATCCTCTCATCTACCATCAATTTCTTCTTGCAGAATCATAACATACAGTGTTGCCAATTTCACTCTTATAAATCTTTTCTCATGTTATGTGATACCACTAAATATATTCAATAGGCCTCTTCATCTCTATTATATCAAATGAGATCTCTTTACTTGATTTTCAAACCAATCAAACTTGTACTGCGCAAACTGTTGCTTGTTGAGTAACAGAGCCATATGCAGTAGGAGCTTCAAATTTAATATCCTATAAACTTACATCATTTATCCCTGTCTCAAATTTTCCCAGCTGTTGTTTATCCACACTTAGCTAAATGTCTGACCAGCATCTGTAACTATGTAGGCATCCAAAAACAGAAATCTGAAAGCTTTCCTCAAATCCTATTTCCTTCTTTCAAGACCTAATTGAACCAAAAATTCACTTATATTTGAATTTCTGAGTATGTCTGTACCCCACCTTATCTTTATTTTCTTGCTTTATTTCAGAATCTTGTTATCACTTATATAACCCATTTTAAGTTATCTGCTCATGGTTAAAAATTCATCCCAAATATTTCTGCTCCAAATATTTTGTAAGCAAGGAATATTCAAATCTAAGTAATATAACCCTAAGTAATATAATCTTCTTATATTTTACCTAGTCACATTTTCCTTTATCAATTTGTTGGGTTGTAAAATCTTTACTCATATTTAGTAGTATAAATCAATGCATTGAGATAAGAAAAAAAAATTAAAAAGCCACAGGCATCAAAATTGAACAGAGACAAGGTAAAATAAAGCATTATTTTCAAAGAACAGGGTACTGTTTGGTACTCAATCTCCTAAAATTTTATATAAAGTTGCATTAGAGCTAATGAGAATCTGTTCATGAATTTGCTTAGAATTAAGATAAATACTAAAATCAAGATTTTCTCTAACAATATTTATTTCATTTTCTCCCTTAAAAGAATAAGCTACTTATATATATATCCCCCAAATAAAGAAAAAGAGATATATATCAACTCATATAAAAATATATAAGAAAGTTCAAGTGGATAGATTTGAATTAGAACAAATAATAAAATCTTTGATTTTTTTTTCTGCAGTTGTTTTCCTGACCTAAATTTCTAAAATCTTCCTCTACTCTGTGTTCCACACATATCTGTAATATTTTCACAAATGCTTCTTGCTTCAAATACTTATAATTTGACCATGTTTTCACATCACAAACCTCTGCCTCCTGGGAGATTCATTAGCCTCCTCCCTGGTCACCTTGTTTGCACTCCAAACTTCAGATAATATAATTGATGCAGCTGCTAACCAAAGTATCCCTTTGCATACTAACTCACATCAGTTTCCTCTACTTTTAGAATTTTGAGATGGTTTCCCACTTCTCTTAGAATGAAAAACAAAGTCCTTCAAAGTTCCTAGAACACTGACTTGCCCCCAGTTTTCTCATTTCCCCTTCCACCATTTTTCTCTGACATACTTGACTCTGCCCAAACTAATGGCCGAGTTGTTCCTGGAATGGGACAAGCACACACCAAAAGGAGGGATTTTGTACTTATTCTTCTCTCTGCGTAGTTCACTCTTTCCACAGATGTCCAAATGGCTGATTCCTTACTGCCTTCAAGCACTTTCTTAAATGCCATCTAATCAAGGGAGAAATACCTTCCCTCACTTCCTCATGTAATGTAAAAATCCAAACCTTTCCTGTTACTTTTAAAATTTCTATAGAGACCTATAAATTCTAAAATCTATCTAACACGTTTTAGAATTGTAGGCTCCAATAGGGTAAAGAATAGGACTTTTTGGTAACTATGTTATTCTGGCATGTAGATTGTGTAATCTACAAGACTCTCAATGTCAAATAAATGAAGTTTGAGACAAATGTCAAGCTATGATGCTATTAACAATAAAAATAATGAGATAAATTTGGATATTCTTATTAAAGAACATGCTCTTAAAATCAAGAAAGATTAGAACTCAGGCTTGGGGGAAAATTTTAAAAGACAATATTCATTAAGAGAGAAAGAAGTTCTGAAAGAGAAATATTATAACTACCTGATGAGTGATTAATTACAATTGTGAGGAGTGTTTTCTTCATTTATATTTTCTAAATTTTTGTTCACAAACACATTTTCTAAGAGAATATAGCAAAAAAAAATAAAAGAAATTGTGGGTATCCAATTTTTTACTGTATTAGAGTAGGACAGAAAGTTGGAATTTGTAAAATGTGTATTTATACTATAATTTGTGCTGAGTACTTTCCTATACCTAGTCAATTTTGGTATTTTCCTTATTTTTCTGAGAAGTTTTGATAAAAGACATACAGGTGTTATTGCCGATTGTGGACTCAGCTGGGTAATCTCTTTTTTTTTGGATTCAAAGATTTCAGAATAATACTAGTTTATATATCTTAGTATTTTAGGTAAATGTTATCATATGTTGTATAATGCATAAATCACTACCATTTTTTATCCCCCTTCCCTTCATATGCCTGAAAAGAATATAGTTACTATTCCTTTATGAAAAGCCATGTGATAAGGTTTGTGAATGTAACTTCAACAGCAGTGAAAGTCCACTCTCCAGCAGAGGCTTGTGCCAGGTTTTTGAGTTCCATCCTTTCCCATAGGAATATCTTGACCTAGGTAGAAGTTGCACCTTCAGTCTACATAAGAGATCATTTATGGACTCTAAAACATCTAAGTAGCTGGCTGTCAAAATATCATCAAGAAGTCTTCATGGTTATTAAGCACATCTGCAAAATCTCTCACCATCTGTCTTAGTTTGTAGAAAGTAGTGAAAATTCTTGTCTTCACTAAGCCTTTACAACACTCAGGCCCACCTCTCATGACTGCTAATATGACTGACTGAAACCGTCTATGGGGTACAAAGGCCTTCCTCTTTTTCACCTTTAAATCTCCTCTGAGTTCTTCCCATTGGCATCTCACATCTGGTACTATATGAAGAAAAGGATTCTCAGAGATTCTCAAGATTCCCTTGGTTTCCTCTCTCCAATGAAGAACACAATGCATACAGGAACAATGATGCTCAGGTGACAATGTACTACCTGCCAGGGAACCACTTTGTAACCTAGTGCAATATGCTTTATACATGTTTAAACATTCAATGAAGTATTTTTAAGAGGCTATGGATTCTATTTCACTCTGCCAGGAAATCAACAGATGACTGTGTAAATGGCTATACTTTTTTGAGAATTATTCATGCATAAATTAAGGCAATTGAAGTATTCATCCTTTAACAGCTTTGTACAACTGATTGTAGGTTTTATCACTCATTCCTTAAGTTTTAAATATATATATATATATATATATATATATATATATATATATATATACATTTACACACTTTGCATATATATACACATATCTGTATACACAGTATATAGATATTAAATATATATAGTATATATATTTGTATATTATATATACATATTTATATGAGAAGATTTGAAGTATATATGTGTGTATATATATGTATATATAAGTATATATACTATATGCAAAAATAATTTTGTATATCTTCTATTTAATTTGCTTCTAGTTTGGAGTTTTAGTAAAAGATTGTTGTTTAATCTGTATTATGCTCTCATGGAACCAAAATATTTGTGTTCTACAAATCTATGAACCTTGTGAGTGTCCCTGTTTTAGATAAAGTTTGATATTCAGTCAAATTGCTCACTTCAAATGCATGAAGGATCTCTATACTCTCTAAGGGGAGAGAATATCCCTTGGTCTCTTTGAGATGGAAAACGGGCATTTCTCAAGCTCCTTAAATACATGCATATGTCAAAACTACATAGAGTAGTTATTTAGATGAGATTGGTTCTAAAAATTAATCAGGATATTATATACATGATAATTTCTGTGGCCAATAAGTATGAATAATTTTACTCATAAACTTTTAGGAAAAACAATGATTGTAGTGCAAAAACTGAAGGGAAATATCAGAGAAATGTAGGACATATATTAAGGCAACTCAGTATCCCTGTTGGCCAAGGAAGTGGACATTTTACATTGATTATCCTGATATGATAATTAATAGGATCTTTTTCACACTCAAAATTGTCCCCATTTGGGTAATACTTTGTGAATTTGGAAGATAAGGTGTAATCTTTCACTGCTTTAGATGTTCATCATATTATAGAACTCCTGAAAAACCCTTCCTTTGGGGCACTATCTACATACTTTAGGTTTGGAAATAGACATGGGTGATGAAGGCATATTCATGTAAAATAACTGTTGAAGGAGTCGCCTTATCCTTAGTGATATAAGGTAAAACTGGACAATGGGACTTGCACCTGTGATGATCTTCTTTCACAATTTCTTTATTGCTTTCACAGGCATTTAATAATTTGCATGTGTCTAAAGCACTTTGCAAGGTGCTGCAGAAGAAAATTTAGAATGCATTGTCAAAATTGCAGTAGGAATGTATTTGAATATATGTTAAGTTATAATAGAAACTGGAAAGGTACCTTTTCCTGAAATGTGAGGTAAGCAGTGAGCAATCAAAAAACCCAGATGAGTCCACTTATAAGGATTTCAGTAAACAAGAATAAACAATAAAGAATACTTCCAAATGCAGGTAGCGGGATAATCTGGTCAACTAGAAATTATATGACAGACTATGGCAAAATCATAAATTCCAACCAGGATTGCTACACAATTTGTGAGACCAGTAGAAATTAAAAATGTGAGCTCCCATATTCAAATGTTATTAGGCATTTGGTAATGGTAATAGCACACCACTAAGTGGGACATGGAACTCTTTTGAACTTTGGGCCCTGTGAAGCATCCAGGCACCTGGCCATATTCAGACAGGAAGAGATGCACAAAACACTTGTATTGATATCAGCTCCTTTTTTCCTTTGTCACAGTTCAGTATATCTGATTTCTTCTTGTTTATGACTTCATAAATACCATCTCAATTTGCACCAGCTCTGTGGGTCCTCGTCCAGGAAGGAAAAAAATGAAGTGACTCTATCAGTGTCTCCTTTTTTTAAAAACCAATGGTTTGTATTTTTTCCTGTATAAGTCTTCCCCCCTTTTAGTTAAGTTTATCCATAAGGATTTTACTATTTTGTGGGCTCTTGTAAATAGGGTGGATTTTCTAATTTTTTTCCCAATAGTTCACAAAACAATTCAATTTAAAAAGTTGAAAACTAACACAAGATAATTTTAAAAGCAATCCATATATATTACAAAACAGAAAATAGAAACAATTATAAAAACACAATTATTATTCACCATGAAACCTACTAATCATACAAAAATATGTGTTAATGTGTCATCTTTTGGGAGTCTTAGATTTCCTTTTGTTATCATTTTCTATATCTCTGAAATATTTATTGATTGACAAGGCAAGAGATACATAAGCATTATTTAATTAGTGCATAATATTTTGCCTAAATACTGAAAATTTTATCTTATAGCTCATTTTTGTAAGAGTTTAGGTGATTTCATCATTATAAATATTATTTTTGCTTAGCAGAGAATGTTGATGCTACAGCAATAAAAATTCTCTCCTTAATATATTTTTCTCACATACACATGCTGCTTGGCACCCTTGTTTTATTCTCTGTATTCTTCCTTGCACACTCTTCCAGCCTTCCATTTGATGTGGTACTATCCTCATATTTTCCATACTTAGATATGTAACACCAAGTTTCACAGTGTCATAATCATACTGTTATCTATAAATAATAACATGATTCCTAAAATTAATATTTTACTTCTGAAACTGTTAGAAATATGATAGTTGTTGAGGCTCTACAAAATGTAGTGCCATGTTAATTTTACAAACGCTATGATGCATATCTACTAATGTTAAGAATAGGAATGATTATAGGAGTTATCCAGAGCCTTCCTGGCATTGTTTCACAAAGCATTCTTCTTCTGTGGCTGGTTAGTTTTTATGTGCTTTTCATATGGCCCTTGCTAGTTCATTTTCCCAAGTGACAAAATCTAACCCATAAATTTTATTCTCTTTACAGGGTATTGCATTGCACTAAAAGATATTCCCTTTTAGATGTAGGTATCTGCATAATACCAACAAGGAATGGAATAAGAACATTTGCTTCTCCTTTTGTTTTGTTCACTTTAATCAAAATTGACTTCCTCTGATAGTATTGTTATTTCACAGATAAAATGTCTTTTTAAAAATCACTGCAGGAGGGGCTGTGTTTGAGGCTCTGTGGTAGAGCACTTGCCTAGCATGTGTGAGGCATTGGGTTAGGTCATCAGCACCACATAAAAATAAATAAAGTCATTGTGTCCATCTAAAATTAAAAAAAATAAATAAAAGTTAAAAAAATAATAACCACAGGAAGAGCAAGTTCTGTGAAATTTTTCTCAGGTTGTATACTTAATAGTATACAACTTAATAGCAGCAATTTATTTTGATGATATTTTCAAATAATAGCATGCATCTCAAGCAATCTCAGTTTTGAGGTGCCCAGATAATTAAATAGATGCTAATTTAAGTGAACCATCATTCCTGGTTCCTTGAGTCAGTGATTTAGTTTTTCAGTGCTAGGAAACAAACCCGGGTTCTCTGGCACGTTAGGCAAGTGTTCTACATTGAGCTACACTCCAGCCCCGACTAATATATATATATATATATATATATATATATATATATATATATATATATATATTTTAAAGATCAAACTATCAGAGATGTCTTTTCAAAACCAAATTTCTGGGGAAAAGAGGCAACATAACATGGATTTCATAACATATTTATGACAAATATTAAAGAAATACATATTTATAAGATATCAGATTGGTCTCCATAAAATACTACCCTGATTTCAGTGATTGTATATTAAGAAAATAAGTAATAACACACTGTAGGAGTAACTCTTGGTTTGCAGCTAGCAGCTTTGAGCAGCTCAGAGTGTTTGAAAAACCGCGGCTCCTACAGGCCTGACAGGAACACCTGCTCTGCTCTAGGGAGCCTTCTGAGAAACCAAGTCCTCAGTGATTGAGGTCAGCGTTGCCAGGGAACCGAGTAACAAGGGCCACAGCGCATGATTACCCCAACTCATAAGGCTCCCTTTTCACAGGGACAGTGATCCTACCCGTCTGCCTTCCACCTTATAGCAATATTTAGAGCTTCCTCATAGTGGGGTTACATTGATCATAAGATGATTGGCTTCTAGATGTTGTATAACTTGCTTTGCTTATGTATGATTGGAGGATGTGCCTATATCAATTGTAATCACTTCCGCATTAAATGAGCTTGCTGCTGACTTTGCCACCTGCCAGCTCTCACCAGCTCCCGGTGTCTGTGTTTTGACTCCGCATCCCCCACACCCGCCACAACTGAGGTAGCCGAGTGACCCACAGCAAGAACACACCCTGTTAAGAATTTGGAGTGATTATTTCTAGGTGTCAGGCTTTTGCATAACCTTGCAGAATAGATTGCTTTAGACAGGGGAATTTGACTCAGTGAGATTAAAAGTTAAGATGTGTTTTGTGATTTTGTTATTGTTAGGGAAAGCAGAACGATTCCATCAGAAAGAACTTACTTATGCAAGTACAGAGATGGAAAAATATATGGTGCATTTCAAGGATACAGTAGCAATTTTTCTAGGACCAAATAAGCCAAGTTAAGTGTCTTTAACATAATTGATTTTAAACCACAATACTGAGTCTTTGTTCAAGTTATTTAATATCAAATTGATGAATTTATTTATTTCTTTAATACAATATTTAAAAGATATATGCTTATATGAAGAAGTGTTTCATATTAAATTAGATTTTTTTGTATAAGACTTATGAATGAATTTTTTGTTATTGTAAGCATTTTAAAATCTGCTTTATCAGGGTATTTTTACATAAACTGTAATTCATCGATTTACATTTTGATGAATTTAAAAACTTGTACAGTGTGTAACCACCACAACCATCATGATAAAGAGTGTATTCATCAACTCTCATAATTTTATCATTGTCACTTTGTGGTACATCTTGTCTCCCAGACTAAGCCCCTTGCAATATCTTGTCTGTTTTTTTACACTAGAGCTTTATCTTTTAAAAACCTTTTATGTTTTATGTAACTGAACTTAGTGTACTTTCTTGTAGTTCAGTCTTTTTTTATTTATCATAATATTTGGGAAAACTTTTGAAATGTTGTTTCTGCATCAGCATTGTTACTTTTTTGTTGCCAAGTAGTATTCCATTGTATGGATGCATCTCAATGCATTTACCTATTCACAAATTGATGGATGTTAGAATATCAATTGTTCTGGTCATTATGAATAAAATTTATATGACCATTAAAGTAAAATTTTTTGTATTATTCTCCCCAAAAGTTAACTTGTAGAAGAATTTAGGAGCTTCATAAATATATGAGTAAATCTTTGAAAAGAAAGTGTGTGATAAAATAGAAATACCAATACAGTTATTATAAAACATGTCCAGAATTTTAATCCACAATCACCATAACTTTTAAGTCCTGAGTCAGATAGTAAGTGAATTTAAAGTGTGTGACAGATGTTCTATTTTCATCAGGAATAAACACTTAAGACTTCTAATAGTTGTCGAAAATTTGAATATTCAATTTGTAGTCCTTACCATTAAAAGAAAAAGATAATAAAGTATAACAAATAAGATAATAGAAGGTGGAATAATAAAACATCAACCCAAAATACAGTAATAAAGGAGAGAAATATGGAAAATATGTCAGAAAATTTTAAAAATATTAGTGATATAGCAGACAAATGTATTTTTATTATTAATAATTAATGTACAAGTACCCAATGATATAATGAAAACACAAAGTTTCTCTTAAATGAATGATAAAAAAAAAAGATTGGAAATGATAAATTCTAAAATAAAGCCCTTCAATATAGTTGTGAAATCAAATAAAAAATTGTTAGGAACAAAAGGTCATTTTATGCTAATAAAAAGACTAAAAGTTTTAACATACAAGAAGTTAGAAAAATTTTCATATTTGTATGTACTTATTAAACTAGCCTTCAAACAGACAAATGATGGAAGAAGGAAAAATCACAATGTATAATCAAAGTAGAAAATATTAATGCCTTCCCTCAGTAACCTGATTGAACAACCAAAACTGAGAGAAAACACATCCATCACTACACTTTCTTTAAGGCACATGCCAGTTAGGAACGATTGATCATGAATGACCTTGTGACTTATAACCATGCTTGAATGACTTTCAATCTGTTCAAATTATAATGCCTGTGTTTTTAGCCCACAAAAATTAATGTGGTTAACCAGAATACACATGAAATTGAAAAATTATTTTTAAAAAACACTTATGATCACCCATGGGCCAAAGAAGAAATCACAAGCCAAATCTATTTTGTGTGAAAAGTTATGGCCTTGAAGTGGGGTAATAGCTCTAAGTGTCTATTTCAAGACTCTAAAGAAAAAAAAAATCTAATACAAAAATGTAGGAAGACAAAACAACTAAATATATAGTTGTATATATATTTACATGTGTATGTATATATATGTGTGTGTGTGTGTGTGCAGTTGTATATACACATATTTGTATATATACATATATGTGAATGGAAATAGATATATAGATGTGTGTATATA
The DNA here is from genome assembly GCF_001458135.2 of Marmota marmota marmota. Taxonomy (NCBI): domain Eukaryota; kingdom Metazoa; phylum Chordata; class Mammalia; order Rodentia; family Sciuridae; genus Marmota; species Marmota marmota. The sequence goes on along the minus strand of NW_026000170.1, from coordinate 8,426,496 downwards.
TTATTAGGTATAGAGATAACTGTATATTAAACAGTATTATTAGATATAGAAATAACTATATATTAAACAGTTATATCTGCATATTTACACAAACGAATAAAGAAAATAAAAATGTGTTCCTTAAAAAAATGAATGGAAGTGATAAATATGGAGTGACAGTGGTTTAAACAGGAGTGGGAGAAGAGATAACATAAAATAATATCTGACATTATGAAAGAAATGGAAGAACTTTTAGAAAAGCCCAACTTACAAAAAGAAAACAAGAAGAAATATAAAATTTCAAATGTATTATACCTACTAATTAAAATCCAAATTTTAAATGTGTTCTAAAAGAAAATGTCAGAAGTAATTGACTCTTTTTTTGTTATTTCTATCAAACATTAAAGGCAGAAATAATGTCACGTTAGATGAGACTGACATCAATTTCTAGAAATAAAATTATAAGCCAATATTATCAATGAGTAGAGAAGCAAAAACCCTAAGTCAATGATGAGCAAAACAATTTTAGTAGTACATAAATAGAAATATGTATAACCATGAAATTGAGTTTATTGTTGGAATGCCAATCTCTACTTAGTTCCTTTTTGTAACTGCATTTCCATATTGATACTGTCCATTTGATGAAATATAGTTCTTGTATTTCCTGTCAGCTTTTTAGTTTTCTTTTAACCTTTTAGAATATTTTAAATTACTGTTTTGAAGTCTTATCCCAATTTGTACAACACTGTGATTCCTCAAGGATAAGTTGTACTGATTGCTTTTATATCTAGTATGGGCCACACTTTATCTTTCTTTTTTTGGGTGGGTACCAGGGATTGAACTCAGGGGTGCTCAGCCACTGATCCACATCCTAACCCTATTTTGTATTCTATTTAGATACAGGGTCTCACTGAATTGCTAGGCTGGCTTGAACTTGCAATCCTTCCATCTCATCCTCCCTGCCGCTGGAATTACAGGTATGCACCACTGCACCTGGCTTTTTTTCTTTTTTCTTTTTTTCTTTCTTGTACTGGGGATTGAACCCAGGAGTGTTTAACCACTGAACCACAACTTAAGTCTTAGGGCCTTGCTAAATTGCTGTGGCTGGCTTTAAACTTGTGATCCTCCTGTTTCAGCATCTCAAGCCACTGGGATTACAGGCGTGCCTGGCTCTCTTTTCATTCTTATATACTATAATCTTGTTGTTGTTTCTGTTGAAAATTGAGCATTTTAAATGTGGCACTGTTCTAACTGGGCAAGTCAGATTCTTTCCCTTTCTGGGGATTATTGTTGTTTTTGTCTCTTTCATGGGTATTATTTCTTTGTTTAGTGACTTATTGAAACTAATTAAGGTGTATTTTGTAAATCTGTAATCATTTTTGTCTTTTTTAATTTTTTTTTAATTTTTTTGGATTTTATTTTATTTATTTATTTTATTTTATTTTATTTGTTTATTGGTTGTTCAAAACATTACAAAGCTCTTGACATATCACATTTCATACATTAGATTCAAGTGGGTTATGAACTCCCAATTTACCCCAAATACAGATTGCAGAATCACATTGGTTACACATCCACATTTTTACATAATGCCATATTAGTAACTGTTAAGTTACTTAGTTTTTAGATAATGATCAACGAGGAATTTATTTATATTATTAAAAGCAAAAAATCTCCTACTCTTTGCAAAAGACTGTTTTGACATACATTTAACACCCAGCCACATGTTAACTTTGGTATCTTCAGGATCCAAACCATAGCATTAGTTAAACACAACACACTTTGCTGCTGAGGTTCAGTTCTTTTTTAAGAAGAAACCAACAAATTGCTGCAAGTGTTTGATTAATGTAATATTTGTTGTTAAGGTCTGGTGTCAAATACAAATTTCTGATTAACACACTTGTAGAATGTTAATTGAAAAACAGTGGTCAATAACAACACACAAGTATTATCATTAGATTATATATCTATATTGCAATAATAGTTTTTGTAAAACTAAGCCAACAAATAAGTAAATATAGGGCTGGGGTTGTGGCTCAGCTGTAAAAGTGCTCGCCTAGCACGTGTGAGGCCCTGGGTTTGATCCTTAGCACATCATATAAATAAATAAAATAAAGGTATTGTGTCCAACTACAACTAAAAAAATTAAATAATAAAATAAAGTAAATATAAAGGAATAATTTTTTATTAAAATTTTCTCAAGAATATATTCAAATAATTAAAATTTATAATAATAAAACCACTTAAAATTTATGCATAAAAACATTAAAATCACTTTAATGTGATCATATGGCATGAACAAGGTAAATCAGGAGAGTCAGGATCCTTAAGCATACTCAAACCTATCATATTCACTCCATCCCTCTCCCCTTGTCCTAACTCTCCCTCAATTTCAGATTGCACTGAGGTCATGGAAGCAGAGCAGAAATGAAACAGCCAGGCAACATCACAAACTAATAAATATCTATTCTACTCATAGTATCTCATCTTCCTTCACTTTTTCCCTATTTGTTTGCTGAATACAGAAGTGCCCTCATGTAAGACCCAAGAGTAGTCAGAGTGAGAAAACTGAAGGTGATATTCAAAAGAGGGACTAGCAAAAATTAGTTTTATTATATTATAAAATAAAAGCCATTTTATTTAAATTAAATTCTGTCAGATTTTCAGAAATATGTCTTATATTCTTCTTAAATTAGCATCATGATAGTGAAATGCATGGGCTTGTCTTGGATAAAGTTAAACATAGGTAAAATAATATATATTCCTTTAAACATTTGAATATTGAGTATTGTTAATAAGGTAAACTTCAGTCCATGAAGCATTATAGGATGGAATTAACATCAACTAAAAGAAATTAGCAACTTTCAAATATTAGAACTTTCATAAAGAACTTAGAAATTCAAACTTAGAAAGAAATTTGAACTTAAGAAAGAAATTAGAACTTAGAAAGAATTTAGAACTTTTCAGAAAGAAAGTTCTCCAGAGTAAATGGAATTCCTCAAATGTGGATTGGATTTTCTAGTTACAGAATATGTTTTAAAGTGGATTAGAACATTATTTTGGAAAGATTCAACTTGCTATTCAATAATTTATTCTCTTAAGTAATTGAGAGCCTGACAAGTGCTAGCACTTGGATCAGAGTAGCTGATAAAAAATACTTGACTCTAGCATTTAAGAAGTTTATGATTTAGCATTTGCTATAGCTATAGCTATAGCAAATGCTAAATCATAAACACCTTCCCAATCACTTATTTCAGCTAAATATCTGAAGTCCCTCTGAAAGTAATTTATATTATTGAATTTCAAAAAAATTCAGAAAAGCCCAGAAAAACCATTAACAGATAGTTACTTCTACTTTAAAATGTTAGGCTCACTATGCATTTGAGGCCTAGGAAGAGAGTAAGTGCCTATTCCCAGGTGACTTCATACATCAGAGCCTTTTTAGAAGCCATGGTTACAAGCATTTCAACATCAAATCAATCACAGTTTAATTTATTGAATTAATCTAGTTATTAGGTAGTAAAGTGGATACATAAGGCAGTTCTTCATAATTCAGGTCTTCTCCATTCCCAGGACATAAGTTTGTTTGTTTGTTTACAATATTGGGGGTCAAACTCAGAACTTCACACATACTAGGTAAGGAATAATCACTGAGTAATATACTTAGTCCAATTAGGCAAAATTTATATAAATAAGCATATAAATAATGGAGATAAATATTTTGATAGATGTGTATGATTATGATACTAAACTTGCCTTAGGCCCCAAGAAAGATTTCTCCAAGAAATCCATGTCTAAGTTGAAACTTGAAGAAAATTAAGTTAGTTTTGGGCTAAGGAAAAGTGAAATATTTGTAAAATATTAATGTCTTTAAAAAACATCATCTCTTAGTACTTTTTAATTTTCTTTAAGTTGAACAGGAGCAGTCACATACTTGAGGGGAAAGGACAAAGGACAAGGTTGCTTGCTTTGGGGTAAGAGTTACGGAAGGAAGAAAAGAAATTTCTCCTCTTAGAACAGCCTAGGAATAAAAATCATTAACCTAGTTCACAATTACAAAGTCTAGGCAATTGTAATGGAAATTTCCACAGTTCATTGCAACTCTGGGAATTAATAAACAAAGACTCAAAAATTGTAGAATGATGATAAAAAGAGGCAATGCCTTCTCCAAAAATAAGGAAATAACAAGCCACAGCACCTACTGAGACACCTTCCCAATCACGTATTTCAGCTAAATATCTGAAGTCCCCCTGAAAGTAATTTATATTATTGAATTTCAAAAAAATTCAGAAAAGCCCAGAAAAACCATTAACAGATAGTTACTTCTACTTTAAAATGTTAGGCTCACTATGCACTTGAGGCCTAGCAAGAGAGTAAGTGCCTATTCCCAGGTGACTTCATACATCAGAGCCTTTTTAGAAGCCATGGTTATCAGCATTTCAACATCAAATCAACCACAGTTTAATTTTTTGAATTAATCTAGTTATTAGGTAGTAAAGTGGATACATAAGGCAGTTCTTCATAATTCAGGTCTTCTCCATTCCCAGGACATAAGGATATTAATAAATGGATAGCATCACTTCAAGGATGTCAGGAGCAAAATAAACAAACAATAATAAAGTATAAAATAGGAGAAGATGGCCGCTGCGCACGAAGTGCTGAAGTGCTGAGTGTGGTGCTCAGAGCAGAGGCTTTAATTGAGATCTCGCACAGCATGTAAGAGCTCCTTTCACCATTAATCTGTAGCGGACCACTTTGCCAAGCAGCAGGAAGAACAAAGAGATCGAAAAAGACACGCTTGGCTCCCAGACGCTTTGCCATCCAGAGCCACGGGCGCTTTGCTCCCATCTGCTTCCTCTTTCGCTTCGCTCCGGGCAAAAAAGGTGAATGTGTAATCAGCAGTGGATTGTAAGTACCCTAGGCAAAGAAAGCTCAGTGCGCCCCGCCTTTTGTTTTGTTGAATATTTTTTATACAGGGAGAGTTTGTGGATTGGGATCGTTGGCTGGGCTGCAGTTTCTGTGCCGAAAATCCACTCCGCGGGAGACGCCATTTGCTTTCTGCTGGCTGTCTTGATGGCTATGGCTACATTGTCCGGCAGCCGCACCTAGAGGTTGGAGCTGGGCTGCGTGCCGAGCCCTGTCCTCCAAAGGCTGGACTGCAGCCTTGAGTGCCTGGGTCATCTGTTCGCTGCTGCACCCTCGGGCAGAGCCTGCTCTGGAGTCGTTCTGCATGCCCCTGCGAGGGGACCCATGCTTCAGAGGAGGGAGCCGGAGAGCCGCGGCGGCAGCCGCTTGGGCCCCGGGGGCTGGGCAC
>NW_026000170.1:8403463-8418466 GCF_001458135.2 Marmota marmota marmota | reverse complement strand
AGAGAGAGAAGATGGGAGGGGAGGGGAGGGGAGGTAGTAGAGGATAGGAAAGGTAGCAGAATACAACAGTTACTAATAGGGCATTATGTAAAAATGTGGATGTGTAACCGACGTGATTCTGCAATCTGTATTTGGGGTAAAATTGGGAGTTCAAAACCCACTTGAATCAAATGTATGAAATATGATATGTCAAGAGCTTTGTAATGTTTTGAACAACCAATAAAAAAAATAAAAATAAAAAAAAATAAAGTATAAAATAGTCAAGATAAACATAGATATGTATCATGACCTTTAGGAAGGAATTAGCTGTGTCAGATTAAGACATATTAAGAGTAGTCAGATAAGGCTTAAAATAAGAAAGGTAGTAGAATTAGAAATTGAGTAGCATAATGTGTATCAGGGACAAGAGGTTATTTTCAAGAGAGAAAACAGAATGGCTTAGATAAGATATATATATATAATCATACTAAGCAATTCTACCTATAACCTTAAAAATATTTTATTCAGGAATGAGGAATGATTCTGGGAAATTTATTGCAGCAGCAACCACTAATTATGTTTCTTCATTAATATTTAACTGCATAATATTTTATTTTCTATTACTAAACTCTTTACTGTTTTAAGTTTTTCAACACTTTCTAGTCAGAACCTCCCTATCATTATTGTCCTAGTCTAAACTAATATTATATTCTAAAAAAAGTATCAAACAAAAGCAGCACTTCCTAAATAAGTATGCTTATGTTTATTTTTACTCTGTTCTTCATACAGAAACCGAAGCTAAATTCTTCATAAATATAAATTAAATCATGTGTTTCTTCTGCTTATGCTTCTTCAGTGGCTTCTTCTCATACTTAAAATATGCATGATATGGTCTCTCAGGTAACTTCTCAGATATCATATCTTAAATTATTTTTTCTATTTCCTTATGCAGATCTAACATGGAAAGTTACGATAATTTAGTGATAAATGTTCAGAGTTTGGAGTCTATAAATAAGAACCGGAGTTGAAATCCCACCTTCTGTACTTGGTACAATAGGATACAATGTTTAATCTCTTTGTGCCTCAACATTTTCATCTGTAAAATGAGATATTAGGGGCATCTAGATCATAAGATTATGATGAATTGTGAATTATTTACTTAGAGAATGTAAATCATTTAAGGAACATCCCTGGTATGTTTACTTATGAAATATTTGTTAGTCTTATATTAGTATCACTGTCCCTTAAATAAAATGGTCAATTTTCTTTTATTCTAGGAATGTACTTGCCTACACAATCATTCGTGTGTGTGTGTGTTTCTGTTTTATGTATCCTACCTATTTTATTTTATGTTCAAAAATAATTAACAAACTAACTGAAAATCAGCCTATCTAAAAGAGCATTACTCTTGATTTTCTTAATAGCTGTCATTGACACATTTATTGTCATTACATATTTATTTCAATACTTTGATATTATCTGTCAAATACAGAAATATGTAATACAAGAGGGTAGAGTTTTTGTTGTGTTTCAGTACTGTATCTCCAGTATCTCACATGTAAATTTGCACATATCAGCTATTCTTTAAGTATTTATAAATTTTTCAATTAATCAATGAATGCCTACTGATTATCCTAAAATCTAAGTAGAAAAAAATAAAATTAATGTGTAGTTCTTTTAGTAAAATAGATGAAAATTTAAATACCATCAAATAAATACTAACACAGAACAAAAAATAATAACATTACAACACAAAAAGAGTTTATTAATACAACACAAAACAAAAAATAGTTATACTACAGATATGCAACACAAGAGGGTAGAATTTTTGCTGTTTCAGTACTGTTTATCCAGTATCTCACATGTAAATAAATGTTTTAGGCTGATCATTCTGATATTTAGTGCTCTATTCTTTGCAAATCCAACTTCCTCCATCTTGAGAAGGTTTCAGAAAATTCCTTGAAGCAATAATTCTCCCCGCAACAACCCCTGCCACACTTTTAAATTGACTCCAGCCACAGGCTCAGTCAGGCACACACAAAAAAATAACATATATAACAGATATAGTTAAAAATAAATGAAACACGAAAACATAAATTATCATTATCCAAAACCTGTATCATTCACATACACATCCCTCTCACCCCCACCCCACCTGAGTCAAGGTGTCAACCACACCTTTTCCTTTCTATATTCTGCCTATATGTTAGGACCCGAGAAAAGAAAAAATAAATTTTGCCAGCTGTGTTCCAGATCAACTGTGCCATTAAAAGCCATTAGAAATCTAAGATCAGAGGTTTGTCACTCTTTTTGACAGCACCATTACTGGCAGGTAAGGGGAGGTGATTTGGCCTCCTGTGTGGCAGTGGTGGTGCAATCTCTGTTAAGCTTAGTCTTCTTTAGGAGAGCAAAATAGCATGAATTCAGAGGATCACAGTGAAGCAGCCTGCTGAAGTTTTTCATATAGATGTGTGGTGGAATGGCCAGAAATAGAAGCACAGGAACTGATTATTCTCACTCTTACAATTCTTGATTTCTAAGTGTTAATACAATTTTCCCCAGTTAAAAATATAACAGTGTTCCCTTCACCTTCTGAATATAGCCCTCATTGCTCTAAGTCTTCTTTTTTTAAAATAACGCATTTTATATTTTGTTTTGTTTTGTTTTTGTTTCGCTCTTCTCCCCTCTGCCCCTCCCTAACAAGATTAGGGAGTCAGTGCTAACTTTTCTTCCCATAGTTAATTGCCCTCAGACACACCCACTACAGGAAGGTGATGCCTGCTGAGGATCTGAGAAGCAAATATCTCTCAAATCAACAAGTGAATCCTAACCCCATCAGGGCACCCTGGACACCTATACCAGAGCACACCTAGAATGTAACCCTTGAAGAGTTCCTTTATAACCCCCTGTCCCTCCTGATGGCAAGAGTCACAGACTTTGGGGCAGGAATCCCCTGTGTTTCTCCTTTGCTAGTAAAGCAATAAACTCTCTTTTTCCTTTTTCTCAAAACCATGCCCTCATTATTTAATTGGCATTAACTGGCACTGGGGACAGAGACTGAGTTTTCTGTTGCAAAAACACTAACACATTATTTTACCAAATTTATAGCTAGAGTATTTTTTTAAATCTTTTACAGGATGTAATTCCCATTAAAATGCCAATGACATCCTTCACAGCACTGAAATTCATTTGGAAGAACAGAAGAACCAGAATAGCCAAAGCAACACTGAGCAAGAAGAGTGATGCAGGAGGAATCACAGCACCTAATCCTGAATTATACTACAGAGCTAGAGTGATGAAAACAGCATGGTATGGGCACCAAAACAGACATGAAGATGAATGAAAACTAAAAGAAGACAGAGACAAATCCACATACAGTCATCTGAATCTTGACAATGGTATTAAAAATATATGCTGGAGAAAAAAAGAGCCTTCTAAACAAATGTTACTGGGAAAACTGGATATGCAGAAGGCAACTATATCCCTATCTTTCATCTTGCACAAAAGTCAATTTAAAAAATGAATCAAAGACCTAGAAATTAAACCAGAAACTTTTGAACTGCTGGAAGAAAAGATACGGTTAACACTTCAACACGATGGCACAGGCACCTACTTCCTTAAAACCACTCCTAAAGCTTAAGAAACAAAATAAAAAAAAAATCAGTAAGTGTGACAGCATTAAATTCAAAAGCTTTTGCACAGCGAAGGAAACAATAAAGAGCATGAAAATAGAACCTACAGAATGAGAGAACATCTTTGCCAGTTGCTCCTTTGACAGGAGATTCATATCCAGAATACATAAGGAACTCAAAGAGCTTAATACCAAAAACCCAAAACCCAAATAACCCAATCAATAAATGGGTAAAAGAATTAAACAGACACTTCTCATGAGAAAAAAATACAAATGAACAAGAGATAGGGAAAAAATGTTCAGCATTCCTAGCAGTCAGGGAAATGAAAACCAAAAGGACAGTGAGATTTTTATCTCACTCTTGTTAGAATGACAATCATCAAGGATACAAAAAATAATAAATGCTGGCAAGGATGTGGGAGAAAAGATACACTTACACATTGTTGGTGGGAATGGGAATGAAAGCACTATTGAGATTGCACAAAAGATTAGGAATGGAACCATGATATGACCCAGCTATCCATCTCCATCTTATTTACACCTTAGAACTAAAATTCTATTTATTTTTAACACTAGATTAAGTTTTAGTTTTGTGTATTTTCCCCAGATTGAAGCTTGATGTTTATAATTTTCTAAGAAAAAAAGTTAAAAATAATGAATAAAAACTTTAAGACATTGAAATTGTTTTAAGAATAATGAATTATATTTAAGTAAATAGTAAGATACAGAAAGAACACTCATTGATAAATACCGGTTTTCAAGGTACCAAGAGAAACTTTTCATTTTATTATTGCTTCTCACCTTTATGCAGCAAACCAGATGCATAAGGAAGTAATGGTAGACAGCAATGTCTCAGGACATTCTCCTTGGGATTTAAATATTAATAATAGCTTGTTTATTTTAGTCAGTTTTTTACAGATTTGAGGAAAAGAACCTGTCAAGAGCAATTAGAGGAAAAGTTCAGGAGCTCAAGGTTTCAGAGGCCTCAGTCCATAGCCACAACCACCTCCATTCCTGTGGAATTCAGGTGAGGCCGGACATCAGAGCAGAAGAATATGATAGAGGAAATCAGGTTAAGTATCACACCAGGAAAGGAAAAGATAGAGGAAATTTGGCTCAACCAGGGGGAAATATAAACCTCAAAGGCATTGCCTCAGGTACCCACCTGTTCCAACCACACACTACCTACTTACAGTTACCACCCAGTTAATCCCTATCAGGGGCTTCATTCACTGATTAGGTTAAGGTTCTTATAACTCAATCATGTTACCTCTAAATTTTCAGGCATTGTCTCATACATGAGATTTTGGGGGACACCTCATATTTAAACCATAATACCCTTCAACACTACTAAGTTCAGAAATGACTAATGGAAATTCAGAAGGCAGGAGGCAATTTGACACCATAATTTTATTGGATGGGCATGACTTCAATCTCATCAAGGTGCTTCTTAAGACTGCCAGCATTGAAATTACCACCCATTCCAAGTTGGAGACTACCCTAATGCTGGACTGAGTGCTCTGAAAATATATGCTTCCTTTTCATGAGCACAGGGTCCAAAAATGTTGGAGAAATAAAGATGCTAAGCACTAAGGCTCAGTCCCTCCCCTGACTTATCAATCAAATGAGTCTTGTCTCCCACCTTGGGAAAAAGTAGGGGGAGAAAGATAGCAGGAAGTGTTTAGTATAAGTCCAATGAACTTCATTATATGGATATATGAAACCACAAGAAATGAATTCTGTCTCTCCTTCCAAACTTTTTTAACTCTTACAAATAATAAGGAGCTTAATTTATAGATGATGTGGGACATGATTCAATTTCTACTATCTAGTTGCCATTATATAGCAATTTTAAAATACACCCACTCACAAATATTCTTTGAAATTCTTAATAAAATGACTATTGCTAGAAGGAATATCTTTTCATGATTTTCTTCTGAGAGTAGACTTTAAATTTCCCATTATATTTTATTTACTAGTTTACTTGATCTGACAGCGGTTTTTTTTGGCTGATTTACGTTTTTTCATCCTCTTGTTCAATTTCATGTTTTTGTCTTCAGTGTTCATCATGGACTCCATATTAAAAGACTTTCCAACCACCATGGCAAGCCTTCCTGAGTGAACGCAGAATGTTGCATGCTCTCCTGAGACATCTTCATTACTGTAGGGGCAAATGCCTTTTTTTATAAGTGTCATGTAGAATTATTTTGCAGAGATATATGTGCATGCAAGTGATATGTATGGAGTTTTTTTATTTTCTTTTTTAAACTGAGACTGTCTTCAAAATTGGCTGAAATTTTAAATGCAAGAAATTATCTGACATTCTTTGAAGTTTCTGGATGATTCTCAAATATTGCATGATAGTCATAATTAAAATGGTTTCAGTTATCAGAAAATGAGTAGAGATAATCTAATGTTAATAAATTAAAACGAAACTATATGATTACTTAATAGCTGGTGATAGGTATACTCAAATTATTTATATTCGATTAAAATTGAAATAGAAGGAAACAACAAATATATTAAAACTGAATTTCTAAAATTTTTAGTGTTATCCTAAATGGCAAAAATCTAAAAACGATTACAATTTGAGTCAGGATATAGAATATAACTTATTCTTTCTATGCTCAAATTTATTTAATTCGATTTTACAGACTTCAGTAAATAAAACAAGAGAAACAAGTAACTATCAGTTATTTGAGAAAGATATAAGATGCTTTCTATTTTCTGATAACAGAGTTAAGAAACTCAAGAAATTCTAATAGAAAATATAATAAACCAATAATTAACAAAATATATGTTAAACACACAAGAATAATTAGTATTTATTATAGCTAGATGTGTTTTCTTAGGAATTTTCTAAATAAAATTGTAATAACTCAAAATGATTAAGAACAATCACTTTGACAAAAATAAGTCACTGATAAGAACAAGTATTTTTCTTTAGAAATACTGAGGGTTTTCAAGTAAAACAGTAATGATAAGGAGGATAGAAGATGATGAACTAGAGGGAGGCAACATTTTTGAAGCTTGGTGACCAGGGATTCAAACAGTGGGAATACTGCTTCTCTGTGAAGTGAGTAAAAGAGATTTCACTGAAACTCAATACTAGATAGCTAGAATGCCTTAATAATAATAGTTTTGGAGAACATTAAACAAGAAAAAGGGTCAAAAATAAAGCTAAACTGCTTGCAGGAGCAGTGAAATTAACACACAAGAATGGAAAAAGGTTGAGAAATACAAGAGTCAGCCTTAGTGTGAAAAATCCTGAGATAGGTGGAGCAGCCTGCTAAGCCCGAATCAGGAGGCTGTTAAACATATCAAGTTGGTACAGGATGGATGCCCCAAGTTTAACAGGAGTCCACAGCAAGCTGAGGTAGGTGCTGTCTTGAGCAGAACATACTGCAGCCGCTGGCAGATACAGGAACCTGAGAACTTAGATCCAGAAAAATAGGACTGGCTCTGATAGACAGTACAGGTAGAGACCAGCCATGTGAACTAGTCTGAGCACAGCAAAATCTGGAGAAAAAATAGGCACAGAGAGCATTTAGCTTGAGGGAATTCACGTCAGGGAGGCCAGGGAGAATTTGGCTCCTTTTCCGCTTTGAGTTCAGTGCTCACAGGTTCAGCTGCAGTGGATCATGAGTCTGAATGGGTGTGTGTATATATGCACTGGGATACCAATCCCCAAATGGCTGAGAATCTGAAGGAGCAGGTGTGTCTGTGCTTGGAGACTGACCAACAGCTCCTACTCCCCCACCCCTGCCAGCTGAGAAGAAAGCAGGGTCAGCTGCATTGGGTAGGGAATCTGAATGGGTGGTTGTGATTGAGCTCAGTGACAGGCCCCAGGAGGCTGTGAGGGACAGAACTTGTGAGGGCGAGAAGGGATGTGGGACTGGATCCTTTGTCTTATGAGCAGATCCCTGGAGAAGTTCTTGGAATACAATCTCTTAACATAGTTAGGCTTCTGATTTATATCTTCACAAAAGTAGCTGCACCTGGGGTCTCACAAGATCCAAGTCCCACATCTGAGAGCTCTACCTATAGGTGTTCATTTCACAGAATGTAGCTTTGGCTTCATTTGGAGCAGAACTAACACTATTTCCTAACCCAAACTTTTATCTTACCACGGAGAAGGGAAGCAGAGATTTTTGAACTTCAACTGGCATCTTGGTGGGCAAGACAATTAAAAGAAAGGTGTTGACAACTCACAGCTCCTACTCTTGTGCCCAGCACATACCTCAAAAAGAAATAGAAAGTTGATAGTTGGGAACAGATGGTGATCCTATATTCTCATGGACTTTTATTTTATTTTATTTGTCCACAACAATGGAAATAACTCCTTAATTGATTATTTGTTTGTTTACCTATAAATATATTTATACATATTCATGTTTGTTTCTGTTTTTGCAGTTCTAGCATTTTTTTTTTTTTGAAGTTGGTGTTTTTTCCTTGCTCTGTCTTTTGCAGGTTAAGGGTTTTGGTTACTATATTTTGATTTTGTTTTGTATTGTATTCTTCACTATGCTATTCCCTTTGTTTCTTTCTCCCTTTCCTCTTCCCAACAGCCAACTTCTATTGTTCTCTTTTTACTCTTCTTTTAATTTTTTTACTTCAATTTTTTTTCTCTTCTGTCTGCATAACTATCACATGCTATGCTGCTTTTAAATTCCCCACTTTCAAATAATGAAATCACAAACAATTTTCTACCCTCCTATCTCTTCATCTTTTTTCTTAACTCTATTCTTAGTATCCCTTAGCACTAACTGGTATATATAATGGCAGACCACCCACTAATGTTGTAGTAATAATTAATACTACAGAAGTCAAACATAGAACCTACTGTTTGATTTTATGCCATATAAAATGCATGATTACTTAATGTTGTTAATAATGGAAATTGATTACCCTACCAATATTGTATATTGTGCAAATTAACATAGTAGTCATAATATAAACAAAGAACTTAGTTATTGATATATATATTGTTTACATGGGTCATTGCTATTATTTGGATCTCCCTAATCTTTGAGGTGCTAGAAATCAACAAGGGGAATATAAGTTTGTAGAGTAGAAACTCTGAGGCTTCAGATCCATTTGGATAGATGAGTAGACACATAAAATTAAAAAAGCAAGAAAAAAAATTCCAAGCAATCTAAAATGCCTCAATAATAGACTCCATTGAAATCACAGTGAAGGAAGTGTCAGAGAAGGAATTTAGAAAAATCATGGTTACACTGATCTATTAGGTAAAATGTGATTTAATGAGTGAGATCAGAGAGCAAATACAAGAAGTGAAAGATCACTTCAATAGGGAGCTAGAGATCCTGAAGAAATCCTTGAAAGAAATTAATTAATAAACTTAAAAGTTCAATGGAAAGCATCACCAATAGAGTAGTTAATTTGGAAGACAGAGTTTCAGGCAATGAAGACAAAATATATAATCTTAAAAATAAAGTTGACCATGTAGAAAAGATGTTATGAGACCATTAACAGAGCTGGGTGTGGTGTGGTGGCACATGCCTGTAATCCCAGAGGCTTGTGAGGCTGAGACAGGAGTATCATGAATTTGAAGCCAGCCTCAGCAACAGTGAGGTGCTGAGTAACTCAGTGAGACCCTGTCTCTAAATAAAATGCAAAATAGGACTGGGGATATGGCTCAGAGGTTGAATGCCCCTGAGTTCAATCCCTGGTACCTCCTCCCGCCCCCCCCGCCAAAAAAAAAGAGACCATGAACAGAAGTTTCAAGAAAAATAGAATAAAATAAAAAGACAAAAAAATAAGATTCATAGGAATAGATGAAGACTGTAAAGAACAAACTAAGGGAATGCAGTATTTTCAATTAAATAATATCAGAAAATTTTCTAAATATTAAGAATGAATTGGAAAATCAAATACAGGAGGCATACAGGACTCCAAATATACTAAACTACAACATACCCATACAAGGGCATTTTTTTTTTTTTATGAAAATGCCTATCCTACAGAATAATGACAAAATTTTGAAAGCTGCTAAAGAAAAATGGGTGGTCACATTTGCAGGTAAACAAATCCAGATCTCAGCCAAATTTTCAACTTAGACCTTAAGAGCTGGGACTTGAAATAATGTATACCAAGCTCTGAAAGAAAATGGATGCCAATGAATAATATTATATCCAGCAAAATAAGCTTCATAATTAAAGATGCAATAAAAACATTTTATGAAAAACAAAAGAATTCACAACTAGAATGCCTGGACTAGTGTTGGGGATGCAAATCAAGTCAAGATGGCGCCTGGCAGTTTGCCAGGAGAAGTGGTTTGTGAGGCAATGCCAGCGAGCCATTAAGATGGTGAGGATTCCTTATTGGCTGACTGCTGTATCTAGATGATGTTAATTGAGTCAAGCTGTGTGTAAGTAGTTAGGTATATAAACCTCTGCTGTCCTGCAGAGAGGCGACCCGCTACCTTAGGAGCCCGCTACTTTGAGTCCTCGCTCAGTTCCCGCTTCAACCTTCAAGTTGCTTGTCACCTCCCAGTTATTTGCCCAACCGGACTGCGGCAGACTAGAAAACATATCTCAATAAAATATTTCATGAAGAAGAAATGGAGAATAAAAATGAAAATTAGCAGAGAGAGAAACTACACTAGAATACTCAAGCAAAGGAAAATCTAATTCAAATTAAAAACTTGAAATGAATCAAAATGACAGAAAATAAAAATCACCTCAATAAAAACACTGAATATTATAATGGACTAAACTCATCAGTCAAAGACATATGCTGGCAAATTGGATAAACAAAAGAAGACTCAGTAATATGCTGTCTCCAAAAGATGACATATAGGCAAAGACATCCACAGACTGAAGGTAAAAGGATAAGAAAAAAATAAAAAACATATCACCAGCATGTATTTCATAAATAAGTAGGTGTTTCTATTCTCATATAAGATAAAGTAGACTTCAAGACAAAGTTAATCAGTTGAAACATGGAAGGTTAGTTCATATTGCTTAAGGCAATGAAACAACAGGAGGCAAGAATCATAAATATTTATGCTCCAAACAATGGAGCATATACATACATCAAAATATGGAAACCAATAAATGTAATCTATCACATAACTAGACTTAAAGACAAGAATTACATTATTATCTCAATACATGCATAACCCACTTGAATCAAAGTGTGAAATATGATATATCAAGAACTATGTAATGTTTTGAACAACCAACAATAAAAAAAATTAAAAAAGCAAAACTTTCTTAATATCAAGAATCAAGTAGACCATAACACAATAATATGGGTGACTTTAACACCTCTCTCATTACCAGATAGATCTTTTTTTTAATATTTATTTTTTAGTTATAGGTGGACACAATATCTTTATTTTATTTTTATGTGGTGCTGAGGATCTAACCCAGTGTCCCATGCATGCTAGGTGAGCGCTCTACCTCTGAGCCACAATCCCAGCCCCCAGATAGATCTTTGAAACAAAAGCATAATAAAAGAGTCATAGGACTAAAAATACACTTAATAATTTGACTTAACAGACTTTTATAAACTATTTCACTCACCACGGACAATGGAAATTTTTCTAAAATAGATTACACCTTAGGTGGCAAAGCAACTCTTACCAAATACAAAATAAATAAACAAATAAACGGAGATAATACTCTGTATTCTATTAAAATACTCTGTATTCTATCAGACCATAATGGAATAAAATTGGAAATCTATGATGATATAAAAGATAGAAACTACTCTAACACCTTCACACTAAATAGTTCACTATTGAATAATGAATGCTAGTAGAAGAAATCAGAGGTGAAATGTTAAAAAATAATTAGAAGCAAATAAGAATAGCAATACAACATATCAAAATCTCTGGCACACTATGAAAGCTCTTCTAAGTGGCAAGTTCATAGCATGAGCTCATTAATTAAAAGAATAGAAAGCCACCAAATAAATAACCTAGCATTACATCTAGAGAAAGTAGAACAAATCAAAACATTCGAGACAGAAAATAATGAAAATCAGACCCAAAGTCAATGAAATTGAGATTAAAGAAATGATTAAAAAAAATCTACAAAACAAAAAAAAAATTGGTTTTTTGAAAAAATTCACAAAATTTACAAGCCCTCAGTCAAGCTAATCTAAAGAGAGAGAAAAGATGCAAATTGTTAAATTTGATATTTCCTGTGAAAAAAAGAAGTATCAACAGACACTACTGAAATACAGAGGGTAATCAGAAACCATTTTGAAAACCTACACTCCAAGGGGCTTCAAAATTTTGAGGACATTGACAAATTCCTAAAGACATAGAACCTACCCAAATTGAAGGATATAGAAAAATTAAACAGACCAATTTCAAATAAGGAAATTGAAGATGCTACCAAAAGCCTACCAAAAAAGAAAAACCCAGGATTGGATGAATTCTCAATAGAGTTTTATCAGAACTTCAACAAACAACTAGTATCAACCCTCCACAACTTATTCCATGAAATAAAAAAGGCAGAAACTCTTCCAAACAAATTCTATGAAGTTAGTATCACCCTGATACTAAAACATGACAAAGACACACCAAGGGAAGAAAATTTCAGACCAATATCCTTGGTGAACATAGATGAAAAAATTATTAATAAAATATTGGTCAATCACATACAAAAACATGTTAAAAAGTAGTGCACCATGATCAAGTAGGTTTCATCTCAGGGATGCAAGGTTGGTTCAAAATATGGAAACCAATAAATGTAATCTATCACATAACTAGACTTAAAGACAAGAATTACATCATTATCTCAATACATGCAGAAAAAGCATTTGACAAAACAGCATCCATTCCTGTTAAAACACTACAAAAAATAGGGAAAGAAAAAACATACCTGAATATTGTAAAAGCTATATAGGAGAAAAACCAGTCCAACACCATTTTAAACAGAACAAAACTAAAATCATTCCTGCTAAAAACAGGAACAAGATAAGAATGCTGACTTTCCCCACTTCTATTCAATATAATCCTTGAATCTCTAGCCAGGTCAATTAGGCAAAAGAAAGAAATTAAAAGGCTATAAATAGGAAAAGAAGAGCTCAGACTAACTCTGTTTGCTGATGACATGAATCTATGTTTAGAAGACCCAGAAACTCCAGGAAAACTTCTTGAATTCATAAAATAATTCAGCAAAATAGCAGAATACAAAATTAACACCCATTCCTATGCTGCAACAATGAACCAGCTGAAAGAAAAAATTAGAAAAACTATCCCATTCAAAATAGCCTCAAAAAAGAGAGAGAAATATTTGGGAATCAATCTAACAAAATTGGTGAAGAACCTCTACAATGTAAATTACAGGACAATAAAGAAAGAAATTGAAAAGGACCTTAGACGATGGAAAGAAGTCCCATATTCTTAAATAAACACAATTAATATTGTCAAAATGGACCTGTTACCAAAAGTACTGAAGAGATTCAATGAAATTCCCATAAAAATCCCAATGACCTTCTTCACAAAAATAGAAAAAGTAGTCATGAAATTTATCTGGAAAAATCAGTGGCTCAGAATAGCCAAAATAATCCTTAAATAAGAAAAACAAAGCAGAAAGCATCACAATTCCAGACCATAAATTATACTACAGAAATATAATAACAAGAGATCTTATAAGAAAGAGGCAGGAAGGAATAGAGAAGAGATGGATGTAGAGGTTGAGATTTAGAAGAGAGGTGCAATCAAGACATGCAAAGCATCTCTAGAAAATGAAAAGATGAGGAAGTGTAGTCTCCTCTGGAACCATGACTTGAGTTTTGTTTTTCTGGCCTCTAGAACCATAAGATAATAAATTTGTGCTGATTCAAATCATCAAGTTTGTGGAAACTTATTACAGCAGTAATAAGAAATGAATATAAATATAATAAAATTTGATGACCATGGTTTAAACATTTAAACCATAGTTATATATTTGAATATGTCTGTGAAGCTATCTAGCTATCTGTTAATTTATTTATCAGTCTCCCCTAGATAATTCCCTTCATCATCTATCCATCTCTTAATATTTTTTCTTGGTGATTTTTTTTTATTTAAGCTTTGCAAATCCGAGGATCTACCACAACTGATTTCTTATAACAGTAGAGATTTCAGGCCCACAGTTGCTTATTTTCATTCCCAACTACCTATTGTTACATCATCATTATTCATTGAAATGGTTTGTTAATATGATTACACAGCACATAAACTATTTTATTTCTTATTATATTGAATATTTTTCAGTATAGTATTGTAGTAAAAAATGTTGTCTGGAATGTTTAACTTAGGAAAACAAAGGACTAAGTCTATACAGTGGCTTTTTTCTTTAAGACAGTCAACAAATTTATTAAATTAGAATAAACATATATTTTGTGTAGACAAAAATTGTCAGTTTATACATATTATATTATACATATTTGCAGCATATTTATGTTGTGACACTTTTGATAATATGGCTAAAGTATTATTCATTTAAGTACAACAATTCACATTACTTATACATTTCAATTTTTTTTAAATTTTAAAATTATATTGGTACATGTATATGATTTAGTTAACCATCAGGTATTTATAATAATGTAAATAAATCTGGAGAAATAGAAATCTTATTTTTTGTGATCATGAGTAAAATTTTGAATCGATTCATGGATTTTCACTCTGCCATCTTCTTATTCATTCTTGGGCAGTGGCAGGCACTGGTTCTAAGACTTTAGTTTAGGGTCAATTGCATAAGAAAGAACTCATCAGTGAGCTCCGAATGTAACTCAGTGTTAGAGTGGCAGAGCCCTTGCTTAGTATGGGAAAGGCCTTGGGTTTAATTCCCAAGACTATCAAGAGAGGACACACACACACACACACACACACACACACACTACACTTCATTTGCATCTTAAAAAAAGATACACCAGGATTTGTTTTTGATTAATTATTAATATGAAAGATCATTGCTGTACAATCAGATCAATATAAAACCATTTTGAAACCATGTGAGCCTATAGATTATAAATATTAATTGCTTATTCCTACCAATAGAGTTACTTGTGATTTCTTTTTTCCTAAATGTAGATTAGCACTCCAAGTTTTAGTTAGTGATTACACAAGATGGCCATAAATTGTTATTAATAGCACTGTTTTTCTTCTAGGTATCCAGACTCAATACATCGATCATGTGGATCTATTTTGCTCTTCATATCGGGCAGTGATGAAAGACTTAACTTTACCTTTATGATTTATCCTTAATTTTGCTTCCTTTTTTATTTCTAGCTGCAAAATTCTAGTTCAAAGTTGTATTTTCTCATATCTAAAATATTGGGAATTATGCTTGTACTTTTCCATACCGTGAGTGTGTGTGTGTGTGTGTGTGTGTGTGTGTGTGTGTGGTGTGTCCAATATATATATA
>NW_026000170.1:8381155-8403282 GCF_001458135.2 Marmota marmota marmota | reverse complement strand
TATATATTTAACCTCACAAAATAAGATTGGAATGCCTTATCTTAGGGTAAAATGACTTGTCTATTGCCAAAATTTAATATTCAATTTTCATTTCTTTTTTCTTTTTCTTTCAGTGGTAACTGGAACAATTAATGATTTGTTGCTTCTTGAAATAATGTACTTATTTGGCTTTCAGATAAAAATGCCATTAGGAATTTACCTATCCTATGCGTGTTTTAAGAAGGTAGTTTATAGTTTTACATATTGTTTCATTGCCATCTCTCTAAACCCTCAATATTTGAGTGTATGGAAGTATCATACTGACTCTTTTCTCTCTTCTCTCTGGCTAATCTTATCCTCTAAAATGGTTTTATATTCTATCCATATGCTGATGACTCTGAATTTTATATGCCCAGTTTCATTCTTCCCTTGAATCTTACAGGTTTTATCCCAATGTATAATTAGGAGAAAAATTGTATGCAATATGTCCAAATTCCAATCCTCTAAATTCTATAAACCTCCCTGACACCACTTTTTTAATTTAGTAAATATCAAAATCCTTCTTCCATTTCACCTTGATAAGAGCTATAATGTCATTATTTTCCATGTTTTATATTCCAAACATTATCCATAAACTAATAACCTCAGCTATACAAGATGCATGCTTTGTCTGATACTTCCAGTACTCCAACACTACCATCATAGTATGAGTCATCATCATATATAGATTTCTTTTTTACCCAATTTTCCTACTTTTATTCTTGCTCCCTGAAAGACCATGGTGTCTTAAAACATAAGTAAATCATAGCAATTTGAATTCCAAAAACTTTGAAAGGTGTTCTATTACCCAAAGGAAAAAAATATATAATTGGATTAAGTTATTCTGTAATCTGTTTTTCTTCTACTACCTTTCTGTATTTATCAGGGGTTTCCAGTGAAACAGAAAGATAGGATGAATGAATGGATGAGTCATGGCAGAAGAGCTGTCTCTGGGGAAGAGTCTGAGGAGTTCCTAGAGAGGAAGGAAAACTCAACTAGGGACCAGTGGAATTCTTGGCATAAATAAAAGAAAAGAATTCCAACACATTCCAGATAAATTTATAGACAAGGGTTTATTTAGGACCCATATTCAAGAGAGTATTCTGGCTATCTTGAGAGTGAGAAGCCCCTCCTTGAGTCTGGGGTCCAAATTTCATAGAGGAGCTGTAGTTAAATGACGAATTAGAGCTGGAACTGGAGGTAAAGCCAGGGTGGAGTGTTACAATTTCACATGTTTTTTTTTTCCTGTGCTTGAGTATTTCCCTCAGTTCTCAAGGGTTCAGGTTAAGGACATATGGCTGAGATTTACAACTCCATTTTCTGCCTCTCAGTGGCTAGTGGACATTTCCTTTGAGACTCATTATCTTTCTTTATCCTAAATTTCTATCTCAGGTGGGCAGACAGATGACTAGGGCTTATCTTGGGGAACTGGCTTATATGATTATTAAGGCTGAGTTTTCCCACATTGTTTTATCTGAAAGATGAAAGTCCTGAGATGCCAATATAGTGGCTCAGTACAAAGACCTGTGAATCTGGGGGTCAGGAGGAGGCACTAAAATTCCTGGATTCTGCAGGCCAATGATGAGAGAAGATAGGTGCCCCTCTTCAGAAGATACAGAGAGAAAGTTTGCTTCTTTTCTGCTTTTGTGTTCTGTCTAAGACCTTAGCAAATTGGATAGAGCTGCCCACATCGGGGGAGGGCAGATCTCCTTAATTAGTAAATTGATTCAAATGCCCTTCTCTTCCAGAAACACCATCTCAACCACTCACCATCCACTTTCCTCATGCTTTTTCTTAAAATTCCCACTCATGTTCCAAACCTAAGTTTCTTTTATTAGGGATGTCATGGTATCATAGGTAAGGTACAAGAGAAATGCAGCTATAGAACAAGACAGGAAGATGAGTCACCAAGTCCCATCGGCATGATAATTCCCATCACAGGTTTGATATTCTAAATAACCAAAGGGAGTAAAGTGGACAGTATTCTAATCAGGTACCCTAAGGTGACCAATGGGAAAAAATGGGGTAAGGTTTTTAATCAAGTCCACATAGGGAAGAAAACTCCTCAAAGCTGAGCATATAAGACGAGAAGACATCCAGGCCTTGAGCCTCTTTCTCTTGCTGGTGCACTCTGCTCTACTTTACCAAGTGCTACTTTCACCTTCACCTTCAATAAATGTTCACTTTGCCTGTTACTTCTACATGTCTTGTTCAGTTCTTTGTGTGGGACACCAAGGCCCTAGAACCCAATGGACACCCCAATGGTAACACTTTTGCTTGTTCTTTCACAGAGATATCCATGTGATTACTCTATAATTTTGAACTAAAGTTTCTTTGTTTCAAAGGCACCTAGTTAAAGGGAATCTTCCATTAAATAAAATAGCACCCTCTTACTGTCTGTGCCTTAATCCTATTTGGTTTTCTTTTATATATCACTACCTAGTATAACATATGCTCATTTTTGTGTTTATTAAGTATAATTCTGTTACTTGTTTATTTATTTGTTTATTTTTTGAGATAGGGTCTCACTATAATGCACAGGTTGACCTCAAATTTCTGGCCTTGAGTTTAGAATCTTGCTGCTTCAATCTTCCAGGCAGCTGGGATTATGGACTCACCACTGTTCATGAATGACTATAATTCTCTTTGTATTAAAATAAATAGATCAACAACTTTATTTCTTTCTCATATTTTACTAGATCTTAGAAAACTCTCTGCATTAACTAAGTTTTCAAAATGTAGTTTTTCAATAAACGAGTGAAATAAAATTTTCTGTTTTGATGTTTATATTTGACTGCCAGAATAACTTTCTTTTTAAAGACTTATCGTCATGCATTTCCTTTTCAAACATCTTTGAACCTCTGTCACTTATAGATAAGAAATCACAAGCTTTTAGTTGAAACTGAAAGCAATCCATAAACTCTTCCTTACTGATTTCCATTTTATCACCTACGATTACAAAATTCACACATGTGCCGCATGCATGTGTCCCCCCCATGACATATCTTCACAGGTTATACAGAGAATGAAAAAGAACTAAATATGGAAAGTTATTGAGCAATGACATTTCTGTTTATTTACTCTTCATATATTTGTAAATTGAATACATTTGAAAAAATGAAGCTATTGTAAGTATACAGATACAATGAGTTTTCTGAATTATTGGGCAAGATCAATGGGCCTAGAGAATATCTGCTCCTCAAGTAATAATTTAAAGGTTTAATTAAGTTTACATGGTGCTTGTGAATTTAACTTTGCATTCCTGCTGATTGCTTTTTTTCATGTTGTCTGGCAGTGAATTCTTATTTCATGTAAAGATTGAAGGTTTGATTAAAGACAAATAAGACTATGGTCAAATTTTTAAATTCCACTTCTTGTGATACGTGAAGTACATATACTTTTGGAATTAATTCTAAATTCTAATGAAAAGGAAAAGATAGCCATTTACTTGTGGACCTCTCCGGTTAATACTATTCCTTAGATTAGCCCCCTTTTTCATAGCTCAAAATATATTTAAGCTCAATGTATCTTGCTAATTCACTTTCCTGAAGTCTCATGCCAGTTTGGTCTCTAGATTGGTACACGTGAATGCATATTCCATTGCATACTAATTTTTACTGATGAATTCCACAGTGTTCTTTACATACAAGATACAGTTAAATTAAAAAAAAAATAAAGATACAGCCTTAATTTTCATGTTTTTAAAAAATTTGTCAACTTAGATATTTTTTCAAGTGTTCTAACAGGTTGGTCATATATTTATTATTTATTTTACTAAATTAAATTATTTAGTACATACTTATTACAAAAACAAATTTACTGAAACCTCTGTGGGCCAGGAGGGTTAAAAATAATTAACTTGTAAAATTAGATGATTATGCTGTTTTTTTTTCAGAAATTCATATAATAGTGGGTACAAATTATTATGACTCTTTTAATAAACATATTGGTAGATTTTTTACTCAAATGTCAAAAGAAAATATTAACTTCTTATTCATATATACGTTATATTTTCCTTTTTATTGAAGTCCACTTCTATTTTTATTATTTTCAATAAATAATAATTGACATAAGCAAGATTTTATGATAACTTATTATGCTGTCATAGGGTGAATATTTTGTTATAGATATTTGCACATTCATATAGTATTTGAATATAGATGATACAATGAACCATTTCTGTCACTGAATTCAGTTGCCCAACTTTCTAAATCTTATTTCTCAGAGATTTTAGGTTATTTTTCTGATTAATGTTTTTAACTATAAAATTATATAATCAAATCATACATATAGTTTTAAATATCTTTCCCACTATATTTAATCACATTAATTCTGTCAATTTTTTTTTCCCCAAAATAAGTAAGGGAAGAAGTATTAACAGCTGGGGAAAATGAATGAAGAGTAAATCTCTGAACTAATCAGAATTACAAATTCACAGATTCTTTAAATTTTTGAAAAAATTTTGAAACATTTTTTAAATTTTTGGGGATTACTTTTATTCCCCAGCCTCTATAGTTCAAAAATTTTCATTTTATTTAATTCCCTGCTTAGCATATTTTGTCCAATGTGAGTCTTTTGGGGGGCAATGCTTTCATAGTCATGAGGCTTTCTGCTCCTTAAAAGAAATATGTGCTAAATATGTGATGAGAAATGCACACATTTAGACCTGACTCTCATTTTATTTATTTTTATTTTTTTAATATTTTTTTTAATATTTATTTTTTAGTTTTCGGCGGACACAACATCTTTGTTAGTATGTGGTACTGAGGACTGACTCTCATTTTAATGCGGCAGGCAGCCAGAATAAAACTTATTATCTATAGGATTAAATTGTTTTGGATGAAATAACATCAATTGGTTCAAAGTTTTTATTCCTGTATGTTATTATTCTCAGGAAAAGTCAAGCATAGATTTTCTAGCATTCAAAAGAGTAGCAAAATGATTCAATCATAATCTAAGAATTTGCTTGAAAGTATTAACTAATTGTTATAGTTTGGATAAAAGGTGTCCTCCAAAAGCTTCTGAATTCATGTAACATGATATGCTGCCCAGAGAAATGGGCTGAGCCCATGATGGACTGACCTCTAAATTTTTCTCTCTGAAAGTTGTATTGAAATATCTTATCAGGTATTTCAGTTGCAGGAGCACAATGATGACATCAAACCTTCATAAATATACAATATTAATATAGAAAAGCTACAAGAAAAGAGTAGTTGTGGAAATACAAACTGCAAATTCAGACTCATAATTCAACTCTAACTTATTGCACTCTCTTGGATAATTCATTAACTCCCTCTGGAGTAAATATCCCAATCAGGCTTAAATCAAGAATAAATATCATATCAAGCAAAAAGAGTCGTTGTGAGAAAAAAATAATTAATGATTCTCAAGAGCATAAACTGGTCCCTGTACATATTTAACCAGTTTAGAAAAAAATATATAAAATTAATATCACATGTATAGTGCTCTGAAAATGTGCTTTTGTCTAGCTTTGAAAGTTGTGTTTGAGTATACTAAAGGTAACTTTTTGTTATATGTTTCAGATGAAATTAGAGTTTGACATGCTGGGAAGTATTATACTCACAGCTGGAAGTTTGAGATACTTGGAAGTGCACATGGAGTGGAGAGTATTGCAAACTACTTTTGCTAGTACATTCTTCAATATTTATGGTAGCAAACAAATAACCTTCAAAATATACATGGTTGCTTCCAAAATATAGATAATTCAGAGTGGCAACTGGAAATGATGAATTGGTGTTGGAAGACTAGATAGAAATAAAAGATACAGTTCTTTTGCTTAAAGAGTTCAGAGTACATTTGAGCAGGCAACACCCTTTGTTTCATAATAATGTACTTTATAATGTATATGTCAAGGGAAATTTTTAGTTACCAGAAAATAAATTTGTGTTTACAGAAGGAGAAAATTAATTCTAGGTCAAGTGATCAACATTCTAGGATTGAATAGCCTTTGAGATGTTGGGAAATTTAGGAATAAAAGGCAGGTGAAATAGAAATAAAAATGTCATGCAAATTGATAAAAAAGGAATATATGTTCCAAAGAACAATTATAACACTTTATTAACTAGATCATGAGTACATCATTGCTACCTTCTTCCACTGACCCTGTTGGATAAGTAATGAATGGTGGCTTTTTGTTCTGCATTTACAAGTGGGATAGAGGAAATAGGAGAAAAAATGCCTATGCTTAAATGGAAAGTGGCCTTAACTTCATGGAGGTGAAGATCTGAATCATTCATATATAAGAATTCTGGAGTGGGACTAAGAAAACTAAATCATCTATGATCTAAGTTAAAAACCTGCAAGATACCAAAAGAAAAAGAAAGAAAGAAAGAAAGAAAAAACAAGATATGTAAGTCAGTAAATCCTAAAGTGAAGGGAAAACTTTGTATTTGAGACAGTTAAGGTTGGCAAAATATTTACCCAAATTGTATATCTCTCTGGCCATAGTGATAATTAATGTAAACTGGAGGTATTTTATGTTATATTTAGAAGCATAAAAAAACAATGGCCCACTATAAGTAATTCATTCTCAATAAGTTCTCCATTTAAAATTAAACTAATTTTTATATCTAATAATTGATATATTCTCGACTTGTAGAATTATGTAAAATTTAGGTCAAACTTAATAGTTCATTTATTAAATTGTAACTACTGACTTGAAATGAATCATCCAATCCCATGGTGAAAAAATATTACAGAGCAAGGATTGATTTATTTATTTTAAATAAACGTGCTACATTTACCCCAAAATTGGAAATAAAAAGTTAAAAGTGATTATAATTTTGGTAGTTGTCATTATTATGTTCTAAAAAAATAAACTAATCTATGTTCTACATATTTTCTAAAAATAACTTAGAATCTGAATCCTTCTAAAATTGAGAATAAGTTAACGCCTGAGTCAGATGTCACAGATTTCTAGAGGTTTCACCAAAATAGGAAGTTTGGCAGATGATGGTAATGGGCAAGAAATACAACAATTAAAAAAATAATAAAACAGTCTGAGAAGAGTCAACATGTGTGGAGAGGACAGATATCATTAAAACATTTTAAACATACTAACAGAAGAAATACCTGACTATAAATTTTTTCTTAAGCAACTAAAGAAATAAACATAGAGTAAATCACTTCTGGAAAGACCAAATATCAAATGGAAGAATGTAGAAAATGTGAAAAATGAATCTCAACCCTAGCTCCACCAGTTTCTAGTGGTGATCATGAGTCTTCAGATACAGAAGAGAAGAAGGACATTCACCCAAATTAACTACCAGTAGATTAAAGAAGGATTTTCTGCAAAGTTCCTACTAGACTGTTTGTAAATAAATAGCATGGATTCAAATAATAGAGTTTTAGATAGGTGATCTCAGATAAATTATACAATATCAATTTGCCTTTTTATACTTTGTATAAAGATAGTGAAAATGCCTACCTCAAAATGTTGTTACTGGAATTAATTTTGATATTTCCTGTTAAGGCATTCAAATAGTGATAAGAACATAATAAGACCTCAGTACCATGTTAGTTCTTATTTTTAGTGAATTTGCCTAATCTCATATTTCTTAGTCTCTTATGTGATGCATCTTCTCTCTACTCCATACTATCCCTCTAGGAAATCTTTCCTGATTGCCCCAAATTGAGTTAGCTATCCCTCTTTTAGTTTTAACAGGCAACCTCTTTTCTTCTGTTTCTCTACCTTATTCTACTTAGTTCATGAATTTCTTCAGAGTATAACTATTCCCTTCCTCATATGTTTTAAGCTTCTATTTCTGTCTCATGCAAAGAAGCATAGTTTAAACTATAAATTGGCTGAGTACAGGACGCATTTCAAAATTGTGTACATTTCGTTTAAATCTTCTTATCTCCCTTCTACATTAATCTTTTTTTATTTCTTAAATCTTGAAGTTAAAGATGTTTTTTCACTCTGCCATGATAAGATGACATGAAATTTTATGCTTTCCTGGTTAATATAAGAGGCAAGGCTTCCATTTCAAACACATCTGGAAACAATGCTGTGGAGAGAATTGCTGGTTCACCGGTGGTGACTTAGGGCTTTGCAGTGAGAGTGTGGTTTACAGTTTATTAGAAAGGCCTGAATGCTTCCAGAATTGCTTTTCATTCTTTATGCAGCTTCTTTCCATGAAGCACAATCCAAAAGACTTAATTGTAGGCCTAGAACTGTTTTATTGCAGATATGTAGAACCCACAGCTTCCTAGTCTTTTTAATTACAAATAAAGTTAAGGCTTCTGCATTTAGTTCATTTCGCTTAAATGATTAACGTTGACATTAAGCAGGCATCCTTTAATCAGCACATTTATGATGCTGTCTGTAGTCCATGAGAAATAACTGCAACATTCCTAACTAGGTAAATGCTCAGACCTGTAGCAAAAGAATGAGTCAAATACGCAAGAGAGAGGTACAACTGGTCATTCCCTAATTTTCAGTTGGAGAGAAAGACTGGAGGAAGTAATTTGTTTTTATTAGTGAGCCATGTAGAATCGAATCCCAAATCCTTCGCCCTACATTATTATTTGTTAGTGATCACTTAGGATGGAAATGATGAATGAGATTGGATTCCTCTCTTGTGGAATCTGTGATGTAGAGGAGAAGATAAGAAGGTTGTCAAGTGCCAGGCACGGCAGCACAAGACTGTATCCCAGTAGTTGAGAGGCAGGCAGGAGAATCACAAGTTCAAAACAAGCCTCAGCAATTTATTGAGACCTTTCTCAAAATAAAATGTAAAAAGGGTCAGGGATGTGGTTCGGTGGTTAATAATCCTGGGTTCAATCCCCAGTTAAAAGAAAAAATGATTGCCAAGTGTCAGGAAGAAAAGAGACACCCAAACTGATGACTCATTCACAGAGAGCAATTGCTTAGAAAATAAAAAACTGCATAGAAAAAGATCACATTTCAGCTGCTGCAAGAAGGGTAAGGAATGGCCACTTCATGACTGAGAAGAAGACTCTCTTCCAGATACAGAGGAATGTATTCATCCATTCAAGATAAAGCAATATTTACAGTAAAATGTTAAAGATTAGGTCTTGAGTTTCCTTTGAAAATGAGTCACAGGCTAACAGTACTTTGTGTTCTACCAAGTACAGTGCTTTGGAAATCTTCATAATATACCCCTACCTGAAGTAGAAGATCCCACCCATTAAAGATTTCTCAAAATATTGTGCTGGAAAGCAAGGTTTCCAACCTATAATTGTTTGCCCTGATACCATCAGCACAGGGGCTTTCTCACTTTGGAATTGACATTCAGAAGACAGCTCTCCTTTTACTTGGTTGTTACCTGACTTTACTCTCATTTTATTCCTTTCAACATTCTATTTTTCCATCTGGCCCATTTTCAACTTACATGTACCTCATTTAAAAAATAATTTTCTCTCTTTCACGTTGCCCACTCTTAAATTCTATCTGATGATCTCCCACACTAAAGAACAAATTCCTACTCATATCTGACATGGCACAGAAATAAGTCGGATTTAAATATGATGTTCTCCAGTTATAACTATTTTATAGAAAAGGACAAATTTAATTCATCTTTGTGGCTGATGATAATTCATTGTGTGTGTGTGTGTATATATATACATATATATATATATATATATATATATATATATATATATATATATACATACCATATTTTCTTTATGCATTCATCTGCTCATGGGCACCTAGGTTGATTCCTCATCTTACTTATCGTGAATAGCACTGCTATAAACATGGATATTTGTGTATCTCTTTTGTATGCTGACTTCATTTCCTTTGGATTTATACACTGGAGTAGGTAGCTGGATCATATGATAGCTCTATTTTATTTTTTTTAGAAAATGCCATACTGACTTCACTTTCCCACCAACACTGTATACAGTTTGATTTTCTCCACATCCTTATGAACATTGTTAGTTTGGAAATTTTTGACAGTAGAATTATAACTGGGGTAAGTTGGTGATTTATTGTGGTTTTGATTTACATCTCACTGGTAGATAATGATATTAAGCATCTTTAAAATGTATACTTAATGGCTATTGGTATTTTTTGAGAAAAGTCTGTACAGATCATGTATCCTTTCACTTTAATGAATTTGTTTATAAGTTCTAATAGTACTTTAGTGGAGTTTTTATGTTTTTCTCTGTATAGAACCATATCATCTACAGAGATAATGTGACTTCTCCCTTTCCTATTTGCATGTCTTTTATTTCTTTCTCTTGTCTAATTGTTATGGCTTAACTTTCTAGAGCTACATTGAATAAGAGCTATGAGTGAATAGCCTTGTCTTCTGATCTTAGCAGAAATTCTTCTGGTATTGTCCCATTTTGGTATTTGGGTTTGTCATATGCAGCTTTTATTTATTTATTTTTTCTTGTTTATTTGTTTATTATTAGTTTTAATTAGTAATACCTGCATTTTGACATATTTTAACAACATTGTACACAAATGGAGCATAACTTCTCATTCATCTGGCAGTACCTGGTGCAGAGTTGCACCAGTAGCATAATCATATGTGTATATAGGGTAATAACGTCTACCACACCGAAATTTTATCTCACTCCAGTTAGAATGGCAATCCTTAAGAATAAATAATATAAGAAAACAAATAACCCAATCAACAAATGGGCNTCAAGAGCTTTATAATGTTTTGAACAACC
The DNA here is from genome assembly GCF_001458135.2 of Marmota marmota marmota. Classification (NCBI taxonomy): domain Eukaryota; kingdom Metazoa; phylum Chordata; class Mammalia; order Rodentia; family Sciuridae; genus Marmota; species Marmota marmota. Next base: position 8,392,596 of record NW_026000170.1, on the reverse strand, counting down.
AATAAAAAAATAATAAATAATAAATACTAGCAAGGATATGAGGAGAAAAGTACACTCATTCCTTGTTGATGGGACTGCAAATTAGTATAACCACTTTGGGAAGTGGTATAGAAATTTTTCAAAAGACTAGGAATAAAATCACCATATGAGTCAGTTATTCCATTCTCTGATATTTATCCAAAAATATTAAAATCAGCCTACTTTAATGATACAGACACATCAACATTTATAGCAACAAAATTTACATTGGCCAAGTTATGGATTCATCACAGATACCTGTCAATAGATGAGTGAATCAATAAAATGTGGTATACTCAGTGAACTTTTACTCAGTCATAAAGAAGAATAAAATTATGGCATATCTGGTAAATGGATAAAACTGGAAAATATCATGCTAAGTGAAATAAGTTAGACTCACAAAATTAAATGTGGAATATTTTCTCTCATACATGTAATCTTGACCAAAATAAGGGGAAAAAGTGTGTTGGTGGTGTAAATAAATATCAGGAAAGTAGAAGAGAGATCAGTGGACTAGAGGAAGAAGATTGAAGGCTGAGGAAAAAAAATGGAAAAAAGAAATGGCAGAATGAAACTGACCAATGTATCTTATGAATATATACAAATACACTACGTGAATTTTATCTTGAAGCTTATCTAAAAGAATTAAATCAGCAAGTTGGAATAACGTGGGCACATCAGTGTTTATAGCAGCATAGTTCACAATAGTTAAGTTAAAGAATCAGCCCAGGTGCCCATCAACAGATGAATTGATAAAGAAAATGTGGCTTATACACATGATGGAGTTTTACTCAGTCATAAAGAAGAAAGAAATTATAGTATTTTTTTCTGGTAAATGAATGGAACTGGGGAATATTATGCTAAGTAAAATAAGTCAGACTCAGAAAGTCAAGGATTTAGTACTTTTTCTCATATACAGAAGGTGGATCAAAGTATAGGGAAAAGTAGGGTAGGTGAGATCCCAGGAAAATAGAGGGGAGATCAGTGTACTACAGAAGGGAATTGAGAAGGAGGAGGATTATGGGAACAGGTAACAAGTACAGAATGAAATTGATCAAATTGTACTATGTACATACACAAATATATTACAATGAATTCCACCTTATGGGTATCTATAAAGCACAGAAGACTAGTAGAGTAGAGAAAAATCAAGGGGGGAGAGAATAGGGAAGGGAATTGGAAGCACTAGGGACTTAAGAATAGTTGAGGTAACTTATTTTTTTTGGGGGGGTGATTGGCAGTTATTTTCTTTTGCTACTGGAAATATACCTTTCTGTGCCTTTCTAGTCTGTACGGTTTCTGCTGCGAAATCTGTTTAATCCGATAGGGTTGCCCTTAAATATGATTTGGCACCTTTATCCTGCAGATTTTAAAATTATTTTTTTCCCTCTACTTTTTAAAGTTTGACTATATTAGGTCATGCTGAGGATCTTTTCTGGACCTATCTACTTGCTATTCTAAAGGCATCCTGTCTGGAGGTCCATTTCTTTCCTAAGCTTAGAGATACTTTCTCCTATTATTTAGCTGAGTTAGTATTCTATGTCTTTATCCTTTATTTCTTCCCTTTCAGGTATGCTGATGATCTGGATGTTTGATCTTATAATAGTGTCCCAAAGATCTTGTATGTTCTCATTTTTTTTTCTCTTTTATTTTGTATTGGTTCTTTTTAGTTATACATGACATAAGAATTCATTTTGATATAATTATAAAATCATCTTGATTTAATTCAGTCCCTAGTACTTCTTCTTTCCCTTCCCTTATTCACCCCCATTCCCTTCCCTATATTGATCTTTCTGTTATTTACCCATAGTTATTTTTTAAAATTAATTTCCTATGGATGCACACAATGGTGAGATTCACTCTGGTATATTCTTATATGCACACAGGAAAGTTATATCAAATTCATTCTACTGTCTTTCCTTTTCTCATCACCTTTCTTTCTTTTTGCCTTTATTTCAAAAGACATATCATCAAGCTCTGATACTACTATTCTCCTCCTTCTCTTCCTCTTGCTCTTGCTTGACCGTGGTTGAAGCAACTTATTTTTTTTTCTTAATCTAAATTATAGAAATATGCATTTTCAAGATTTCTGATTGATTTTTTAAAATCTCTGTTATTTTTTAAAAAATTTACCATTCATATTCTGAATTCTTTTCCTAATTTAATTTAACACTGTGTTCTTGGATCTCATTGAACTTTTTAAGAATTATTCTTTTGAATTCTTTAGCATGCATTTCACCCACTTGATTTCTTTGGAATCTGTTACTAGAGAGTTATGGACTTTAGGGCATTTCACATTACCTTGTTTTTCTTCACATTTTTTGTGTTCCTATGTTGAGAGTGGCACATCTTCTCCTAAAAATATGTCTTGGGATGTTGGTTTGTTATGTAATGGGAATTTGTTTCCAGTTTGATAACATAGTATAATCTTCCCATAGCTTTTCTTGCTTTAATTAGTGCAGTCACACCCAGTGTGTACCACATGAGAGTTGGAGAGACCCACTTTCTCTGGAGGTCATGTAAGAGTGGGGACCCTCTAGCAATTCATGCAGTTAATGTGTAGCTAGAAGAGTGTGTGGAATATATCCAACTTGGCTAATCCTATAATAGGTGTGAATGGGCCTTACTGGGTCACGGGTTTCTTTAGGTACTATTGATATTGGATCTGTTACTTGAATGAGACTTGGTACTGAGTTGTGATGAGTGGACTGAAGTGTTTTTACTCTGATATAGCACTGCAACAGGTCTAGATGTTTCAGGAGGAGTTGAGTGAGCAGTAATCACAGCAACTCCCCCATGACAATTCCACCCAGTGATCTCAGCAATATGTGATCAGAAAAAGTGCAGGGACAACCATGCAGGGGAACTGTGTATGAAAGTGGGAAATATTGTGTTATCCTACTCTACCTCCATTGTAGCATGCCTGCCCAGGAGCAAGTTATTAGAATCCCATTGGCTCTTCATGGGTTGGGACAGGCTTACACCTTGGGTTTTTATACATACATCAATTAATTAGGAGTAGGTTGTACCTGGAGCTAGGCAAAATTCCTCTCTGCTGAGGTGCAAACAAGAACAAACACACACTGCACAAAATTTCTATCTAGCGCTTCTTGGGCTATGTGCCTTTGGGGTTAGAGTAACAGCCAGATCCACATTGTTGCTAAACAGGGCCCCAGCATGCCAGTGTGCATGGGGGAGCAGTAGATCCTTGTGGTTCATGCTCTGTCTTGTTAGAAAGATAATCCCATGCAAAAAATGGAAGAGGGATGGTGGGGCCTGCTTGGATAAGTTAATGAGAATGGCCAAGTCCCTAGTCTCAGAGGAAAGGATGACCATTTCCCTCATTAATGAGGATAGCATCCCATGCACCATAGTGTGAGATGGGAATATTCAGGGGTTTCTGACCACTAGCATATTCCAAATTTGAACAATTGGTCCCTGCTGCAGATGGTTCCTGGAAAAAACATCCTGGGGATTCACACTGAGATGAGGTAAAGTATTTTTCCAAAGCCAGACTAATAGCAGATTTCAGGCCTCTTTATTTACTTACTATGAAAGCCTGCAAAGGCCAAAAAATTTTCCAATAGCTATCTGCACTGATAGTCTATTTTTGTGACTCTGTCACCTTTATGTTTAAAAAGGAGAAATGACCCATCACCTGTCAGTGGAGTCTCAAACAAGATTCTGGGATGTTTTGTTTATCTCCTTAAACTGCTATTCCAGATTGCTGAACTTTACAATATTTCCATTTTTGCTACTGTTGAATTTCAGTGTTCTCCAGTATCACTCACCTCAATATGCAAATTATACAACTATTGATTTGGTTCTTTTGGAGAACATGTGAGTGCAGGGTGTCTATATTCCACTCTCTTTTTTGCTGACCTCCCTTACAAAAACTTTTTAGTCATAACATTTGATTGTCTCAATAACAGCCTTCTGCACTCACTGCTAAATCTGTACAGTGTACAAATTATACCTATTTTTACTACAGGTTTTAATTTTACTTTCATATACAAAGTTGTTGTTTTTATTCTAGATTTCTTTTTAAGATCCAGATATGAGCTGGGTGCAGTGGTGCACACCTGTAATCCCAGTAGCTCAGGAGACTGAAGCAGGAGGATAGTGAGTTCAAAGCCAGACTCAAAACAATGAGGCAGTAAGCAACATAAGCAACTCAGTGAGAACATATCTCTAGATAAAATAAAAAATAGGGTTGGAGATATGGCTCTGTTGTCAAGTGCCCCCGAATTCAATTCCTGGTACCAAAAAAAAAAAAAAAGATCCAGTTATGTTATATGAATATATGCAATTGCTAGTTAAACATCCCTGCTTTATCACCTATATTTACAAGATTGAACATTCTCATACTTGAACTTAGTGTTATTCCCTAATTTACCTCCAAAAGTTTTTCAATCCTGGATTTTTTTTATCTCAATGAATGTTATCATCATGTTTACAGAAACAAAGCCCAAAATATGTAAGTTATTCATAAATGTATTTTTCTTTTATTATTTTCACATTGACTTCATTACAAATTCCTGTGAATTATGCCTTTGTCTAATCTCATTTCAGTCATAGTCTTTTATTTAATAATTATATTTTAACATAAAGTAGAGCAATATATGGTTATGATCCCTATCCTATCCTGTCCATTCTCAATTAATAAAACATAAATTTTGCCAACACTCATTCCCTGAGTGGGATCATCCTCTTGTATACTGGCTGCAGCTATCAAACTATGATTTATTAGAATTAATCAATAAAATGTCCTTAAGCTGTGCAATACTCGGTACCTGAAAAAAAAAAGTTTAAAGGAAAATTCACTTAACTTAATCTCTGGGTTAAGTTTTGGTCTATAAGAAGCATAAATGAGAGGTTTGTAGACATTACAGTTCAGCAAATCATGATGATTCTGTAAAGATGCAAAGTTTTAAGAAAGCTATTTGGTAGGAAAATGGTAACTTGAGCAAAACTGTAGAGAAAAATAGGGACAGAGCATCAAGCAGTACTTGCAAAACAAGTTTTTGTCCTTCATCACAGTTTCCCATGTGATCTGTTATGTCACCCTTGCATCTTCACATGTAATTTTATAATAAATTCTTTTAATTGGAGTGAATTGAATGTATTTCCTTTTCCTATGAGCAGAAGAATTGTTTTCAAAATGGCCTGAGTTTTATGATAATTAGAAAGAGCATGCTTGGCAATGGGAAGAGCTTCTTCAATGAAAAGGTACTGTTCATTTAATTAATTAATTAATTAGGTATATATGACAGCAGAATGCATTTTGATTCATTGTACATAATCGCAGCACAACTTCTAATTTCTCTGGTTGTACATGATGTAGTATTACACCATATGTGCATTTTTACGTGTAACAAGGGTAATGATGTCCATCTTATTTCACCATCTTTCCTGCCCCATGCACCCTCCCTACCCCTTTCTCCTCTTTGCTCAATCAAAGTTTCTCCATTTTTTCCACACCTCTCTACCGCAACCCCCCAGTTATGGATCTGTAGCCATGTATTAGAGAGAACATTCAGCCTTTGGTTTTTTGAGATTGGCTTACGTTGCTTAGCATAATATTCTCCAACTCTACTAATTTACCTGCAAATGCCATAGTTTTATTCTCTTTTAATGCTGAGTAATAAATAAATAAAAAGGGGCTGTTCATGAGGCCCTTGTCCAGTAAAATAAACAAAAAATAAATAAAAACAAAAAAAATTAAATTAAATTCCATCGTGTATATATATATATATACGACAGTTTCTTTATACATTCATCTATTGAAGGGCATCTGGTTGCTTCCACAGTTTAGCTATTATAAATTGAGCTGTTATAAACATTGATGTGGCTTCATTAGTATAGTACACTGATTTTAAGTCCTTTGAGTACAGATTGAGGAGTGGGATAGCTCAGTCAAATGGTGGTTCCATTCCAAGTTTTCTAAAGAATCTCCATATTGCTTTCCAGATTGGTTGCACCAATTTGTAGTCCCACTAGCAGTGTATGAGTGTGCCTTTCCCCCATATTCTTGCCAACATTTATTGTTGTATTCTTGATAACTGCCACTCAAACTGGCATGAGATGAAATCTTAGAGTAGATTTAATTTGTATTTCTCTAATTACTAGTGATTTGAATATTTTTTTCATATATTTGTTGATTGATTGTATATCTTCTGCTGAGAAGTGTCTGTTCAGCTCCTTAGACCATTTATTGATTGGGTTGTTTGAATTTTTATGATGTTAAGTTTTTTTGAGTTCTTTATATATCCTGGAGATTAGTGCTCTATCTGATGTGTGTGTGGCAAATATTTGCTCCTAAAATGTAGGCTCTCTCTTCATCTTATGGATTGCTTCTTTTGCTGAGAAGGAGCCTTTCAGTTTGAGTCTATCCCATGTGTTAATTCTTGATTTTTATTTCTTGTGGTTTAGGAGTTTTATTAAGGAACTAGGGGCCTAATCGATGTGATAAAGATTTGGGCCTACTTTTTCCTCTATTGGGCACATAATTCTTGATCTTATTTTAAAAAGCCTTTGATTTTTTTTTTTTTTTTGGTATCTTGGTATTGAGTTATGTGTAACACCTAAGAGTGCTTGTCTTTTTTTAGAAGAATCAGTCTGAATGTTCCCAACATCTTGAAAAATAATCACTACTAGATCCTTTTTCCTTTTCCCCACTCCCAGTAGCCATGTCCGGAATAAATGGAATAAAGCAATTGAATGCAGTTTATATATGAAGAAAGTCAATGCCAAAGGCAGCATAACATTTAAAGAAAATAGCACAAATGAGTAAATAGTGGTCCTCTATATATATCAGCTAAAATATGTGGCTGCTTAATATCTGTGAAAGTGAAAACCTGTGTGAGAGTTTCAGGAAAATTCATTCTTCAAGAGCATTTTTTGTTGTTATTGTTATTGTTCATAGTTTAGTGCATTACACTGTTATTTTGCTTAGGGGTCCTAATAAAACTGTAAAACTTTGGCAGGTCTAAAGAGCTAGGAAAAGGTTTCTAGGTAGGCAAGTGCACAATGAGGTCACTGTTGAACAATATAAACCTGAATTGGTAGAGATGATAAATGTGGGTGAAGTTCCTTCTCCTGCAAGATTACCTACAAGGTTGATTACATAAAGAACATGGCCATGATATTTCTTAAAATAATCATAAAATTTGTGGTTTTGATTAATTAATTGTTTCTTTAATGAGAGTTACTGCATGTCTCCAACATAGCTAGAGACTTGACATTTGTTTGCTGGTACTGGACATTACTCAGAATCTAGTAAAGGTACGTGCTTACCCTTCAGAGCAAGAATTATCATTATAATGTACTGTAAAGAAGGAAATGATGAAGAGTAAAACTCCATTGGATCAAATCCCGAGTAACCTGTTTTCACTATTTCTCAGATAGCAAGATTGGGAAGCTGGACTCATGAAAAGAGCAAACAAACAGGTATAATGAGATTTTATATTTAAATAAAAAGTTCAGTGCTTTTTTTGTCTCACTCACTTCAAATAAAATAGCATGTTTTCTGTGTCTATTTTATTAAACATTTGGGGCTAGGAGAGGGAGGCAGAAATGTCTCAAGACAAGCATATCTCTTCCCCTCCGGTTGCTTATGAACCCCTTGGAATGAGGAAGTATCCATAATATAATTCAGGAACATTTGTACAAGCTGACAGCTCTTGTTGTTGGTGTTTTTTTTTCTTTTATTTCTTTTTCAGTGAAACATCACCTCTGCTTTGCAAAGATAGGATAGAAAAAATAACTTCTTTTTTATAATAATAATTCCTTTCATATGCCCAAATCTAATACTGATTAACCCCTTAGTTTTGTATTCCATAGTTACAGTTCTATATCAAGAAAATTTCAAAATAAAAAGTGTACTTCAACCAACTTTTAAAAACATAATTTCTTTTTGTGAGCAAATAACCTTCAATCTGGGGATATCTTCTGGAGATATTCTACCAAATTTGATCTTAGGTTTTATCTAGTGTTCTCATCTCTATTGCACATTAAGGCATTTATGTGATATAAATCAATTTTAAGGGTCTTGAAGATGAGGGATAGCTAGGGGAAGGTAAGTAGAAAATCTATTAAAATATCATTAGTCAGATATTAAAGTAATTTTTAGCTTTTTAATACCAGGTTAATGCTCTCTAATACCTGAGCAGGATAGAGAAAATTGTGTAGACATGAAGAAATACTATTTTCTTCCTAATTTCATTTTTGATAGTGACATTATTTTGGAAAATCTTAAATGCTCACATATTTGTCTGTATAAGAATTTATATTTACATTTACATTTCTGAGGGACCAAGAGTCCACTAGTACATATAAGGAAGACAAGTTGAATTTTCAGAAGTGAGAGCCAAGGCTTGGCAATAGGAATTTAAAATATTCAAAATAAGTCCCAGAGTCTAGCAAATAAGGCATGTAAACCAAGAAAAAGGGCAGAGGGATCCTGAATTCTGCTCCTACTGCAACTGGGAGAAAAGAGTTTCTATAACTTATATAAAATTAGATCAATATGTATACTTTTGACATGACTTTAAGACGATGCTTGACTTTTTCTTATGCAGTCTCTTAACTCCAAAGTGTGGTAAGATTTGCCAAGTTACAAAGACTGACTTTTTAGCTTTTTCTTATTTTCCTGGATCTCCCAGAAGATAACATCTGATAATGAAAATAAAGTCTGAATCCTGAAATGTTGATCCTATCTGGTAAAAATAAGTCTAAAACTAGAGATATACTGGAAATATTCTATCACTCTTAATTTTTATTTTATTTTATTTTGGGTGCCAGGCACTGAATGAAGGGATGCTTTTCAAATAAACCGCATCCCCAACCATCTTTATTTTAAGTAGGGTCTCCCAGTTGCTTAAGTCCTTGCTATGTTGCTGAATATGGTCTTAAACTTGCTATCCTCCTGTCTCACCCTCTCAAGTTGCTGGGATTACAGGTGTGTGCCACCATACCTGACTTTTTAATATTTATTAAAAGCAACATTTGTCCCATCTTCAAGGATATGTAGAATATTGGAGCATTTCTGGAATTAGCAGATGAGAATTGGGAGTACTCCTATTATTTCAAAATGAAAGTATACTTTTTTATTTTATAGACAATTTTAACTGGAACATGTATTTTCAGTTTCTGGAGTGGGAAATAATTCTCATCAGGAATTTTTTTTCTGTTTCATAGGTTAATGTGGTGTATTGAAATGCTGGGACACATATTTGTGTTGTTTGTGGAGAGGGCAGGAAGTTTCCTTGCTCAAAAAGAATATCAAATCATTTGGAGATTTTATAATATACAATTCTCAGCATCTACCCAAAAACATTGTAGAAATATGACATAAAACAATCAGATCAACCAAAGTCAAAACTACGCAACCAAAACTTATACAATCTTAGCTGGTTAGGGCAATCATGTTAGTGATTATCAGAAGTCTTTCTCTTCATCTCTACCAATGTCCTCCCCAAAATGCCTTCTTATTTTTTCTTTTAAATTTTATCAATGTCTTAAGGATTACTATAGGTACAAGATATAAGACATAACAAAATAAATGGAGACAAACAAAACCAAGGGACTTTTAGGGAATTTCCTCGCATGCTCATATGGAGTACAAACTATTGTTGCAAATGGAGAAAAATAGCAATAAAGTTCATATGTTCATACTTGGGAAGATGTCTGTAAGAGTGGAGAAGTGTTTCTTGATTATTTTAAAGTCAAATCAAGGCAAGGAATTTAAGAGAGAGAGAGATTAAGAATAAATCTAGTTCTCATTATGAGAATCTTTGAAATTGCATTGAGATTTTAATTGCTGATTAATCACCGCATCTCACTTTTGAAATTTATTATTGGAGAAAATAATTGAGCAAAGAGAATTTCAAGAACTTAAAACCAAACAACATAAATTAGATCCCAGCTTTGAATAAATTAATGCTGGCAAAAAAAAAAAAAAATTCAAGATGTGTCTAAGAGTCCTGATCACATGGCAATAATTATCAGGTGATTGTACTGACCACCTGACAGTATCTGAAGAATGGATGAATGGGGCTATACACATGGTCTCTGTGAATATTTTAAAAAGATAGATGGTATGTAGGTCATGGTTGAAAATACTTAATCAAGAATATTTGACTCATCTGATAATATCCTAGTTACTTCTTTGAGGAAATGGTTAGCAGAAAAAGAATTGGGGCTGGTGTTTGTGGCTCAGTGATAGCACACTTGCCTGTCATGTATGAGGCACTGGGTTCAATTCTCAACACCATGTATAAATCAATAAAATAAAGGTCTATCAAAAACTAAAACAAACAAACAAACAAAAAATAATATTAAAAAAAGAATTGTAGACAAGAGATAAAGAGATAACCGGTTGATATATGAAGTTCTTATTTTTGTGGAGGACACACACCTGGGCATTGTTTGAGGGCTTTGGAGTAGAGAGTGAGTAGCACTAAAAGGTCCCTTTTGGGCTTGTACTGAGGACAATTGGTACACTATGAGAATTTGTGGCAGAAGTAGCTCGCCTCAGGCAAATGTCCATTTAAATGGATTATTTCCCAGATTTTTGATCCTATGAAATATAGGACATGTAAAAGTTATCTTCCTAATCTCTTTAGAGATTGGAAATGATATACAGCAGCAGTTACAGGGAACTCTCTCTACCTTCCTTCCTTAATCTTGGATGATCCCAGTGCTGTTCTACTAGATTTTCATGTAACTACAGCCTTCAAGTCATTGATATCTCCACTGCAATGTCACTCTTCAGTGGAAATCTTTGCTAACCACCCTTTCTCATATTTAGTCTCCTCTTTATGCCCAATGTCCTGCTGAATAAAATATTCACCGATTTAAGTTTCTTTGACACTTAACATTCATCTATCTGTACAGGGCCTTGTGCATGTGAGGCAAGCACTCCACCTTTTAGAGATAAAATAAAGGCTGAAGCATTGTTTGGAAAACAAACTCACAGATAAAACAGATACTATTTATTTTATGTCACTGAATTCTCCCTCTAGAAGGTAAGTGACATGGGAGGAAGGATATTTATTTGATTGTTTAAAAGAATCCCCAGTACAGGAAGTATTTGTTGAATTAATGAAGCTCTTCCTATAGAAAAATTTTGAATCCAGGGAAGTGTTGTAAAATTCAGAACAAAACACTTATGATGGAAAGATAGTGATCTCTGAATATGATTGGGGTAATTCATAAAGAAGTTAAATAATAACCTTGTGCAGAGAGAGACAGCTATCTGACCACATGGGATGTTTTTGTCACCAGCTTCTGAACCAGGGAGTTCAGAGCTCCAGAATGAATGAGAAGCTTCCAATGAATACAAATGTGTAGTAAATTTTTATAATATCCTGACTAAGTCTTTAAACTTAAAAGTTTTTTTTTTTTTTTTTTTTTTTTTTTTT